>NW_027256883.1:211883699-212120699 GCF_029215685.1 Pituophis catenifer annectens | reverse complement strand
TGGTTATCTAGCTACAGGTAGTCCTCGACTTATGACAACAATGGAGCCCAACATTTATGCTGCTAAGCGAGACAGTTGTTAAGTGAGTTTTGCCCCATGTTACAGCCTTTCTTACCACAGTTGTTAAGTGAATCATTGCAGTTGTTAGGTTAGTAATCTGGTTATTAAGTGAATCTGGCTCCCCCATTGACTTTGCTCGTCGGAAGTTCGCAAGAGGGGATCACCCGAGCCTGGGTCTCTGCCACCGTCATAAATACGAGTCAGTTGCCACGAATTCTGACGTGACCACAGGGATGCTGGGACAGTCATAAGCGTGAAACACGGCCCTAAGTCACTATTTTCCCAGCGCCGTTGTAACTTCAAACGGTCACTCAACGGACGGTCATAAGTCGAAAACAACCTGTATTTTTCTTGCATTCCTTTCCCAGGTAGAAATTCTTCATTTCTGCTTTGCGATCAATAATGGCTGGCATTTCACACGTTCTCCGGTCCCGAGAGTGTCAGCGCCTTTGGCCTTTTCATAGCCCTGGCTGGTCGCCACTTGACCCCTTACTCCAGGGGTCTTCCGGAGAAGCTCCCCCACCCCACCCCATCCATGCTCCGGTCACCGCCTGCCGTGATCCGATTGATTCATGGATTTGCCGGTGGTTCCTTTTGCAGACGGAGAGCCCCTAGCCGCCAAGAAAGAATTTGGCAGATGCTTTTATCATACACGGAGGGCCTCCCCCCCCGCACCCCGGGATTGTGGTTTTTGTGCGGGGTTTTTTTTTCCCCCCCAAAGAGGGACCCTGTTGTGTCTGAATGATGGCGCATCAGTATTCAGGTCAGGGGACTGTGGCAACTCCGGCTGCTGCGCAAAGGCGGCAGGTTGGAACAAGCACCAATGAGCGAAAATATCTTCTTTTTCTGCAAACATCTGGATCCTTCCTTGTCTCTTGGAGGCTCTTGCCTTCTTGTACAGCCTCAGCACCTCCCGGAATGAAAGGAGGAAGCTGCTTCTCCTCCTTCCTTTCGTTTTCATTCCCCCTTTTCTTCCTCTTGTCGTCTCCCTTCCTGGTCCTTCTCTTTTCCCTTTTCTTCTTTTTCTCGTTCTCATTCTTTCTCCTTCTGCTTCTTCCCTTCTCCTTTCTTTTCCCTTTTCCTTTCCCTCTTTTCCCTTTCTTTCTTCTTCCCTTTCTCCTTCTTTGTCTCTCCCCTTTTCCTTCTTTTTCCTTCACTTTTTCCACCACCTTTTTCTTTCTCCTCTCCCCTCTCTTCCTCCTCCTCCTTTCTCCATCTTCCTTCCTTCTCCTTCTCCTTCTTCTTGTCTCTATCTTCCTTCCTTCTCCATCTTTCTTCTTTCTCCTCCTCCTCCTGTCTCCATCTTCCTTCCTTCTCCATTTTTCTTGTTTCTCCTCCTGTCTCATCTTCCTTCCTTCTCCATCTTCCTTCTTTCTCCTCCTCCTCCTTCTGTCTCAATTTCCTTCCTTCTCCTTCACTTTCTCCTTCCCCTTTCCTTCTTCTTCTATTTCTCCTTCTTCTCTCCTTCTCCTTCTCCTTCTTCCCTTTTCTCTTTTTCCACCTCCTTTTCCTTCCCCTCTCCCTTCCTTCCTCCCCCGCCTTCTCCTCCTTCTCCTTCCCTGTAAAAACCATTCCTTTAATGACCAAAGTTAAACGACATTGAAAAAAGTGATCGTTTTTCACACTCAAGACCATTACAGCATCCCCATGGTCATGTGATCAAAATTCAGGCGCTTGGCAACTGACTCACACTTTATGACGGTTGCAAGTGTCATCGGGGTGCGTGTCACGTGATCTCCTTTTGCGACCTTCCGGCAAGCAACGGGGAAGCCAGATTCACTTAACAACCGTGTTGCTAGCTTAACCATTGCAGCTTAACGACCGTGGCAGGAAAGGTCGTAAAATGGGGCGAAAGTCGCTTAGCAGCCGTCTCGTTCTGCAGTGGAAAGTTTGGGCTCAGTTTTGGGGTCGTAAGTCGAGGACTGCCTGTATTTAGACCAATGATCTTTCGAGCCTCTCTCCTGCAGCCTCGTCTAGCAGCTTTCCCAGGCCTCCGGGGTCTAAAGAGGAGTGGGATTCAAAAATTTTAGCAACCGGTTCTCTGCCCCGTTGCTGTGGGTGTGGCCATGGTGGGTGTGGCCTACTCGGCCTCCTGCACCACAGTGTGTGTGTGTGTGTTTTTTTTTTTGCCCTCCCCAGGCTCCAGAGGCTTCCTAGGAGCCTGGGGAGGGCTAAAATAGCCTTCCCTACCCTCACCTACCCCCACAGACCCTCCAGAGGCCGGAAACTGCCCATTTGCCGACTTCTGATGGGCCCAAAAGGCCCGAAAATCAACTGGCCAGCGCGCACATGTGTGCTGGAGCTGAGCTAAGGCAACCACCTGTCTGGGAACAGACCCGTTTCCAGACTTCCGGAATTTCCGGAAGGCCCATTCTTCGCCCTCCCAGAGTCTCCGCGTGGGCATCCAAATTACCTGGCATCCAAAACGGGCCGCCTGGAGACTCCTGGGAGGGGGCAGAGCCAGCCAGTCTTTGCAACTACCGGTTCGGCGAACCAGATGTAAAATTAGCGGAATCTCACCCCTGGTCTAAGGCCTCCCTGGGCAAGGATGATGGGTCCTGAAGTCTACAGACATTAGCAGGAGGCCCGATTTTTATTTTTATTTTTTTTTTAATTTGATTTATATGCCGCCCTTCTCCGGAGACTCAGGGCGGCTTACAATGCGCTAAGCAATAGCCTTCATCCTTTTGTATATTTTATACAAAGTCAGCTTATTGCCCCCACAAACTGGGTCCTCAATTTACCTACCTTAGAAAGGATGGAAGGCTGAGTCAACCTTGAGCCTGGCGAGATTCGAACTTGCAGTAATTGCAGGCAGCTGGTGTTAATAACAGTGCTTTAGTCTGCTGCGCCACCAGGGAGTTGGAGTCCAGGCATGCTGGCTAGTGAATTCTGGGAGTTGAAGTTCAGACATGCTAGCTGGGGAGTTCTGAGAGTTATTTATTATTTATTTATTTGATTTATATGCTGCCCTTCTCCGGAGACTCAGGGCGGCTTACAATGCGCTAAGCAATAGCCTTCATACTTTTGTATATTTATACAAAGTCAGCTTATTGCCCCCACAATCTGGGTCCTCAATTTACCTACCTTAGAAAGGATGGAAGGCTGAGTCAACCTTGAGCCTTGGCGAGATTCGAACCTGCAGTAATTGCAGGCAGCTGGTCTTAATAACAGGGTGCTTTAGACCACTGTACTACCAAGGCTCTGGTAGGGAAGGTGTTTAGATGTAGTAAGAAAGGGGTTTTTATTTTCTCTTTCATCTCCCTGATCTCAAAAAAGGGTTATCCCAAAATTATTGCTGGAAAAATTCCAGGCAAAAGATGACAAATATTATCCTTTCCTTTGCCTGGAGCCGGGGGGGGGGGAAGTTTCGATGGTCTCACCCCCCCACCTCATCCCCTCGGGATTTCGGCACAGCACCGAGACAGCTCCCTCTTCTCTGCTGCCTCCAGCAGACAAAGCCACCCACACATTCCCCAGAGAAGCTAGGAGGGTGTTGGTGCCACCCGATAGACAGACCCCCTATTTAAGGGTCCCTATCACACATTGGTTGAGGAGTTAGAAGAATCAATGGCTCTATTCTATTTTAAAAAATAAACAAAAAACATACAGGAGTTGCAAGGAAGATGGAAAAAGTTGGGATTCAATTCTGCCTTCAATTCTGCCTCTCCTTCTATTGATGGGCCTCAATTTAGGACTTTACCACGGCGACCAGAATTGACATTCGATCCAGCAGAATAGAAACTGGAAGGGACCTTGGAGGTCTTCTAGTCCAGCCCCCTGCTCAAGTGGAATAGGAGCTGGAAGGGACCTTAGAGGTCTTCTAGTCCAGCCCTCTGCTCAAGCAGGAGAGAGCTGGAAGGGACCTGTCCAGTCTCATCTTAAAAACCTTTGTGATGGAGCAACCACAGCTTCTAGTGGCAAGCAGTTCCACTGGTTAATCACTGTTGGGAAGTTTCTCTTTAATTCCAGGTTGCTTCTCTCCTTGATTAGTTTCCATCCGTTGCTTCTTTTCTCGCTTTCTGGTGCTTTGGAAAATAAATTGACCCCCTCTTCTTTGTGGCAGCCCCTCAAATACTGGAATACTGCTATCATGTCCCCCACTAGTCCTTCTTTTCTCTAGACTGGCCCAACCCAAATCCTGCAACCGGGTTCTTCGTATGTTTTAGTCTCCAGGCCTTTCATCCTCTTACTTGCTCTTCTCCGCACTTTTTCCATACTCTCAACCTCTTTTCTGTAACGTGGTGACCAATGAATAAGCTAGGCAGCTGTTGAAGTGAGGTGCGTCAGATCTGATTGACTATTTTTTGCCAATGGTTGGTTAAGCAAATCATTGCATTTGTTAAGCGAATCGCTGCAGTCGTTAATGGAAACACACCGTCATTAAGCAAGCCCGGCTGCCTCCGTTGATTTCGCTGGTCGGAAACCAGCTGGAAGGTGGAAAATGATGATCACATGCCCCCCCCCCCCCCCCCCCCCCCGGAATGCTGCAACTGTCACAAATACATGCTGTTTGCCAAGTAGCCATATTTTGATCCCGTGAGCCTGGGGATACTGTGACAGTCATAATTTATTTATTTATTTATTTATTATATTTCTATACCGCCTTTCTCCCGTAGGACTCAAGGCGGTGTACAGTCAAGAAAAATATAGATACACAAAACATCATAAAATTGCTAATTAAAATTATTATTATAACATAGTTTGGCCCAATTAAATAGAACCTAAAATTAGATAACATTTTAAAAACATTCACATGTTCATATGTTTAGCCCCGCCCGTTGGAACATCAGGGTCTTGAGGGCACGGCGGAAAGCACGGAGATCAGGGATATTCCGTATCTCCGGGGGCAGTTCATTCCAAAGGGTTGGAGCCCCCACAGAGAAGGCCCTCCCCCTGGGAGTCGCCAGTCGACATAATTTGACTGACGGTACCCCTGAGTAGTCCCTCCCTGTGAGAACGAACTGGTCGGTGGGAGGCTATTGGTGGCAAAAGACGGTCTCGTAGGTACCCAGGTCCTAAGCCATGGAGCGCTTTAAAGGTGATAACTAACACCTTGAATCGCACCTGGAAGACCACCGGGAGCCAGTGCAGCTCGCGTAGGAGAGGTGTTACATGGGCGCAACGAGCTGCGCCCATAATCACCCGCGCGGCTACGTTCTGGACCAGTTGGAGCCTCCGGGTGCTTTTCAAGGGGAGCCCCATGTAGAGAGCATTACAGTAGTCCATACGGGAGGTGACTAGGGCATGAGTGACCGTGCACAAGGCGTCCCGATCCAGAAAGGGACGCAACTGGCGGATCAGGCGAACCTGATAAAAGGCACCCCTGGCCATGGCCGTCAAATGATCTTCTAAAGATGAGGATCACTTAAATTATTTTTCTCAGTGCCATTGTAACTTCAAATGAATGGTTGTAAGTTGAGGACCACCTGTAGCCCTTCATGAATTGCTCTTCTAGCCAGCAATGGATGATGGCTTGTGTCCAAGCCACGATCTAATTTGTGTATCTTCACCCACTAACCAGAAAACGAGGATGTTGTTGTGTATTGTCACCATTTTATCACCACGTGGAATTATATGCAAGCTCTTCATGACCAGCAATTCTGCAATTGCATTACAATGGACACTGAGGCCTTTTTAAACCACAAATCGTGGCTTGTTGTGTTCAGTGAACCCGGTGGAATGTGGCTTAGTAAACAGACCACGGTTAAATCCAATACTTTGCTGGAAGGCTTTGTAATATAAAAGCTGCGTCTTGGATTTGACAGCTGGGTTCACCCCAGACTAGGGGTGAAATCCAGCAGGTTCTGACAGGTTCTGGAGAACCGGTAGCGGAAATTTTGAGTAGTTCGGAGATCCGGCAAATGCCACCTCTGGCTGGCCCCCCGAGTGGGGTGGGAATGGAGATTTTGCAATATCCTTCCCTTGGAGTGGGGTGGAAATGGAGATTTTGCAATATCCTTCCCTTGGAGTGGGGTGGAAATGGAGATTTTGCAATATCCTTCCCTTGGAGTGGGGTGGAAATGGAGATTTTGCAGTATCCTTCCCCTGGAGTGGGGTGGGACTGGAGATTTTGCAGTATCCTTCCCCCAGGAGTGGGGTGGGAATGGAGATTTTGCAGTATCCTTCCCCCAGGAGTGGGGATGGAATGGGGATTTTGCAGTATCCTTCCCCTGCCATGCCCACCAAGCCACGCCCACAGAACCGGGTAGTAAAAAAAATGTGAATTCCACCACTGCCCGAGACGCTTAATCTGGTTCTCGAATTAAATTTATTTTTTTCTAGGTTTGCATAATATAGGAAATTAAATGAACCCAGTAGGCTGGCTTAACAAAACTCCGAATGGAGCTTAACTGGTTGAGTGAAGGCAGCTAGGTGCCAAGTCTCTAAATGGCCCTGTTAATTGATCTGTGAGACTGCATCCATTTCTGTCCCCCTCGCCTAGTGTTGAGTAAGGAGCCTTGGTGGCGCAGCGGACTAAAGTGCTGTTAAAGTAGCACTTAGCTGCCAGCTGCCTGCAATTAATGCGAGTTCAAATCTCACCAGGCTCAAGGTTGACTCAGCCTTCCATCCTTCCGAGGTAGGTAAATTGAGGACCCGGATTGTGGGAGCAATAAGCTGACTTTGTATAAAAAAGAACACTGCTTTGGGGGGGGGCAAAAGCTCTACTATATTAATATATTTTTAAAATATTTTTAATTGGTTTGTTATTTAAATTGGGGCCAAATTAATATATATCTTTTTAATTGTTTTTAATGTTTGTATTGTATGTTTTTTTATCTGGCTGTACACCGCCCTGAGTCCCTCGGGAGAAGGTGTGGTATATAAATTCGAAATAAATAAATAAATAAAAATAAAATACTAAGCAGGTATATACAAAAGTATGAAGGCTATTGCTTAGCGCATTGTAAGCCACCCTGATCTCTGGAGAAGGGTGGCATATAAATCGAACCAATTAAATAAATAAATAAATTTTTGAGAACGGAAAAGATGGGCCACAGCTCCATATATAGTCGCACCAAAGAGTTTCTGCGTTTCTATTCAGGAAAGATGAACTTGTTCTAAAATGTGCACTATGAGAAGAGCAGAAAGATTCCTTCACCATAATGACCGGTTCCAGCTTTTTCCCACATAAAAAGCAACCATTTATCATAACTGGAATAGAGAAGGAAGATTTCTCTCCAGCGTATGAAAAAGATGTTGAGATTCTAGAAAGAGGGAAGAGAAAGGGGCTGGAGGTTAAAACATACGACGACCGGTTGGAGGAATTGAGTAGTTCAGGAGTTGAACTTGGCTACTTTAAGACTTGTGGACTTCAACTCCCAGAATTCCCCAATTGGCCCAGAATTCTGGAAATGAAGTCCACGCATGCTGGGAATTCTGGGAGTTCTGGGGTTTTAAAATCTTAGCCACAAGTCTTAAAGTGGCCAAGGTTGGACACGCCTGGTATATGGTCTCGTTCTTGAGCAAGGGATTGTGCTAGAGCAGGGGTCAGCAACCTGCAGCTCCGGAGCTGCATGTGGCTCTTTGGGCCCGCTGCTGTGGCTCCCTGTCAGGTGATCCCATCACTAGCTGGCCCCACTCTTCGCCCTCCTCTCCCAGTCACTCCTCGCCTGGCCTGAGAAGTGGCCAGGGCAGAGACAGAGAGATACAGAGAGAGGGGGAGAGAGAAAGACATAGAGAGATACAGAGAGAGGGGGGAGAGAGAAAGACATAGAGAGATACAGAGAGAGGGGGAGAGAAAGACATAGAGAAATACAGAGAGAGGGGGAGAGAGAAAGACAGAGAAATACAGAGAGAGGGGGAGAGAGGAAAGACATAGAGAGATACAGAGAGAGAGGGAGAGAGAAAGACATAGAGAGATACAGAGAGAGGGGGAGAGAGAAAGACATAGAGAGATACAGAGAGAGGGGGAGAGAAAGACATAGAGAAATACAGAGAGAGGGGGGAGAGAGAAAGACAGAGAGATACAGAGAGAGGGGGAGAGAGAAAGATATAGAGAGATACAGAGAGAGGGGGAGAGAGAAAGACATAGAGAGATACAGAGAGAGGGGGAGAGAAAGACATAGAGAAATACAGAGAGAGGGGGGAGAGAGAAAGACAGAGAGATACAGAGAGAGAGGGAGAGAGAAAGACATAGAGAGATACAGAGAGAGGGGGAGAGAGAAAGACATAGAGAGATACAGAGAGAGGGGGAGAGAAAGACAGAGAAATACAGAGAGAGGGGGAGAGAGAGAAGACAGAGAGATACAGAGAGAGGGGGGAGAGAGAAAGATATAGAGAGATACAGAGAGAGGGGGAGAGAGAAAGACATAGAGAGATACAGAGAGAGGGGGGAGAGAGAAAGACATAGATACAGAGAGCGGGGGAGAGAGAAAGACAGAGAGATACAGAGAGAGGGATGGAGAGAGAAAGACATAGAGAGATACAGAGAGAGGGGGAGAGAGAAAGACATGGAGAGATACAGAGAGGGATGGAGAGAGAAAGACAGAGAGATACAGAGAGGGATGGAGAGAGAAAGACATAGAGAGATACAGAGAGAGGGGGAGAGAGAAAGACAGAAGGAGATACAGAGAGAGGGATGGAGAGAGAAAGACATAGAGAGATACAGAGAGAGGGGGAGAGAGAAAGACATGGAGAGATACAGAGAGGGATGGAGAGAGAAAGACAGAGAGATACAGAGAGAGGGATGGAGAGAGAAAAGACATAGAGAGATACAGAGAGAGGGGGAGAGAGAAAGACATGGAGAGATACAGAGAGGGATGGAGAGAGAAAGACAGAGAGATACAGAGAGGGATGGAGAGAGAAAGACATAGAGAGATACAGAGAGAGGGAGAGAGAGAAAGACAGAGAGATACAGAGAGAGGGATGGAGAGAGAAAGACATAGAGAGATACAGAGAGAGGGGGAGAGAGAAAGACATAGAGAGATACAGAGAGAGAGGGAGAGAGGGAAGGAGGGGAGAGATAGATATGTCAAAAGGATTTTGTGGTTCCCGGTGTTTTTTTAACAACTGGTTCTCTGCCCTAATGACCGGCTGAGTAGGTGTGCTGGGTAGGTGTGCCAAAAGCGGGAAGAGTGCGAGGTGGTCGCGCGTGCCCCCCCCCATAATTTTATGCGCCCCCCCCCCACGCATGCGCAGGTGACCCTCCCATACTCCCACCAGTTTTGGCATGTGATGGCACGGTGGCCCGTAGGCCCGTTTTTCGCCCTCCCCAGGCTCCAGAAGCTTTCTAGGAGCCTGGGGGAGGGGCAAAAACAGCCTTCCCCACTCCCCCCACAGGCCCTCCAGAGGCCGGAAACAGCCCATTTGCCGACTTCCGGTGGGCCCAAAAGGCCCGAAAAATCAGCTGGCCAGCTTGCACATGCATGCTATAGCTGAGCTGAGGGCAACACTCGCGTGCCCACCAATATGGCTCTGTGTGCCATGGGTGGCACGCGTGCCATAGGTTCACCATCACAGGTGTAGGGTCTCCTGGTTCAGCAGGGGGCTGGACTAGAAGACCTCCAGGGTCCATTCCAACTCTCTTATTATGTATATCAACATAAAACCTTATTGCATTATGCCACAACGATTCCCCACAAATCCAGAAAGCAGAAGTCATTTTGCATCGTCTACAGAGCCAGGCTTGTTCTCCAGAAATGATTTACATAAAACTTTCTTCGCTACACCATTTGTTCTCGGTGTGATGTAAGAAGCTGTGCAAATTATGGTCTCTATTTGTGCAGCCTTATCTGACGGTTCCTGGTTGCATCTGGGAGAAACCCGAATGACATCGTGTCTCATTTGTTTATTTACTTTCATCCCATCTTTATTATTTCTTTTTTATAAACGCAATGCACCCAATATACTAATACCTCTTTTTCCTCCTACCCGTGTTTCCTCGAAAATAAGACCCTGTCTTATATTTTTTTTGAACCCTGCAATAAGCGCTTGGCCTTATTGCCATGCGCTCAAAAGCCCGATTGGGCTTATTATCAGGGGATGTCTTATTTTGGGAGAAACAGGGTAGGTAGATAGATAGATAGATAGATAGATAGATAGATAGATAGATAGATAGATAAATAGATAGACAGGACAGACAGACAGACAGACAGACAGACAGATGTAGTTAGGTAGAGGTAGGTAGATAAGTAAGTAAGAGACAGACACGGAGATAGATATATGGGTGATGGATGGATGGATGGATGGATGGTGTGTTTTCCCGAAAATAAGACCCTGTCTTATATTTTTTTGAACCCTGCAATAAGCGCTTGGCCTTATTGCCATGCGCTCAAAAGCCCGATTGGGCTTATTATCAGGGGATGTCTTATTTTGGGAGAAACAGGGTAGATAGATAGATAGATAGATAGATAGATAGATAGATAGATAGATAGATAGACAGACAGACAGACAGACAGACAGACACCATGTTTTCCCAAAAATAAGACCCTGTCTTATATTTTTTTGAACCCTGCAATAAGCGCTTGGCCTTATTGCCATGCGCTCAAAAGCCCAATTGGGCTTATTATCAGGGGATGTTTTATTTTGGGGAAAACAGGGTAGATAGATAGATAGATAGATAGATAGATAGATAGATAGATAGATAGATAGATAGACAGACAGACAGACAGACAGACAGACAGACAGACAGACACCATGTTTTCCCAAAAATAAGACCCTGTCTTATATTTTTTTGAACCCTGCAATAAGCGCTCAGCCTTATTGCCATGCGCTCAAAAGCCGGATTGGGCTTATTATCAGGGGAGGTCTTATTTTGGGGAAAACAGGGTATTTTCCTCACAACAACCCTGTGAGATGGGCTGAAACAGAGGGAGTGACTAAAGTAATGGAGCTGACTTTCATGCCTAAGGCGGGACTAGAACTCACTGTCTGCTGGTGATTGGTTCAAAGTTTCTAAATTTATTAATTACATTTCTTGGCCACTCCTCCCCATATCGAGCAGCCTCTGGGAGCCTTACAATAGATTATGTATTCATATAATAGTATAATATTAACAATATTTCCTTCCTTCCTTCCTTCCTTCCTTCCTTCCTTCCTTCCTTCCTTCCCTTCTTTCCACCTCCCTCTCTTTCTTCCAACCTGCCTGCTTCCTTCCTTCCTTCCTTCCATTTCCTTCCCTTCCTCCCGCCCAACCCTTCCTTTCTTTCTTCCTTCCTTCCATCTTCCTCCCTCCCTCCCTCTTGCCTCCTTCCTGCCTCTCTCCCTCCTGTTTACCTACTTTTCCTTCCTTCCCTCCTTCCTTCCTTCTTCCTTTCCTTCCTGCCTCTCTTACCTCCTTCCTTCCACCTCCCTCCCTCCCTTCCTCCTGCCTCCTTCCTGCCTGTCTTCTTTCCTCTCTCCCTCCTATTTATCTACTTTTCCTTCCTTCCTTCTTCCCTTCCTTCCTGCCTCTCTTCCTTCCTTCCCTCCTTCCTTCCACCTCCCTCTCTCCTGCCTCCTTCCTGCTTGCCTTCTTTCCTCCCTCCCTTCTGTTTATCTACTTTTCCTTCCTTCCTTCCTCTCTTCCATCCTTCCTTCCTTCCACCTCCCTCCCTCCTGCCTCCTTCCTGCCTGCCTTCTTTCCTCTCTCTCTTCTGTTTATCTACTTTTCCTTCCTTCCTTCCTTCCTCTCTTCCATCCTTCCCTCCTTCCTTCCTTCCACCTCCCTCCCTCCTGCCTCCTTCCTTCCTCTCTCCCTTGTTTATCTACTTTTCCTTCCTTCCTTCCTTCCTCTCTTCCCTCCTTCCCTCCTTCCTTCCACCTCCCTCCCTCCTGCCTCCTTCCTTCCTCTCTCCCTTCTGTTTATCTACTTTTCCTTCCTTCCTTCCTCTCTTCCCTCCTTCCCTCCTTCCTTCCACCTCCCTCCCTCCTGCCTCCTGCCTCCTTCCTTCCTTCCTTCCTCTCTCCCTTCTGTTTATCTACTTTTCCTTTCTTCCTTCCTTCCTCTCTTCCCTCCTTCCCTCCTTCCTTCCTTCCACCTCCCTCCCTCCTGCCTCCTTCCTGCCTGCCTTCTTTCCTCCCTTCTGTTTATCGACTTTTCCTTTCTTCCTTCCTGTCTCTCTTCCCTCCTTCCGTCCACCTCCCTCCCTCCCTCCTTCCCCCCCTTCCTTCTGCCCCCTGCCTGCCTTCTTTCCCTCCTGCTTGCCTGCTTTTCTTTCCCTCCCTCCTTCCTTCCTTCCTTCCTTCTCTTTCTCTCTCTCTCTGCCCTTTTCCAGCCCTCCGGAGCCCTTGCCTGCCCGCCGCCGGTTCCTCTTTCGCGGAGCCTCGACCGGTCCTCCGCCTCCTGCTGGTTTCCTGCCCCCGGTCCTCTCTTCCCCTCCTTCCTTCCAGAGCCGAGCCAGCCGGCGGGACGCTGCCGAGGCCTCTGGCGGAAACTCCGGAGCGGATCGCGGGGAGGTAGGTTCTCTGCGCGGCCGGGCTCGGGCCGGTGCTTTCCGAGGGCAGGGCAAGGCTGGCACCGCCGCGGGGCACGGAGGAGCCCCCTTTTCCGCCAAGATCTTCCAGGCACCGGGTTGGGGCGCGGTGCAGCCGGGCCTTTCCTCCCTCCCCCTCCCCACCAACCCCCTCCCCTCCCTCCCTCCCCCCTCCCCAACCCTGCGGACCCAACCCCGGCTTTCCCCCCCAGCAGCCCACCTTAAGGCAAAACGACCCCCCAACCGCTCCGCCTCCAAAGCAGGGGTGACCTTAGCTGGGAAACCCCCCCCACCCCCCCAAATCTCAGAGCCTTCTTTGCAGCAACACCGGACTCCCCCTCCTCCCCTTTTCCCCTCCCCCTCTCCCCCCTCCCCAAAAAAATCAAACTCCGCTGTCTTTGCAGCTTGGAAGTTGGGAGCGTTTGCAAGAGCCGCATCTGGAAGGAAGCCCCTTCCTCGAAAGCTGGAGGGAAAGGAGGAGGGGTGGGAAGGAGGGAGAGAGAGAGAGGGAGGGATGGAGGGAGGAAGGGATGGATGGATGGAAGGAGGAGAGGGAAGGAGGAGGGGACGTTTGCCTCTTCCCCACCCACTCACTCACCCACCCACCCATTCCCACCTCCCACTCCGCTTCCCCCACCAAACGGAGCCAATGCTAGGCAACAGAAGTGTGTGTGTGTGTTTGTGTGTTTGGGGAGGGAAGAAGGGGGGTCCTTCTCTTGCTCAACCGGCAGACGGCGAGCTGCGGAGCGAGCGGGGGCGGCCGAGGTGAAAGCCCAGCGCCCCCCCCCTTTTTTTTTTCAACTCCTCCCCACTCCTCCCTCCCTCCCTCTCTCTCTCTCTCTCTTTCTTTTTCCTGGCTGGCTGCTTGCAGGGAGTGAGTGAGTGGGTGGGTGGGTGAGTGGGGGAGACTCGGTCCGCGACCCCCACGGATGCCGCCCCCGCCACTCCCCGGGCTGCTTTCTCATCCTTCCAGCCGTCGCTAGCTAGAGGTACCGAGCCCGGAGGAAGCCCCCCACCCCCCATACCTTCTCCCGGCTGGGATCGGGGTGCCCGGCTCAGATCCATCCCTGGACCACCCAGCGAGAAGCAGCAAACGGGGGTCTCCTTTCCTTCCTCCCCCCGGTGAGTGGGTGAATGGGTGGGTTGGGGGTCTCGGAGGGAGGGGGGTTTGAAAGGCTGGGACGTGCCCGCCTATCTCTTTTTGAGAGGGGGGGGTCTCCTTTACCTCTCTCCCGCCCACGCCCCCCCCCCTCCCCGTTACTTTACCCTGGATTTATGAGTTAGCCCCGTATTTAAACCTTTCTTTCTCCACCGCCCCCCCCCCCCCACAATCCACAGCCCCCAGCCCCGCAGTCTGGCGTGGCGACCTTCGGACATGTCCGGAGGAGAAACGCCGGGGAGGGAGGAGGAGGGAAGGGGGTGGGGGTCGCAACTTCTATTCTTCCCCAGTCACTGGAGTTGGAGGGGTGGCGGTGGGTGGGGGTCTCTTCGGGGCTCTCCAAGCGGGCTTGATTCCTTGCAGACGTTTGGCGACCCCAAACTAGGGAACAAAACGAGCGCGCATCCCGAACGTCCGCAAGCAAATAAACCCAGGTCAGAGAGCGCCAGAGACCCCTCCCCAAATATTCCCCTCTATCTATCTATCTATCTATCTATCTATCTATCTATCTATCTATCTATCTATCTATCCTCCCATCTCTACTTATCTCTCCCTCCCTCCCTCCTTCCTTCCTTCCTTCCTTCCTATCTATCTGTCTATCTACCTGTCTGTCTATCTTTCCTCCCTTCTCTACTTATCTCTCCCTCCCTCCTCCCTTCCTTCCTTCCTTCTTCCTTCCTTCCTATCTATCTATCTGTCTATCTTTCCTCCCATCTTTACTTATTTCTCTCCCTCCCTCCCTCCCTTCTTCCTTCCTTCCTTCCTTCCTATCTATCTATCTATCTATCTATCTATCTATCTATCTATCTATCTATCTTTCCTCCCATCTCTACTTATCTCTCCCTCCTTCCTTCCTCCCTCCCTCCCTCCCTTCTTTCCTATCTATCTGTCTATCTATCTCTGTCTATCTTTCCTCCCATCTCTACTTATCTCCTTCCTTCCTTCTGTCCTCCCTCCCTCCCTCCTTCCCTTCTTTCCTATCTATCTATCTGTCTATCTATCTATCTATCTATCTTTCCTCCCATCTCTACTTATCTCTCCTTCTTTCCTTCCTTCCTTCCTATCTATCTTTCCTCCCATCTCTACTTATCTCTCCCTCCTTCCTTCCTTCCTCCCTCCCTCCCTCCCTTCTTTCCTATCTATCTATCTATCTACCTAGCTGTCTATCTTTCCTTCCATCTCTACTTATCTTTCCCTCCCTCCCTCCTTCCTTCCTTCCTATTTATCTATCTATCTATCCTTCCATCTCTACTTATCTCTCCCTCCCTCCTTCCTTCCTTCCTTCCTATTTATCTATCTATCTATCTATCTATCTGGCTGGTCTTCTTCCTCTCCCCCCCCCTTCCTCGGATGCTAGTAGACAAGGAACTGGGACTGTCCCCCCCCCCCACTGCCACCCGTTTTGGAAACGGAGCGATGCTGGCTGCCTTCCTGCCCCCCCCAACCCGTTTTTAAACTGCACGACAAGAGCGCCCTCCCCAACCCCGTTTTCCCTTCCTCCTCCGCTTCTCAAACGCATTTTTTTTTCCCCTTCTTCTTTTTCTTCTTCTTCTTCTTCTCCTTCATTGTCGACGTCTTCTTCCACTCCGGGCAGTGACTCCAAACAGATCATGGAAATGCCCAGCGCAGCTTCCCGGGGTCTTTGGATCTCTCTCCTGGCACCTTTGCTGCTTTCCAGCTGCGCAGGTAAAAAAACAACAACAACAAAAAAGAGCAGACGAGGTTTTGCGCTGTTTTTGCGGGAGTTTTGACATTTTGGGTGTGATTTGTTGTTCTTGTTTTTTGTTGTTGTTTGTTTTGTTTTTTTGGCTGGCGAGTACGACATTTACAGTATGTATGTATGTGTGGGTGCATGTATGAGTGTGTGCATGTATTTATTTTATTTTATTTTATTTTATTTTATTTTATTTTATTTTATTTTATTATTTTATTTTTTTTGTTTGCTGCGGCCTGGTGTTTGACTTGGGGGGGGGGCTCCTGCCCTCTTCTTTTCCTCTCCACCTTAAAAATAATCCACCCAAAGACCCTTTTTTATTTATTTCTTTGTTTATTTAGACTGTTATCATTGACTGACCATTGATTGATTGATTGATTCATTGATTGATTGACTGTGGTCTGGTGTTGGGACTCCGGCAGGGCTCCTGCCCTCTTCTCTTTCTCTCTGCCTTAGGGGAAAAAAAAAATCAATCCGAAGACCTTTATTATTTATTTATTTATTCAACCCCCGAAGACCTTTGTGATTGATTGATTGAGTCATTGATTGGTTTACTTACTTTGTGGCCTGGTGTTGGACTCTGGGGCTCCTGCCCACTTCTTTTCCTCTCCGCCTTTTAAGGGGAAAAAAAAATCAATCCAAAAACCTTTATTATTTATTTATTTACTCCACCCTTTGTGGTTGGTTGGTTGGTTGATTGATTGATTGATTGATTGACTGTGGCCTGGTGTTTTGACTCCGGGGCTCCTGCTCTCTTCGCTTCCTCTCTGGCTTAAAAATAATCAACTCGAAGACCCCAAAAGATGAAAAAATGTGTTGAATTAGGAGTTCTGTCTCTATATAAAAGGCTACATTTCCTTCCGAATGGGGGGGGGGGGCAGGAAGAAAAAAAAATTGGGGACGTGGGTGTGGGGGGGAGTTCCCAGGAGGAGGAGGGGGTGCAACTGCCCTTGGCTGGGGTGGAGACCGAGGGCTTTGCAGCTTTACCCCCCCTCCCCCAATTTTCGAGGTGGTCTTACAAGATTGTCCTCACCCCCCCCCAATACCCCCCTGCGATGGGTTTCACGGTGCAAGGAAAAAAAATTGTGTGCAAGAGGTCTTTTGGGTGTGCAAAATAAAAGGAGGGGCGGTGTCTGAATTTTTCTGAATGAAATGTATTGGGTCTGGGGGAGAGGCCTACATGGGAGGGGCTGTCCGGCGGGCCTTTGTGTGAGAAGGAGTGGGGAAGAAGGTAATAAACGAGGGATGTCCAACCTTGGCCAACCTTTAAGACGTGTGGACTTCAACTCCCAGAATTCCCCCAATCAGCCAAGAGTTCTGGGAAATGAAGTCCACGCATGCTGTGAATTCTGGGAGTTTATTATTGGGGGGGGCTTAAAATCTTGGCCGCAAGCCTTCAAGTGGCCAAGGTTGGACACCCCCTGGTATAAGGTCTCCTTCTTGAGCAAAGGGGGGTTGGACTAGAGGATCTCCTAAGGTCCCTTCCAATTTTGTTATCCTGTTAATTGACATTTTAATGGGCTGGGGAATTCTGGGAGTTGAAGTCCACAGGTTGTAAAGTGGCCAATATTAGACCCACCCTCGGTATATAAAACTTGTTTTCAGGAAGTCATGCTAGGAAAACATAGGAACTTGGAAGCCTCTTTGTCAAGAAATAGATCAGTGTTTCTCAACCTTGGAAGCTTGAAGATGGGTGGACTTCAACTCCCAGAATCCCCCAGCCAGCGCTGCTGGCTGGGGGATTCTGGGAGTTGAAGTCCACCCAACTTCAAGCTTCCAAGGTTGAGAAACCCTGGAATAGATTTTATAAGCTTGATTATAAAACAAAGATTTACAGCTAGTCCTCGACGTACGACCACAAGGGAGCCCAGAATTTATGCTGCCGAGTGCGGAATTTGTTCAGCGAGTTTTTGTCCTGTTTTGCAACCTTTCTTGCCACGGCCGTTAAGTGAATCACCGCAGTCGTTAAATGAGTCACACGAATGGTTAAGTGAATCTGGCCTTCCCCAGATTGACTTTGCTGGTCAGAAGGTTGAAAAAAAGGGGATCACGTGACCCCGGGAAACCTGCGACCGTCATAAATACGAGTCGGTTGTCAAGGACTCAAATATAAATCACATGACTGTGGGGATGCTGAAACGGTCGTAAGTGTGAGAAACGGTCCTAACTAAGTCACTTTTTTCAGTGCCATCGTAACTTTGAAATGGTCACTAAACGAGCGGTTGTCAGTTGAGGATTTCCTGTACGGGTACTCCTCGACTTTACAACCTTCGCTTAGTGACCGTTCCAAGTTACGCTGAAAAAAAGTGAGCGATGACCGTTTTTCACACTTATGACCGTTTTCAGCATCCGTGATGTGATTTACATTCGGCTGCTTGACAACTGACTCAGATTTATGACGGTTGTGGTGTCCCGGTGGGGGGGGGGGGTTTATCACGTGATCCCCGTTTGCGAACTTCTGACCAGAAAAGTCGATGGGGAAGACAGACTCATTTAACAAGCGTGTCACTAATTGAACGATGGCTTTGGTTCCCTTCACAAACGCAGCAAGGAGAGGTCGTAAAACGGGGCAAAACTCGCTTAACGCGTTTCTCCATTAGCAACCTCAATTTTGGGCTCGGTTGTGGTCCTACATGGAGGACTACCTCTATTATGAAATAATAATAATAAAGAAAGAAAGAAAAAGAGAAAGAGAAAGAGAAAGAGAAAGAGAAAGAGAAAGAGAAAGAGAAAGAGAAAGAAGGAAGGAAGGAAAGAAAGGAAAAAAAGGAAAAAAAGGAAAAAAGAAAGAAAAAGAAAGGGAGGGAGGGAGGGAGAAAGAAAGAGAAAGAGAAAGAAAGAGAGAAAGAGAAAGAAAAAGAAAAAGAAAAAGAAAAAGAAAAAACGGAAGGAAAGAAGGAAAGAAAGAAAGGAAAAGAAGGAAAGAAAGAAAGAAAAAGAAAGGGAGGGAGGGAGAAAGAGAGAAAGAGAAAGAAGGAAAGAAGTGGAGAGAGAGAAAGAAAGGAAAGAAGGAAGGAAGGAAAGAAGGAAAGAAAAAGAAATAGAGAAAGGAAGGAAAGAAAGAATGAAAAGGAAGGAAAGAGAAAGAGACAAAGAAAGAAAGAGGAAAGAAAGAAAGAGAAAGAGAGAAAGAGAAAGGAAAGAAAGAGGGAAGGAAGGAAGGAAAGAAGGAAAGAAAGAGAGAAAGGAAGGAAAGAAAGAAAGAAAGGGAAGGAAGGAAAAAAGAAAGAAAAAGAAAGAGTGTGGGAGGGAGAAAGAAAGAGAGAAAGAAAAAGAAAGAAAGAAAGAGCATGGGAGGGAGGGAGAAAAAGAAAGAGAGAGACAAAGAAGGAAAGAAGGAGAGAGAGAAAGAAAGGAAAGGAAGAAGGAAGGAAGGAAGAAAAGAAAGAAAGAAAGAAAGAAAGAAAGAAAGAAAGAAAGAAAGAAAGAAAGAAAGAAAGAAAGAAAGAAAGAAAAGCCTAGGGAAGATATTTACTGTGGTTTTCCTGCTCTGCTGTACGAAAGGGTAGCTGGGCGTACACAAACCATGACTTACTCATTACAAACCGTATTAGCCCTGTAAGAATTAGGTGTGTTTTAAAAAAAAAAGCAACGCACCTTTTCCTTGTGGGTTTGGGAAGAGGTTGTTGATTGTGGCTTTGGAAGGTTTGGGGGGGGGGAGAAGAAAAAGCTGGTTGTGTTATTTTTCAAGGCTTCGGTGAAAATACAGTGACTTGCAAGAGACGCAAAATAAGAGAGAAATCGACCACGGTCGGCTGCCCCCATTGTTGTTGAGAATGGATGCCTCCTGCGCAGACCTCCCCCCACGGAGAATTTGGGTTGGGTGGGGGGGAGGAGGGACGATTTACATGCTTATTGCCGTTGGGGGTCAGCTCTTATTGCTTAGCATAAAATGCACGGAGAGCAGGGGTGTCGTACGGACGTATAGTAGTAGGAACCCATCATCCGGCCTTTAAAACTCACTTATTTCATCTAGCCGGGCTAGCTTGATCCCATCCTTTGATTTTAATTTGAAATTAATTTTAACTGGGTTATTTATTTTTTTTAATTTGATTTATATGCCGCCCTTCTCCGGAGACTCAGGGCGGCTTACAATGCGTTAAGCAATAGCCTTCATCCTTTTGTATATTTATACAAAGTCAGCTTATTGCCCCCACAATCCGGGTCCTCAATTTACCTACCTTAGAAAGGATGGAAGGCTGAGTCAACCTTGAGCCTGGGGAGATTCGAACTTACAGTAATTGCAGACAGCTGGTGTTAATCACAATGCTATCAGTTTGCTGAGCCACCAGGCCCTTCCTCTTTACCTCCCTCCCTTCTTTTTCTTTCTTTCTTTCTCTCTCTTTCTTTCCCTCCCTCCCTTCTTTCTTTCCTTCTTTCTTTTTCCTCCCTCCCTCCCTTCTTTTTCTTTCTTTCTTTCTTTCTTTCTCTCTCTCTTTCTTTCTCTCATTTTTTTAAATTTGATTTATATGCCGCCCTTCTCCGGAGACTCAGGGCGGTTTACAATGCGTTAAGCAATAGCCTTCATCCTTTTGTATATTTATACAAAGTCAGTTTATTGCCCCCACAAACTGGGTCCTCATTTCACCTACCTTAGAAAGGATGGAAGGCTGAGTGAACCTTGAGCCTTGGCGAGATTCGATCTTACTTTAACTGCAGAAAGCTGGTGTTGAATTACAGTGCTTCTGTCTGTTGAGCTAAACCAGGCTCCTAAAGTCTGGTTTAAAGCTGGTTTAAATTGTGGCTGACATTATTTAATATCTTTTAAACTGTTTTAATTTTTGTATGTTGTGTTTTTACTTTGGCTGTCCACCGCCCTGAGTCCTGCTGGAGAAGGGCGGTATTAAAAATCAAAATAAATAAATAAATCGTAGGATACACGTACGATGGAGATGGGAGGCATATCTTCCCCTGAATGTGATTGTGGGGTTTCCCCAGGAGATACCGGCTCATGTACAGCTAGTCCTCGACGTACGACCACAACGGCGGCCAAAATTTATGCCAAAGTTAAACGACGTTGAAAAAAAAAAGGGGGGGTGGGATCGGTTTTCACACGGTCACGGGATCAAAATTAGAGATGCTCGGCAGCTGCCTCACACTTATGACGGTCGCAGTGTCCCCAGGGGGTTGTGTCACGTGATCCCCTTTTGCGACTTTCCGACAAGCCAGGGGGAAAAGCCGGATTCTGACTTAACGACTGTGTCACTAGCTTAACAACCGCAGGGACTTGCTTAACGACCGTGGCAGGAAAGGTCGCAAAATGGAGCGAAACTCGCTGAACCAGCTTTGCTGGCTGTGGAATTCTGGGAGTTGAGGTCCACAAGTCTTAAAAGTTGCCAAGGTTGGTGACCTCTGCATTAGACTTCCTGTTGCTGTGGCTGGCTGGGGAATTCTGGGAATTGAAGTCCAGAAGTCTTAAAGTTGCCAAGGTTGGAGGTGCCTGATCTTGTTGCAAGGTAGTGTTGTATATTGTATATAACAATATACAGATATACAGAAAGAGGGGGTTATAAGCTCAATGGCTTCCTGTTGTGGCTCCGTTGCCTGAGCCTGGGCTATCGACAAATGCAGACTCTGAGAGTGAGGGAGAGGAGTTGGCAAGGCCTCCCTCTCCAGGACCCTCCTCTCTGGCAATGCCTCCGGAGGACACCAAAGGCCAAACGATAGGCTCAGAGCCAAGCACATCCCCGCAGCCACAGGTGGACAGCGATGAAGGAGATAAGTGCTGGCTGGACCCGCGACAGAGGCGCAGGGAGAAGCGTGCGCAGCAGAGGGAAAGGCGTGCCAGAGATTAGCTGAGTCACTGGACCACACCCCACAGGGTATAAATGTGGGTGTGGTGGCCGGTTCAGTTTGTGACGAGCAAAAACTGGAAATAATCCATGATCTCTGCGTTACTGGACTTTGCCTGCTTTATCGGACTGCATTTGGATTAATCCTTGTATTGTTGACACTCTGCCTGTTTTATCGGAATGCTTGCAGTCTAACCTTTGTTTTGTGTGAGTAAAGTCTGAATTGGCAGCTAGCCACTGGGTTGCTGCCAGCTTTATCTTCAAAGAGTTTTGTCGTGTGGCTTATTAACTCCGGGCCGTCTGTGGGGGTGCGTGTGTGGTACAGGGACAGAACACTTCCTAATTTAAGCCATCTTTGTTCTGGGTTATTGCCTTAGGCTTAGAGTCACTTTTCAGACGACCGGTTCCCCAAATAAACCGGGATGCATGGCTAGGTCTTGAGAACGAGTCTATGGAGATTCCCAGTCCATTCAGGTCAAGGTTGTCACAAAAGTGCTTTTTCAAGAGGCAACTGGACTTTCTGGTACTGTCTAAGGCAGCTGTAGGGGAGAACGTTGGCCTTTTCTTGTCGTTCTTCGCTCTTCTTGCGTTGTGTTCGTTGTGCCTTCTTTACCGATCCTGTGATCTGTTCCAATACCTGTTCCATCCATAAAAAAGATGTGGAGACTCTAGAAAGAGTGCAGAGAAGAGCAACCAGGATGATTCAGGGACTGGAGGCTAAAACATATGATGAACGGTTGCAGGAACTGGGCCTGGCTAGTCTAGTGAAGAGAAGGACCAGGGGAGACAGGATAGCATCTTCCAATATTTGAGGGGCTGCCCCAGAGAGGAGGAAGGGGGTCAAGCTATTTTCTAAAGCACCTGAAAATCAGACAAGGAATAATAGGTGGAAACTGAACAAGGAGAGATTCAATCTGGAAATAAGGAGGAATTTTCTGACAGTGAGAACAATCAACCCATGGAACAGAAGTTGCCTTCGGAAGTTGTGGGAGCTTCATCCCTGGAGGCTTTCAAGAAGAGACTGGGCAGCCACTTGTCAGAAATGGCTTAGGATCTCCTGCTTGGGCAGGGGGTTGGATTAGATGACCTACAAGGTCCCTTCCAACTCTGTTAATCTGACTCTATCCAAGATGATCAAAGCAGGCCTGGAGACTAAAACATGCAATGAACGGTTGTAGGAACTGGGCCTGGCTGGTATAGTAAAGAGAAGGACCAGGGGAGACAGGAGAGCATCTTCCAATATTTGAGGGACTACCAGAGAGAGGAAGGGGGTCAAGCTATTCTCCAAGGCACCTGAAGGCCAGACAAGGAATAATGAATGGAAACTGATCAAGGAGAGATTCAATCTGGAAATGAGGAGGAATTTTCTGACAGTGAGAATCATCAACCCATTGAACAGAAGTTGCCTTTGGAAGTTGCGGGAGCTTCATCACTGGAGGCTTTCAAGAAGAGAGTGGACTGCCATCGGTCAGAAATGGTGTAGGGTCTCCTGCTGGGGCAGGAGTGGGGTGGACTAGATGACCTACAAGGTCCCTTCCAACTCTGTTAATCAATTAAAGCTGTTAAATACCTCTGCGGGTAGATTTCAGCTTTTGGCGTGTGCGTTCCGCTCTCTCGTTCGAAACCTCAGTCGTGAAATTAATCTGTCTTACTCTTTCATTGAGAAGTTGGAGCTGTGCAGTCTGCCGGATGTTTCTCTCTGCCCTGAGGTCCCTTCCCTGTCGAATCTGGGCGCAGGGGTGTAGCGGACGACTATTGTCTTGTTTGCACGTCAAACTGAAGCGCAAATTATTTTTTTTTAATTTGATTTATATGCCGCCCTTCTCCGGAGACTCAGGGCAGCTTACAATGCATTAAGCAATAGCCTTCATCCTTTTGTATATTTATACAAAGTCAGCTTATTGCCCCCACAAACTGGGTCCTCATTTTACCTACCTTAGAAAGGATGGAAGGCTGAGTCGACCTTGAGCCTGGTGAGATTCGAACTTACAGTAATTGCAGATAGCTGGATGTTAATCACAATGCTATCAGTCTGCTGAGCCACCAGGTTATTAAATGGTTATTGTAGTCTGCAATTTTTTTCCTGGAAATCCATTCATGCTCCCACCCCCCGCCCCATTCGAAGGGGGTTCATCCCCCAGGGCAGGAGTAGGCAACCTTTTTTTTTTTTTTTTAATTTGATTTATATGCCGCCCTTCTCCGGAGACTCAGGGAGGCTTACAATGCGCTAAGCAATAGCCTTCATCCTTTTGTATATTTATACAAAGTCAGCTTATTGCCCCCACAATCTGGGTCCTCAATTTACCTACCTTAGAAAGGATGGAAGGCTGAGTCAACCTTGAGCCTGGGGAGATTCGAACCTGCAGTAATTGCAGGCAGCTGTGTTAATAACAGGGTGCTTTAGACCACTGTACTATCAAGGCTCTTAAATAGTCAAAGAGCCACAAAGGTCCTAACCAGAGTTGAACAGAGCCCCCTGTTCAACTCTGCAGCCGACTGGAAGTCCGGTTCTCCCACCATAGTCTCCTCCTAGCACAGCGCCTTTTTTCCTCTACCTGTCCTAACCGAAAGCCCTATCAATTGTGGAGCAGACTGGCGACAGGGAGCCACAGCAGAGGGATGAAAGAGCCACATGCGGCTCCAGAGCCGCAGGTTGCTGACCCCTGCCCCAGGGCATCAGTAAATCCCCAAGGCAGATGCAAACTTCAATAAAGTCTTTTTATTGCTCTGTGTCTGTAGAGATTCTCAGTCATCCAGGTCACGGTTGTCCCAAATGTGCTTTTTTTTTTTTCAAGAGGCAACTGGATATATAGTAGTTAGTAATATAAACAGAAGCACAGAATCGAGATCATGTGAAGCAGGGTGGATTTGATTTAAATCGAGTTGATTTAAATCGAGTTGATTTAAATCACGATTTAAATCACTAGTAAAAAGGCTTGATTTAAATTGGCTCGATTTAAATCACAATTTTTAAAGAGCGACTGTCATCTCTGCTACTCCTTTGACCCACTGTTGACTCACCGATTTTTTTTTATTTATTTTTTTAAATTTGATTTATATGCCGCCCTTCTCCGAAGACTCAGGGCGGCTTACAATGCGCTCAGCAATAGCCTTCATCCTTTTGTATATTTATACAAAGTCAGCTTATTGCCCCCACAAACTGGGTCCTCATTTCACCTACCTTAGAAAGGATGGAAGGCTGAGTCGACCTTGAGCCTTGGCGAGATTCGAACCCTGCAGTAATTGCAGGCAGCTGGTCTTAATAAGCTTAATAACAGGGTGCCTTAAACCCCTGTACTACCAAGGCTCCGATAGTCCCAGTGTTGCAGAATATACAGCCTCATGCTAGCAGGTCTTTAGTTTCCAGTGCTCTGGCGTGCGCACATGCCTGGACATGCACGCTCGTTCCAGCTTGGCCACTCGGTGCCGAAAAACTTCGCCATGCTTGAGTAGTGGGCTGGACCAGAAGACCTCTAAAGTCCCTCCCAGCTCTATTCTGATTCTCTTCTAATAGTTGCCTCTTGAAAGTCCAACTGTCTCTTGAAAAAGCATCTTTGGGTCTTGAAAATAGAGTTTTCGGGCCAGGGGCAGGTGTCAAATTAGACCTGTGGCTTTGGGTATAGTCCACAAAGGGGCTGCTTTTCAGACGGGGGGTGCAAAAAGAGGAGCCCCAAAGGAAGTCTTAACAAGGGTGGGTTCTAAATTTTTTTACTACCGGTTCTGTGGGCGTGGCTTATTTTGTGGGTGTGGCTTGGAGGTCATGTGACTAGGTGGGCGTGGCTAGCTGGCCAGAGTCATTTCTGGAAGGTCCTCGCACTTACGACCAGTCCTCGCGCTTACGACCCGACTCATTTGTTTGCTTTTAACACTGATCAGCTGTAGGGCGGCCCTTTGAAGCCCCCCGGCAAGAGTTTAAACAGTTTTTTTTTTCCCTCTAGTCATCAGCTGGGACTCAGGAGGCAGCAATAGATTGGGGGTGGGGCCAAATAAAAGGTAAGAATAACGTGGGGGGGGAGAACCGGTTCGGTGACGTCATATCGTCACCGCTACCGGTTCGGCCGAACCGGAAGGAACCCACCACTGAGTCTTAAAGTTTGAATTGTTGTTGTTGTTTTGTCCAAGTTCTGCTTGGGCGAGGACAAGAAAAAAATAATAATGTATTTTTATTTTATTTTTTTGCGTGGGGGTTCAAGGCAGTGAAGTTTTTTCCTCCAAGAATCCTCCTTTTCCCAGCCTGCGATACAGTAAATTGCCTATTTTTGCTTTAGCGGATCTATTGTGATGACAGGTTAATGGGAAAACTGAAATGAAGCTGTCTGAAACTGGCTTTCCGGAGTCAAATGCAGGTAGTCCTCGAACTTAAGCTGTGGCACTTAAAAATTCCCGCGGCTAAGCGAGACGGGGGCGAAGCAAGTTTTGACTCGTTTTATGACCTTTCTCGCCACGGTGATTAAGGGCACCGGTGCAATTGTTACGAAGTTAGTGACGTGGTCGTTAAGTGGATCCGGCTTCCCTCCACTGACTTGGCTTGTCAGAAGGTCGCAAAAGGGGATCACGTGACCCCCCTCCCCGGGACGCTGCGACCGTCATAAATATGAATCAGTGGCCAAGCGTTTTGAATTTTGATCATGTGACCGCGGGGATGCCGCGACGGTTGTAAGTACGTGTGAAACATGGTCGTAAATCGCTTTTTTCAGTGCCGTTGTAACTTTGGACGGTCGCTAAATGAGCGGTTGTAAGTCGAGGACCACTTTGTAGTAAAGGGGGACATGAATAAATAGAGGAATAAAATGAATAAGGTTAGAAAGGAAAACTGAAGTCACCTTAGTGTCCGGTGAAGATGACCATTCAAGCCCTAGATACGGGTACTCCTTGATTTACGAACATTCATTTAGTGAACAATTGAAGTTACGACGGCACTGGAAAAAAGTGACTTATGGCCAGTTCTCACACTTACAACTCTTGCAGCATCCCCGCGGTCACGTGATCAGAAATTCAGACGCTTGGCAACTGGCATGGACTTATTTTATTTTATTTTTATTTTATTAGTCCAATTTATATGCCGCCTTTCTCCATAGACTCAGGGCGGCTTACAATGCATTTGTCAACTTGCAAAGCTTTCAAGTTGCCATGAGCAGGAGGGAGGGAGAACTGATAGAGCTGATTGATTTCCCTAACTGAAGCTGCATTCCATACATTCTTCCTGACTGCAGTCAGAAGGAGGGTGTTGGATTTCACAGCCAGCCAAAGTGGTTAATTGGAGAATGTGATTTATGACATGGCCAGAGAGGAGAGGAGAGACAGGGTCACAGGGGAACGTAAATCTACGTGGGATTAATTCTAACTGCATCCGAATATTGCTGGAATGTTGCTCCTAATAAATGACTGTATTTCTTTTGAAGTTCGGCTCATGGCTCATGAATTAATTAGGGCATCTTTCGGAAACTTCACAGCATTATAGCAATAGCCTGCACACTTTTTGTATATACCTGCTTATTAGGGCTTTCGGCTCCCCCCCCCAAGCGGTGTTGTTCTATACAAAGTCAGCTTATTGCCCCCACAATCCGGGTCCTCAATTTACCTACCTCGAAAGGATGGAAGGCTGAGTCAACCTTGAGCCTGGTGAGATTCGAACTTGCAGTAATGGCCGGCAGCTGGCAGCTAAGTGCTAGCACTTAACAGCACTTTAGTCCGCTGCACTACCGAGGCTCTTATGACCGTTGCAGAGTCCCGGGGTCACGCCATCTCCTTTTGCGACCTTCCGACAAGAAAAGTTAACGGAGGAAGAGAACAGATTCGCTTAACAACCCTGATCCTAACTGAACAACTGCAGTGGTTCGCTTAACAACAGTGGCCAGAAAGGTCGTAAAATGGGGCAAAAACCCCTTAGCAACTGTCTCGCTTAGCCGGGGAAACGTGGGGCTCAATTGGGGTCTTAAGTCGAGGACTTAACCTGGATGGACTAAGCTGAGCAGGGGCCAGCAATGTAGTTGGACCTGAGCTGACCTGGTTCAAGTGATGGGGGGGAGGGGAGGATGCAGCTGTTCGACACGCACGTCGGATCACCTGATTGCACAAGGTTGCGGTGCCAGTCACAGTGCGCGCGAGCGTGATGCCCAGCGGGCCTCGGTGGGGGGGGAGCTCTGAAAAGCTTTGTGTATTTGTGACGTTCTGTGTTGTTCTCCCTGGAGCAAGTGTGCGAGGGAGACGGCATTGCAGCAGCTGTGGGCTGCAGAGAGAGAGAGAGAGAGAGAGAGAGGGAGGGAAAGCGACAGAGAGACAGAGAAAGAGAGAGAGAGAAAGAGGGAGAGAGGAAAAGAAAGAGAGAGAGAGAGAGACAGGCAGAGAGAGAGAGGCAGAAAGAGACTGGAAAAGACAGAGACAGAGAAAGAAAGAGAGGGAAAGAGAAAGAGGGAGAAAGAAAGAAAGAGAGAGAGCGAAAGAAAGAGGAAGAGGGAGAGAGAGGAAGAGAGAGAGAAAGAGGGAGAGGGAAAGACGGGGAAAGAGACAGAGAAATAGAGAGAAAAACAAAGAGAGAAAGAAAGAGGGAGGGAGAGAGAGAAAGAAAGAAGGAGAGAAAAAGAATGAGAAAAAGAAAGAGAGAGAAAAAAGAAAAAGAGAGACACAGGCAGAGAGAGGCAGAAAGAGACAGAAAAAGACAAAGACAGAGAAAGGGAGAAAGAGAGAGAGAGGGAGGGAGAGGGAGAGAGACGAAGAGAGTGAGACGGGGAGAAAGAGAGAAAGCGGGGGAGAGGGAAAGACGGGGAAAGAGACAGAGAAAGAGAGAGAGAAAGAAAGAGAGAGAAAGAAAGAGGGTGGGAGAGAGAAAGAAAGAGAGAGAGAAAAAGAAAGAAAGAGAAAAAGAAAAAGAGAAAGAAAGGGAGCGAGAGAGAGAAAGAAAGAAAGAGGGAGAGAAAAAGAATGAGAAAAAGAAAGAGAGAGAGAAAAAAAGAAAAAGAGAGACACAGGCAGAGAGAGAGGCAGAAAGAGACAGAAAAAGACAGAGAAAGATGGAGAAAGAAAGAGAGAAGGAAAGAGAAAGAGAAAGAGGGAGAAAGAGAGAGAGAGGGAGGGAGAGGGAGAGAGACGAAGAGAGAGAGATGGGGAGAAAGATAGAAAGCGAGGGAGAGGGAAAGGTGGGGAAAGAGACAGAGAAAGAGAGACAGAAAAAGAAAGAGAGAAAAAGAAAAAAAGAGAGAGAAAGAAAGAAAGAAAGAAAGAGGGAGAGAGAATTGGTGATACCGGCCATGAATTTATAGCTAAGGATGTTGAGCTCTGCAAAGGCCTTTGGAAGGCTTTGTTTTGTTGCCTTGCCCCACTTCTGCATGCGCGCACACACACACAAAGAACACACACACAACCACACACACACACACCCTTCCAGTGCCTGCCTGCCTGCCTGCCTTCCTTCCTTCCTTCCTTCCTTCCTTCCTTCCTTCCTTCCTTCCTTCTTTCCTTCCTTCCTTCCTTCCTTCCTTCCTCCTAGGAAAGGCTGTCAAAGAGAATGTCTGCAGCCTGGCCTTTTCTGTAGGCGAAACACATCCCCTGTGTGTGTGTGCGGTGCAGTTCGTTCCTTCCTCCTCGCCTTTCCTCTCCTCTCCTCTTCTGCAAGGCTGATTCATTCACACACCACCTGCATGTGACTCTGGGCTGGGTGTGAGGATGGGCTGCCTTGCGCAAGATTGAAGGAAGGGAGTGGGGGGAATCATGGAGCCAGCAGCTTCTGTGGCCAGGCCAGCTGCTTTTGTGTTGTGTTGATTGAGCTGAGGTGGGGGGCATGAGTTGTGCAAATGGGACTGGCTTGTAGCCCTTCCTTCCTTCCTTCCTTCCTTCCTTCCTTCCTTCCTTCCTTCGACTCCCTTCCCTCTCTCCCAAATTAACCTTCCTTCCTCAACATTAATCAACCTTTCTTTCTTCCTTCCTTCCTTCCTTCCTTCCTTCCTTCCTTCCTTCCTTCCTTCCTTCCTTCCTCCCTCCCTCCCTCCCTCCCTTCCTCTCTCCCTCCCTCCTTCCCTTCCTTCCTTCCTTCCTTCCTTCCATATTACCCTTCCTCAACACGAAATTTCATTCCCTTCCTCCCAAATTAACTTTCCTTCCTCAACATTAATCAACCTTCCTTCCTTCCATTCCTTCCTTCCTTCCTTCCTTCCTTCCTTCCTTCCTTCCTTCCTTCCTTCCTCCCTTCCTTCCCTCTCAAATTAACTTTCCTTCCTCAACATTAATCAACCTTCCTTCCTTCCATTCCTTCCTTCCTTCCTTCCTTCCTTCCTTCCTTCCTTCCTTCCATATTACCCTTCCTCAACACGAAATTTTGTTCCCTTCCTCCCAAATTAACTTTCCTTCCTCAACATTAATCAACCTTCCTTCCTTCCATTCCTTCCTTCCTTCCTTCCTTCCATATTACCCTTCCTCAACACGAAATTTCGTTCCCTTCCTCCCAAATTAACTTTCCTTCCTCAACATTAATCAACCTTCCTTCCTTCCATTCCTTCCTTCCTTCCTTCCTTCCTTCCTTCCATATTACCCTTCCTCAACACGAAATTTTGTTCCCTTCCTCCCAAATTAACTTTCCTTCTTCAACATTAATCAACCTTCCTTCCTTCCATTCCTTCCTTCCTTCCTTCCTTCCTTCCATATTACCCTTCCTCAACACGAAATTTCGTTCCCTTCCTCCCAAATTAACTTTCCTTCCTCAACATTAATCAACCTTCCTTCCTTCCATTCCTTCCTTCCTTCCTTCCTTCCTTCCTTCCTTCCTTCCTTCCTTCCTTCCTTCCATATTACCCTTCCTCAACACGAAATTTTGTTCCCTTCCTCCCAAATTAACTTTCCTTCCTCAACATTAATCAACCTTCCTTCCTTCCATTCCTTCCTTCCTTCCTTCCTTCCATATTACCCTTCCTCAACACGAAATTTCGTTCCCTTCCTCCCAAATTAACTTTCCTTCCTCAACATTAATCAGCCAGCCTTCCTTCCTTCCTTCCTTCCTTCCTTCCTTCCTTCCTTCCTTCCTTCCTTCCTTCCTTCCTTCCTTCCATATTATCCTTCCTCAACACGAAATTCCCAGAATTCAACTCCCAGAATTCACAGCACGCGTGGACTTCATTTCCCAGAATTCTGGGCTGATTGGGGAATTCTGGGAGTTGAAGTCCACAGGTCATAAAGGGGCTCTAGTTCCCCCATCCCTGGATTCTAAAACCCTCAAAAAAGGGACTTTCTAGATCGGAGGTCTTCAAACTTGGCAGCTTTAAGACTTGTAGACTTCAACTCCCAGAATTCTCCAGCCAGCATAGCTGCTGGTCGCAATGCCTTGCTGTAATCCCTGCAATCCATTGCATCAGCAAGCAACTGAATCTCCCTGCCTGCAATCAAGCAGGCAGGGAGTGGTGGACTTCAACTCCCAGAATTCCTCAGCCAGCAAAGCATAGCTGGCTGGAGAATTCTGGGAGTTGAAGTCCACAAGTCTTAAAGCTGCCAAGTTTGAAGACCTCTGTTCTAGATCAAGTCCATGGCTATGATGGAGACCAAACTGTCTTCTTGGGTGATTTTCCTTTGGACAGACTAAGCAACTGAAGTATTGGACTTGGATGGCCGATCCAGACATCCTTCTGTTCCTTCCCTTTTCTCTTCTCCTCTTCCTGTCTCAAATGCAAAGCTGGAACGTCGCAGTTGCCAAATAAAAAAAAACACCATGAGTCACGTAGCAGGCAAAACACACACAAGAGAGACACAATTCTGCCGAATGGACAGAAAAGGACATTTGTATCTGGAAACGAATGTCCTGAAAGCGCCCCAGGGGCAGGTGGCTTCACTTGGGCTGACGCAGACGTAGAAAATATACAAGCAATCAGACTAGAGCTGGATGGGGCCTTGGAGGTCTTCTAGTCCAGCCCCCTGCTCAAGGAAGAGAATGCCTATATACCATTTCAGACAAATGGCTATCTAAGCTCTTCTTTAAAACCTCCAGTGATGGAGCACTCGCAACTTCTGGTGGCAAGCGGTTCCACTGGTTAATTGTCCTCGCTGTTAGGGAAGTTTCTCCTTAATTCCAGGTTGCTTCTGTCTTTGATTAGTTTCCATCCATTGTTTCTTATCCTGCCCTCCGGTGCTTTGGAGAATAATTTGACCCCCCCTCTTGTTGGTGGCAGTTCTTCCGAGACTGGATTTCCGCTCCCGATTTGCTCAAACCGGTCTGAACCGGTTAAATACCACCTCTGGCCTAAGGGTTAAGGCAGTAGTCCCCAACGTTTCTGGCGTGAGAAACCCGTAGAGGAGGAGTGAATGGTTCCGTAGGAGCAAAAATGGAGTTGCGCACATGTGCGCGAGCGCCCACCGTTCGTGGAAATGGAGCGGCAGGCGTGCCCGCTTGCCTGCTGTTTGCACGGCCCGGTTGCGAAAGAGGCTGTAGCCCGGGTAGTGGGACACAGCTCACAGGTTGGGGACCCCTGGGTTAAGGCATCAGGTTAGAAACCTGGAGACTGGGAGTTCTAGTCCGGCCTTAGACATGAAAGCCAGCTGGGTGACTTTGGGCCAATCACCAGGAAACAGTGCGTTCTAGTTCTGCCTTAGACATGAAAGCTAGGAAGGTGACTTTAGGCCGATCACCAGGAGACTGGGAGTTCTAGTCCGGCCTTAGGCATGAAAGCCAGCTGGGTGACTTTAGGCCAGTCACCAGGAGACTGGGAGTTCTAGTCTGACCTTAGGCATGAAAGCCAGCTGGGTGACTTTAGGCCAGTCACCAGGAGGCTGGGAGTTCTAGTCCAGCTTTAGGCACGAAAACCAGCTGCGTGACCTCAGGATCCTCTCAGAAGCCCTTTTATGCTTCAGATCTTCTTCTTCTTAGCATTATGACAGTCATGTAAGTGTGGTCATATGTTGTGACAGAGCTTGGTGAAACCTGACCCCTGATTTCAGCAGCTCCATGGCCAGAAAATTCCTTTGTGCAGATTTTTGGGCCTGGTAGGGGAATATTGACCTTGTGGGAGAGCCAATGTGGTCTGTTGGAATACATGTGTGGAGATCAAACGTGATCTTCTGGAAGCTCCACCTTGGAAAGGAATCAGTGTGGTCTTCAGGAAGATTGACCTTGTGGGAGGACAAATATGGTCTTCTGGAATGCTGACCTTGTGGAAGGACAAACATGGTTTTCTGGAATATAGACCTTCTGAAAGAACCAACAAGGTCTTCTGGAATATTGACCTTGTGGGAGAAGAAACATTGTTGTCTGGAATATCAATCTTCTGAAAAAAACAGTGTAGTCTTCTGGAATATTGTCCTTGTGGAAGAACAAACATAGTTTTCTAGAATATTGACCTTGTGGGAGAAGAAACACGGATTTCTGGAATATAGACCTTCTGAAAGAACCAACAAGGTCTTCTGGAATATTGACCTTGTAGAAGGACAAACATAGTTTTCTAGATTGTTGACCTTGTGGAGAAGAAACACAGATTTCTGGAATATCAATCTTCTGAAAAAATCAATATAGTCTTCTGGAATATTGTCCTTGTGAAAGGACAAACATAGTTTTCTTGAATATTGACCTTGTGGGAGAAGAAACACGTGTTTCTGGAATATAGACCTTCTGAAAGAACCAACAAGGTCTTCTGGAATATTGACCTTGTGGGAGAAGAAACATGCTTTCTGGAATATCAATCTTCTGGAAAAACCAGTGTAGTCTTCTGGAATATTGTCCTTGTGGAAGGACAAACATAGTTTTCTAGACTATTGACCTTGTGGGAGAAGAAACATGGATTTCTGGAATATAGACCTTCTGAAAGAACCAACAAGGTCTTCTGGAATATTAACCTTGTAGAAGGACAAACATAGTTTTCTAGAATATTGACCTTATGGGAGAAGAAACATGGATTTCTGGAATATAGACCTTCTGAAAGAACCAACAAGGTCTTCTGGAATATTGACCTTGTGGGAGAAGAAACATGCTTTCTGGAATATCAATCTTCTGGAAAAACCAGTGTAGTCTTCTGGAATATTGTCCTTACGGAAGGACAAACATAGTTTTCTAGACTATTGACCTTGTGGGAGAAGAAACATGGATTTCTGGAATATAGACCTTCTGAAAGAACCAACAAGGTCTCCTGGAATATTAACCTTGTAGAAGGACAAACATAGTTTTCTAGAATATTGACCTTATGGGAGAAGAAACATGGATTTCTGGAATATAGACCTTCTGAAAGAACCAACAAGGTCTTCTGGAATATTGACTTTGTGGGAGAAGAAACATGCTTTCTGGAATATTAATCTTCTGAAAAAAAACAGTGTAGTCTTCTAGAATATTGTCCTTGTGGAAGGACAAACATAGTTTTCTAGACTGTTGACCTTGTGGGAGAAGAAACACGGATTTCTGGAATATAGAACTTCTGAAAGAACCAACAAGATCTTCTGGAATATTGACTTTGTGGAAGGACAAACATGGTCTTCTGGAGTAGTGACCTTGTGGAAGGACAAACATGGCTTGTGGAATATTGAGTATCTTCTCAAGGTCATTTTCCTTGGTCAACAGAAAGCAGAATCCTGCCTATTATTTCCCCCCCAGTGGATGTGGGGATCAAGTGGATCCAGCAAACCCACTGGTGTCTTCCTTTCCTCAACCATGGTCCTCTCCTCCATCCCACAGTGAACACCTAACTCACTTGGCCATGGGGATTCTGCAACGGTCATAAGTGTGGAAAAATGGCCGTAAGTCGCTTTTTGTAAATGGTTGTAAGTCGAGGACTATCTGTGCCCCCTTTCCCAAATAACCAATTTTATTCCAAGCCACTAGCTTGTTGCAAGCTTCATCTTATTCATCAGACACCAGGCCTGGCTACAGATCTTAATCTAGCATTTAAATTCTGAAGAGAGGGAGGAAGAGGAAGGGAGGGGAACAGATGATGGTTATGCAGATGTGGCTTGTGGGTAAGACCGATCAAAAGTCCCTTATCGATTAGCATCTGTGTGTGTTTTTTTCTTTCTTTCTTTCTGGTGAGGCAGACCTAAGGCAAAACATTTGCGGTGGAAAGATTGAGCAAGGTGGACCAAGTCCAACTTCTCGTTTCTGCTTCCTTCCTCTCCTTCTTCTGGCCATCTCTTCGAGTTCCTCTCCTCCTTTGCAACAACCTCTTTGCGTTGCACGCTTAGATGTTCCCATTTGCAGTAAATCCTCGCCCAGCCCCATCATTGCGGTTTCTTAATTTAGTGCGAGCGGATTAAACCTGGTTTAGCAAGCTGTCTCCGGGCGGGTTTGTGTAGTAGAGGATGGCTGGTGAAGCTCTCGCCCTCGCTGTGGACGAGCGAGACCGAGGTTGGTGGAGGATCTTACTTACTTCTCTGGAAGTCCGTCAGTCAAATCGGAATAGAGCTGGAAGGGACCTTAGAGGTCTTCTAGTCCTATCCCCTGCTCAAGCAGGAGACCCTGGTCTATACCATTTCAGACAAATGGTTGTCCAATCTCTTCTTGAAGACCTCCAGTGTTGGAGCACCCACAACTTCTGGTGGCAAGCTGTTCCACTGGTTAATTGTCCTCACTGTCAGGAAGTTTCTCCTTAGTTCTAGGTCAGTGATGGCTAACCTTTTTGCCATCGCGTGCCAGGAAAGGGGGCGGGGGAGGTTCGCGCGCATGCGTGCCCACACCCATAATTCTATGCTCCCCTCGCATGCGCGTACGACCCACCCTCCCACCCCACTCCTGGCACGCGATGGCCCGGTATGCCCATTTTTCTTTCTCACCTGGCTCCAGATCCTCTCTATGCATCTGGGGAGGGTGAAAACAGCCTTCCCCACTCCCTCGGAGGCCCGAAACGGCCCGTTTTCCAACTTTTGGTTGGACAGGAAGTGACTTTTTTGCTGTCCCCAGCCTCCAGAGACTCCTAGAGAGGCCTTCCCCACCCCCTACCCCCCCCAGGCCCTCCGGAGGCAGGGAACAGCCTGTTTCCCTACTTCTGGTGGGCCCAGAAGGCCTGAAAATCAGCGCGCGCCGGAGCTGAGCTGGCGTGCCAGGCGACATGGCTCCACGTGCCACCTGTGGCACGCGTGCCATAGGTTCGCCATCACGATTCTAGGTTGATACCCAAAAGGTACCCAAAGTTCAAAAGAAGCTTGAGTAACGAATGAGTAATCGTCAGCCAGTACATTTTCTTGGCAATAATACAAAAGTAGTTGCCATTTCCTTTTTCTAAGGTAGTAATTATCATTTTTTTGTTGTTTAGCCAGTAGCCCTGGGATTTCCTGAATATCTTCCTCTCCGGGACCAATTTAGCTTACTCTACATCACGGTTCAAGACTACTCAAAATTAGTAGATTATCGCCTGCTGGGAACTGAACTCCTTTTGAAATATTGGTGACTATTTGGACACCAAAATGAATAGCTAAAAGTCTATTTTCAGCTCTTCTGAAATCTTCAGCCATGTTCACCCACCCACTAGCCCAACCCTCCGTGATCTCACTCTGAGTAATGTAAACTTTCTTTTAATCAACGTGCTAATCCTTTCTTGCAAATATCTGTAGAATTTTCCTGGCAGCCCTAAGGAAGTACTTTTGGACTTCCTGGTTTATGGCCTGAAGTTCCTGGTGGTCTCCCATCCTCCAATGGTCTGTGGGAATGACCTTGGGGGAACGAAGGGAAGGATAACAGAATAACAGAATTGGGAGGGAACTTCGAGGTCTTCTAGTCCAACCCCCTGCTTAGGCAGGAAACCCTACACCACTTCAGACAAATGGTTATCCAAATCTCTTCTTAAAAACTTCCAATGTTGGAGCATTTACAACTTCTGGTGGCAAGTTGTTCCACTGGTTAATTGTTCTCACTGTCAGGAAGTTTCTCCTTAGTTCTAAGTTGCTCCTCTCCTTGATGAGTTTCCACCCGTTGCTTCTTGTCCTGCCTTCAGGGGCTTTGGAGAATAGCTTGACTCCCTCTTCTTTGGGGCAGCCCCTCAGATATTGGAATATTGCTATCATGTCTCCCCTAGTCCTTCTTCTTGTAACTATTCTTCATATATTTTAGCCTCCATTCCCCTCATCCTCTCTCTTGCTCTTCTCTGCACTCTTTCCAGAGTCTCAGCATCTTTTTTATATCATGGGGACCAAAACTGGATGCAATATTCCAAGTGTGGCTTTACCAAGGCAAAACAGATAGTCCTCAATTTACAACCGTTTGTTTAGTGAATGTACAACAGCACTGAAAAAAAGTGACTTAATGACCCTTTTTCACACTTACGACCGTTGCAGTATCCCCACGGGCAGTGACTTATTCGAATGCTGGACAACTGTCTCAGATTTATGACCATTGCGCTGTCCCAGGGTGATGCGATCATCTTTTGCCAGCTTCTAACAAGGAAAGTCATTGGGGAAGCCAAAGTTCACTTAACAACCGTGTTACTCATTTAAGAACTGTAGTGAGTCCCTTAAGGACTGTGCAAGAAAAGTGGGTAAAATGGGGCAAAACTCACTTAACAAGTTTCTGACTTAGCGACATAAATTCTGGGCTCCAGGGTGGTCGTACGTCGAGAACTTCCTCCTGTATAGAAAACAGTCCGAGAAGAGAGACAGGAGCCCTCAGTCACTTAACAGGCAGAGGAAGAAAATGAGGAAGGACTCACCCAGGGGTGAACTTCAAACATTTTTAGGAAGGGGTTCTCTGCCTGGTTTCTGGGTGGGCGTGGCTAGGGTGGGCGTAGCCTAGTCAGGCCTCCTGCACCACCGTGGGGCGGGGGGCATTTTTGCCCTCCCCAGGCTCCGGAGGTTTTTTTCGAGCCTCCGGGAGGGCGAAAATGGCCTCCCCAGGCTCCAGACGCCCTCTGGAGGCTGGAAATGGGCCCGTTTGTTGTAGTCCTCAACTTACAACAGTTCATTTACTGACCATTCAAAGTTACAATGGCACTGAAAAAGTGACTTATGACCATTTTTCACACTTACGACCGTTGCAGCATCCCCAGGGTCAAGTGATTAAAATTCGGACGTTTGGCAACTGGCTTCTTTTTATGACGGTTGCAATGTCCTGGGCAGGGGTCACGCGATCCCCCTTTGGCGACCTTCTGGCCAAAGTCAAGGAGCCGGGTGGAGCAGTGGACTAAAGTGCTGTTAAGTAGCACTGAGCTGCCAGATGCCTGCAATTACTGCGAGTTCAAATCTCACCAGGCTCAAGGTTGACTCAGCCTTCCATCCTTCCAAGGTAGATAAATTGAGGAGCCGGTTTGTGGGGGCAATAAGCTGACTTTGTATAAAAAAGAACACCGCTTGGGGGGGGCCCGAAAGCCCTACTAAGCAGGTATATACAAAAGTATGAAGGCTGTTGCTTAATGCATTGTAAGCCCCCCTGAGTCTCCGGAGAAGGGCGGCATATAAATCGAACCAATAAATAAACAATAAATAAATAAAGTCAAGGAGGAAGGCAGATTCACTTAACGACCTAACTTAACAGCTGCAGTAATTCGCTTAAGAACTCTGGCAGGAAAGATCCTAAAACGGGGGAAAGTTCACTTAACAACTGTCTGGCTTAGCAACAGAAAGCTTGGGCTCCATTGTGGTCGTAGATCGAGGACTCCCCGTACGTTAAGTGAAAAAAAAGCTGCTTTTCCCCGCTCACCCCAAAAGATAAATCTGTCCCTGGATGGGTGAGCTGTGTTGTGGGCAGGGAGTTTCCTTGGAAAAGGGGAAGATAATAAAAACGTTCCATAAAACATCTCAAGGCTAACCGATTCAGTGTGACGTAATGCCATGTTCCACCCAACTGGTACATTTCCACATGGCTGCAAATACAGGCCAGTCCTCGAGTTACGACCACAAATGAGCCCCAAATTTCCGTTGCTAAGTGAAACACTCGTTGAGCGAGCTTTGACCCATTTTACGACCTTTCTCCCCACCGCTGTTAAGTGAATCACTGTAGTCGTGAAATCAGTCAAGCCGTCGTTAAGTGAATCTGGCTACCCCCTTGACTTAGAAGGTTGCAAAAGAGGATCACGTGACCCCGGGACGCTGCAACCGTCATAAATATGAATCAATTGTCAAGCGTCGTCATTTTGATCATGTGACCGGGGGGGCTGTTCCGATGGATGTAAGGGTGAAAACTGGTCCTCAGCAGGGTGAAATGCTCCCGGTTTGGACCGGATCGCCTGATCCGGTAGTGATGGAGGCGGGTGGTTTGGAGAACCGGTAGCAAAAATTCTTGCCCCCCCCCCCGTGCCCAGCTGAGCCGTGCGATCATCAGAGGCTTTTTTTCTTTTAAAAGCCTCTGCCGATCAGGCAACTCAGCTTGGATGGTCAGAGGCATTTAAAAGAAAAAAAGCCTCTGCCGATCAGGCAACTCAGCTGGGATCGTCAGAGGCTTTTAAAAGAAAAAAAGCCTCTGCCGATCAGGCAACTCAGCTTGGATCGTCAGACGCTTTTAAAAGAAAAAAAGCCTCTGCTGATCAGGCAACTCAGCTTGGATCGTCAGAGGCGTTTAAAAGAAAAAAAGCCTCTGCCGATCAGGCAACTCAGCTTGGATCGTCAGACGCTTTTAAAAGAAAAAAAGCCTCTGCCGATCAGGCAACTCAGCTGGGATCGTCAGAGGCTTTTAAAAGAAAAAAAGCCTCTGCCGATCAGGCAACTCAGCTTGGATCGTCAGACGCTTTTAAAAGAAAAAAAGCCTCTGCTGATCAGGCAACTCAGCTGGGATCGTCAGAGGCTTTTAAAAGAAAAAAAGCCTCTGCCGATCAGGCAACTCAGCTTGGATCGTCAGAGGCGTTTAAAAGAAAAAAAGCCTCTGCCGATCAGGCAACTCAGCTTGGATCGTCAGACGCTTTTAAAAGAAAAAAAGCCTCTGCTGATCAGGCAACTCAGCTGGGATCGTCAGAGGCTTTTAAAAGAAAAAAAGCCTCTGCCGATCAGGCAACTCAGCTTGGATCGTCAGACGCTTTTAAAAGAAAAAAAGCCTCTGCTGATCAGGCAACTCAGCTTGGATCGTCAGAGGCGTTTAAAAGAAAAAAAGCCTCTGCCGATCAGGCAACTCAGCTGGGATCGTCAGAGCCTTTTGAAAGCATTTTTTTACAACCTCTTTGCCGAAGAGGTTGTGGAAAAAATGGTTTTAAAAGTAAAAATAAAATAAAATCGGCCACGCCCACCCGGTCCCATTAACCCCCCCTTCCCACCAAGCCACGCCCACAGAACCGGTAGTAACAAATGTTAGATTTCCCCACTGGTCCTAAGTCACTTTTTTCTGTGCCGTTGTAACTTTCAGCGGTCACTAAATGAAGTGTTGTTAGTCCAGGACGACTTGTAACAGGGTTTATACAATTGATTTCTTTTGGATGTTAACTTCCTTTTACGGTGAATATTCGTGCTCTCTTGTAACTTTGAATGGTCATTAAACAAACTCTTGTAAGTCGAGGACTTCCTGTGCCGAAGGGGGAATCTTGCGAACGTTATTGGCAGGAAACCAGGACGTAAACTTTTGCAAAAAAAAAAGGTTTGCAACCCACAAAAAAAATGCATTTTCCAAGCGGGATTGTTGTCTGCGTAATTTACAAGATTTTTTTGTTTTTTTTAAATGAGTTCTGTAAAAAAAAAAAGGAGGAGGGGGAATAAGGCACAGATTTTATTATCCGCTTTGATATAAAAATCATCTCGCAAGAGTGGAAGGAGGAGAAGGGGGTGGAAATTTGATTTCCGCTACTTAGAGAAACATCCCGCTGCGGCTGATGTGATGCCCTTGTGCAGAATGGCTGAAACCCAATTAAAATGAAAGGTGTTTTTTTTAATTAGCACCCGTGCCCACTTCCAAAAAAGCAAGAGATAAAGCGAGAGGCTATTAAATGAAACACGGATGCCGTTTTTCTTCGGAATAATTGCGATCTCACACACCCATAAAAAACCAGGCTGGATGATCTGGACAACAAAACATTAAATCAATTTTTTTTTCTTTTCTTTTTCTTTTTTTTTTTTTTAAAGGGGAAAAAGCTTTAAATGTCATAGGAGAAGCCTGCATAGAGATAGTCCTCAATTTACGACCTCAACGGACGACCAAATTTTCTGTTGCTAAGCGAGACAGTTTTACGACCTTGCTTGCCACGGTTGTTAAATGAATCGATGCAGCGGTTAAGTGAGTCACACGGTTTGTTAAATGAATCTGGCGTTCGTGGAGTGAGTTTGGCCCCGTTTTGTGACCTTTCTTGCCACGGTTGTTAAATGAATCATTGCAGTTAAGTGAGTCACATGGTTGTTAAATGAATTTGGTGTTCGTGAGGTGAGTTTTTCTTCATTTTGTGACCTTTCTTGCCATGGTTGTTAAATGAATCATTGCAGCTGTTAAGTGAGTCACATGGTTGTTAAGTGAATTTGGCGTTCATGGAGTGAGTTTTGCCCCGTTTTGTGACCTTTCTTGCCACGGTTGTTAAATGAATCAATGCAGCTGTTAAGTGAGTCACACGGTTGTTAAGTAAATCTGGCGTTCGTGAAGTGAGTTTTTCCTCACTTTGTGACCTTTCTTGCTACGGTTGTTAAATGAATCACTGCAGTTGTTAAGTTAGTCACACGGTTGTTAAGTGAATCTGGCCTCCCCCTTTGACTTTGCTTGTCGGAAGGGTCGCAAAAGGGGATCACGTGACCTTGAGACAACACAGCCGTCATAAATATGAGTCATTAATCAAGCACCTGAATTTTGATCCCGTGACCACGGGGATGTTGCAACGGTCGTAAGTGTGAAAAACGGTTATAAGTCTCTTTTGGCAAGATAGGGTAAAAAAACATACGAGCTTTGCAGGTCATTATTTAAGGAATATTTTAATTGAAACATGCAGGACAATTAAAGATAAATGTTATTCTCTGACCCCCTCCTGGCTGGTCCCGCTAGAAGCCATAACATATTCTTCGCTATATAATAAAGAAAAACATCGACTTTATCGTGAGCTGCTTGATAGCCAAGGCTGTTTAAAAACAAGAACCGAATTAGCTCTGCAGGGAACGGAATTGGATTGGTGGTTTTATGCTCAGATTAACTCCAAATATAAAAAGGATAAGGAGCAAGGAGGTATAGATACGACCCTGCAGGAGTTAGATAAGATCATATTAGGGAAGGAGGAAAAAATGCTAAGATTTACAAACTTTTAATAAACCATTGGATAGGAGAGGAGATTGTCAAAGACTCGACGATTGCCTGGGGGAGGAATATTGGCCACTCAATTGATTTGACGAAATGGGAAGAAATTTGCTCTAGACAATTGAAATTTTTGATGGCAACCACTTATAAGGAAAATTTGTACAAGATGGTATACAGGTGGCACCTTCCTCCTGCCCTATTATCCAAAATGTTTCCTGGACTTCTCCCCAAACTGTTGGAAGTGTGGGGAGCTAGGTACCTTTTTCCATGTATGGTGGACCTGTCCCAGGGTAATTGGATTTCGGAAACTTATTCAGAAGTGGTTGTTAGAAATTACTGGATACAAACTACAATTGAAACCTGAATTTTACTTATTAAACATTAGGCCAGATAAAATAGGCACTAACAAATGGTATCTGATTGTCTATATTATAACTGCAGCAAGAATATATCTCGCCCAAAATTGGAAGGGTAAAAGGCCTACCGTCTGAAGATATGATTTTAGGGAAAATTATGGATTGTGCAGAAGCCGATAGGCTAACTAAAATTTTAAGAGATCAAAAAGACTCTGCATATTTCCAATGTTGGGACCTGTGGTATGTTTGGTTAAATAATAGAAAAAAAAAAGAGGACAATGTTAGTTTAGTTTTTATTTCTTATTTGTATATTTGGACGGAATGTAATGTATTGTGTAAGGTTCCCACCGTGATCTGTTTGTTGATAAACTTTCTGTTTGTACTTTTTTTTAAGAAATAAAATTATTTTTTTTAAAAAAAAAGTCTCTCTTTTCAGTGCCCTTGCAACTTCAGCGGTCACTAAATGAAGCGCTGTAAGTCAAGGACTACCTTTAATGGGGTTTTTAACAATTGGGGGTGGGTTTTTTTTTGGAATTTAAGTTCTTTTTATAGTAGATATTCAGGTTGCCCTTGTCAGTTTTTGGTCATGACTTAGAATTACAGTGCATTAAAATGTGAGTCGGTTTGCATTTTCTGTGCGTTAAGTGCTATTCTGGGAAGGTTTTCTCCTGCTTCAGCAGCCCACAAACCTTTTTATAAATAAAATAATACAGGGAAGGAGGGATTTTATTTTATTTTATTTTTTTGTCTTAATTGCTGCTCCTGTTGCTTTTATTTATTCAGATTTAAGGGCTGCCCACTTTCCAAACAACTCTGAAGGGCCTCATTGGATAAAAACCAAGAGCAGAATAAAAGCACAATATAATATAAAATAATGTAAATAACCAAGATGGCATCCATCATTCAATGCATTACAGAGAGGCAGACTCATAAAAGGAATGATTTTAGCATTGTGCTTCTCATTAAACCAGCCAGGAAAACTGTCCTAGTAGCTTGATCACCTCATTTGATGGTGCTGAAGCTGACAACTCGCTAGTGATGATGATATTCTTCGACTCCAACTCCCATCATCCACAGGCATAAACACAGAGAAAAATGGGAATTAACAGCTCCTGTAATTCACAAGATCTGCCTTGCCGCTCTTAGGATCTCCCCAAATCCTCTGCTAAAGATGGTAGGTCCCAAATGGTCAGAGTGCCAATATTTATTTTTTCCTTAATTAAATCAAAATGTGTCTTCCTGTGTTTTCCACCCGTTTATTTTACATCCCGGAGTCTGGAGAGAGAGAGAGAGAGAGAGAGAGAGAGAGAGAGAGAGAGAGAGAGAGAGAGAGAGAGAAGATTGATGGTTTTCTCTGAGAGTGTTTCTCAACCTTGTAAAATGGGTGCACTTCAGTTTCCAGAATTTGCCAGCCAGCATAGATGGACTTCAGTTCCCAGAATTCCCAAACCAGAATAGTGGGCTTCAGCTCCCAGAATTCCCCAGTCAGAATGAGTGGAATTCAACTCCCAAAATTCCCTAGCCAGAATGGGTTGACTTCACTCCCAGAATTCCCAAACCAGAGTAGTGAGCTTCAACTCCCGGAATTCTCCAGCCAGAATAGTGGAATTCAACTCCCAGAATTCCTCGGCCAGAATAGTGGACTTCAGTTCCCACAATTCCCTAACCAGCATGGGTGGACTTCAGCTCCCAGAATTCTCCAGCCAGAATAGTGGAATTCAACTCCCAGAAATCCCCAGCCAAAATAGTGGACTTCAACTCCCAGAATTCTTCAGCCAGAATGAGTGGAATTCAACTCCCAGAATTCCCCAGCCAGAATAGTGGAATTCAACTCCCAGAATTCCCCAGCCAAAATAGTGGACTTCAACTCCCAGAATTCTTCAGCCAGAATGAGTGGAATTCAACTCCCAGAATTCCCTAGCCAGAATGGGTTGACTTCACTCCCAGAATTCCTCAGCCAGAATAGTGGAATTCAATTCCCAGAATTCCCCAGCCAGGATGGGTGGACTTCACTCCCAGAATTCCCTAGGTAGAATGGGTGGACTTCAGCTCCCAGAATTCCCCAGCCAGAATGGGTGGAGTTTAACTCCCAGAATTCCCCAGCCAGAATAGGTGGAGTTTAACTCCCAGAATTCCACAGCCAAGCATGCTGTGACTGAAAAATTCTGGGAGTTGAAGTCCACACCTCTTAATATTCCCAAGCTTGAGAACACTGCTTTATGATACACCCTTTCAACTTTTCAAAAAAGGGCCATTTTTTTCCCCATCCATTTCTGCTCAGTTCTCTATTATCAGAGCTAAAGGCGTCCATTTATTTTTTAAAAAAATCTCATTTCTTACTCTTTCGTTTCTAACTCACCAATCCTCCTGTTCAGACACCCAAAAACTCTGTTTTTCTTTGTCTTTTTCCCAGCCACCTCACACCGCTGGCTCTTTTTCACTGACAAGTCACGCCACGGAGCAACGGTTTGTGAGTTCATTGGATAAATGTGCGTTGGCCTTTTCAAGAGTCTTATAAATAGACGCCTGGTCAACACTCCAGGGCAGGTCTGTCAACTCTCGCCCGGCAAAAAGAACAGCGCAGCCCATGGCTTCAATTTTTTAAACTATTTTTGCTAACTAGCTGAATGCTGGGTTAGACTACAGGCTGTGTTTCCCAGATTTGGCACCTTTAAGACGTGTGGACTTCAACTCCCAAATCCACTGTAAGGTCCCAAAATATACTTGAGTCACCAGAATGCCAAAGAGAGAGACTCAAGACGAGGCTTGCAAAAAAACAGATTTTATTTATGGCCAAAAACAAAATACTGGGTGGAACTATATCCAGAACATACAGATACAATGCATGTGAGGAGATAGCCACACCTTGGGGAAGGTATGGCGTCCTTTTATACCCTCAGAGACGTCAGCTTAGTACCCAATTCTGGCCTCCTAGTTTAGGTTTGTGTATTTCTTGTTGCCTTGCAAGAGGGAATAGAAACTTCCCAATTAGTTTTATCTTAAGCATTTCTTTGTTTACTCAATTGGCCACTTAGCCCCCTGGCTCTGGAAAGCAAGAGTTTATCCAGATCAAACATAAATTAGGGCTGAGCTGTAAATTATCCCTTTGTTGATGGCTGTAGTTTCAACTGAGATACGTACCATGCTTTTAGATGGCACAAGAAAGAAGACTGATATGAGTTCAGGTCAAATGGCAGGGACATACATTTGACAAATACCAGATACATTACAGAGGCCTAATAACAGAATATGTTTGTTACAGGAGATACAAACATAAAGGCATATGTGTATTACAGGAACCTAATAGTTACAGAATCTAGTATACCAGTATATCATATTCTAGTATTATTTATTATATCCTTATTATTGTTTCCCTTCACCACACGTCTTAAAATTACAAAGGTTGGGAAACATTGGACTACAGTTCCCATTGCCCATTGTCAGGGAAGGTAGCTAGATTCTCCATGCTGTCCAGGATTATGGGAGTTGAAGTCCACTCATCTTAAAGTTGCTAAGGTTAAGAAACACTAGACTACAATTCCCATCGCCTGTCATCAAAGAAGGTAGCTGGATTCGCCACGTTGTCTATGATGATGGGAATTGAAGTCCACACATCTTATAGTAGTTATAAGGTTGGGAAACTCTGGACTACAGTTCCCATCGCCCATTGCCAGGGAAAGTAACTGGATTCTCCAGGCAGTCTAGAATTATTGGAGTTGATGTCCACACATCTTAAAATTGTTAAAGTTGAGAAACATGGGACTACAGATCCCATCGCCTATCATCAGAGAAGGTAGTTGGATTCTCCATGTTGGCTAGGATTATAGGAGTTGAAGTCCACACATCTTAAATCGTTGTAAGGTTGGGAAACATTGGACTACAGTTCCCATCACTAATTGTCAGGGAATATAGCTGGATTCTCCACACTCCTTTGGATCATGGGAGGTGAAGTCCACGCATCTTAAAATTGCCAAGGTTGAGAAACGCGAGACTACAGTTCCCATCACCCATTGTCAGGGAAGGTACCTGGATTCTGCGTGCTGTCTAGGATTATGGGAGTTGAAGTTAAAACAGTTCTGGAGCAAGCCAGGTTGCAGAAACAGCCGTGATAGATCAGTGTTTATGGGTGGCTGAACCGAGTTAAGGGTTAACTCAGTTTAGAAAGTTTGGTAGTAACACGGGAGGGGTTGAAGTAATTTTGGTGGCTCGGGCCCAATATATGCACATTAGAAGAAGAAACCTATGTTTTTGCTCACAAAGTAACATTTAACCACATTGCTGCCGGCCCTAGCATGCTTGTATTCCCACGACATGGCAAGGTTGCTTAGCATTAACCATGGTTAGATGGTCTATTTATTTTTCAGCTTATGCTATTTGGCAGACCGACCTGCCGCTTTGCTCGGTGGGACTGTTCTGAATGCTAATTACCGATTATACATGTGAATTAAGGCTGCAGGGTTTAATCAAGTTTTAATCCCACTTGGTATAAACAAAAGCAAGTTTTTTTTTTTTTAAAAAAAATCTCATCTTGATTGAAGATGCAAATAAACAAACAGTGTTTTTGAAGGGGTGTTTCATTTTTTTCTAATATAAGGGAGATGATTGGCTGGATGAGTCAATGCATCCATGCAAAGCAGAGGTGGGTTTCAATTTTTTTTACCATCGGTTCTGTGGGCGTGGCTTGGTGGGCGTGGCAGGGGAAGGATACTGTAAAATCTCCATTCCCTTCCCAATCCAGGGGGAGGTTACTGCAAAATCCCCATTTCCTCCTGATCAGCTGGGACTCGGGAGGCAGAGAATAGATGGGGGCGGGGCCAGTCAAAATTTTTACTACCGGTTCTCCGAACTACTCAAAATTTCCGCTACCGGTTCTCCAGAACTGGTCAGAACCTGCTGAAACCCACCTCTGGGGCAAAGTCACCATGACATGTGCAGTCTTGATGTGACAGAAATGACAGCCGTTGTGCCATGCGTATGACTTGAGCGATAATGTTAGGACCAGTGATGGGATTAGCCGGTTTGAGTGAATTGGTAGTTAAATTGTTGGCTGGCCCCACCCCTCCCTGCCCCTTCCAGGAGTCCCCATACACTCCATTTTGGCTCCCAGGTAAGGGCAGAGAAGCCTACTAGGCCCAAAATGGGGTGCTTTTGGGGGGTGCGGCAGCCCCTCCCCATCCCGTGGCCCGTTTTTCACTCCCAGGAGGCTTCAGGGAGGCCTCCTAGGACTCGTGTGACTCAATTCCTCCCCGGAGATGCTAAGATGTGTAAGCAGACACAGTCATTTTCTTTGCTGGATTATTTTTGCCTAGATGTAAATTTGATTGAATACATGAATTTGTGTTGGGATTCTAGGCTGGCTGAATAAAAAGAGTGACTCAATTTTTATTATATAAAAAATAAAATAAGGAGCATAGGTTTGTTTGGTCTAGTGGTTAAAATGCTGAATTAAGGACCAGGAGGCAGGGAGTTCTAGTCTTAGACATGTAAGGCGGTTGGATGACTTTGGGTGAATCACCAGGAGATAGTGAGTTCTAGCCCGTCTTAAGCATGAAAACCAACGGGGTGACTTTGGGCCAATCGCCAGGCAATTGGGATTTCTAGTCCCACTTTAGGCATGAAAACTGGCTGGATTACTTTGTGCCAATCGCCAAGAGACAGTGAGTTCTAGTCCCGCCTTAGGCATGAAAGCCGGCTGGGTGATCTTGGACCAATCACCAGGAGACAGTGAATTCTAGTCCCGCCTTAGGCTTGAAAGCCGGCTGGGTGATATTGGACCAATCACCAGGAGACAGTGAGTTCTAGTCCCGCCTTAGCCATGAAAGCCGGCTGGGTGATCTTGGACCAATCACCAGGAGACAGTGAGTTCTAGTCCTGCCTTAGGCATGAAAGCCGGCTGGGTGATCTTGGACCAATCACCAGGAGACAGTGAATTCTAGTCCCGCCTTAGGCTTGAAAGCCGGCTGGGTGATATTGGACCAAGAACAGCTAAAGCAAAAGGGGCAACTCAGGAGTAAGGTCAGGAGATGATTGGCCCCTCCCATAAGGCTTAAAAGAGAAACAAAGGCACTTGGGCCTTTTTGCAGGAAAGCAACATTGCTAACTCGGTTTCCGGTTTGTTTCCGAACTTCGTGGGGCTTTGCCAAGTAAGGCCTTTGGCAGGGTGTCAAAGAAGATAAAGGTTGGTGATTATTCCGAAGGACGTGTTTTGCAACTAATTGGGACTCAGCTGGGAATGAACGTAATCCTCAGCTGTTACAATAAAATAGATTTGTTTGGGACTAATTATGTCTTGTAATGACTCAGTAAGCCTAGGTCACAACAGATCGATCGATCGATCGATGGATGGATGGAAGGAAGGAAGGAAGGAAGGAAGGAAGGAAGGAAGGAAGGAAGGAAGGAAATAGACTTTGAACCGCTTGGGAAGGGGCAGGGTTTCGTGTGCTGCCTGCATCCCACGGATGGGGCTTCGCTTGTTTACGTGGCCCGGTTTCTGGCATGCCGGTGGCCCAGTTTCGGTGCACAGACCATGGGGGTTGGGGACCCCCTGTCTTAAGTGACCTTATGAATCCGGTTGTGGGAACGTAGCTGCTTGCTTCGGCCTGCGGGGTTCCTGGATGCCTTCTTTCTGCTCGTGTAGCTCTACAGATAATTTAAGTGAACGTTGTTGGCCTTTCGTGATTAGAGACGACAAATGCTGTTTCTCTAATTTGGCAGCCGCTAATTTGGTCGCAGCTCCGTGCTCGCATAATCGGGAGCCTCGGGAACTTAATCAGACTGACTTCTGAACTTTGGGGTTTAAAGAAAATCATATTTGAAATTTCCTTTTACTGTTCGCCGCTGGTAGCCGGACTGTGGACACGGGTGTCAGGAAAGGAAGGGCTGGTGAAAATGCCGTACAGTTAGTCCTTGACTTACAGCTGATTCATTTAGTGACCTTTTGAATTTACGATGGCACTTGAGAAAGTGACTTACGACCGTTGCTCGTGGCAGCATCATCCCCATTTCTTATTTAGCAGCATAATGTTCTGACTCAGCCTTAGCAAAAGCAAGAAACAAACTCCTTGTCACGGAAAAACCCTCTCTTTATTTATCTCCTGTGAATTAATGGCATTCACACACCGAAAAGTCCAGGCAAGAGTCCTTCAAGGAGTTAACTGCAGTAAAAGACCTTATCAGTTCCTTGAGATAATTGCCAGGCTGGGAGCTTCTAGCTGCAAAGCTGTAATTTAAGTTCTGGCAAGCAGTCTCTGAGGCAAGAAACACAATGAGCAAAATCTTCCAAAATCCCAACAGTTGTCTAGTACAACAACCACTCTCCTTTCCTTCTATTTATTCCCCAGCCAGGGAGGAGCCATTCAGCGTCCACGTGTGCCTTTGCTTCCCGAGTCGACTCCTTGTCCTCCGTTGTTCTCCTCTCCTAACAGCTCTGCGCATACATGCATCTGGAACAGGCCCCAGCTGCTCTTCCTCCTCACTCATTCAGTTTCCAAAGGCAGCTGCCTCTCCAGTGGCTGGGAAATGTCGGACGGCCCTGGCTCTATCTCTGCGTCCGATGCAGAGCATCTCATCAGAGCCTTCCCCAGACTCCAGAACTGGCTCAATTTCCTCCCCAACTTCCTCATCGTCCCAGTCTGCCGCCAGCTCCACTGGCAGCTGGCGAGCCACAACACAAAAATTCTGGGCTCAATTGTGGTCGTACATCAAAGACGGTACTTGTATAGAAAACAGTCAGAGAAGAGAGGCAGGAGCCCTCAGTCACTTAACAGGCAGAGGAAGAAAATGAGGAAGGACTCACCCTAATGGATCAGGCATTGAAAAGTACAGGTGGGAGTTGAAATACAGGTAGTCCTCATTTACTGACTGTTCAATGTTAGAATGGCACTGAAAAAAAGAGACTTATGACCATTTTTCACACGTACGACCGTTGCAGCATCCCCATGGTCACATGATCAAAATTCAGACGCTTGGCAACTGGCACATATTTATGACGTTGGCAGCATCCTGGGGTCATGTGGTCCTCTTTGATGTCTTTCTGAGAAACAGTGTCAATGGGCAGTGGTAGCATTCAGCCGGTTTGGACAAGTACAGGCGAACCGGTAGTGGCCACCTCCGGGTGGGCCCGGCCACCCGCCCCGGCGCTATGCCATCCTATTCAGCCACATTTTCTAAGCCGCCCACATGCGTGCAAGCCGTGCGTGCATTTGCGGAAGGCCGTGCGCATGCCCGGAAGGCGCACACACACATTTTCAGTGCGCCGTAAAATTATGTGAAACCCACCACTGTCAATGGGGAAGCCAGATTCACTTAACAACCGTGTTCCTAACTTAACAACTTCTGCAATTCACTTAACAACTTTGCCAAGAAAGGTTGTGAAATGGGGCATTTGCTTAACAAATGTTTCACTTAGCAACAGAAATTTTGGCCTCAATTTTTAGTGGTAAGTTGACAGCTATGGGCACTTGTATTTATATAACCTGGTTACAGAATTAAGCCATTTCCTTAATTCGCGAAGAAAGGGACCAGCCCAGGCGTGAAATCCAGCAGGTTCTGACAGGTGCTGGAGAACCGGTAGCGGAAATTTTGAGTAGTTTGGAGAACCGGCAAATACCACCTCTCTCCGGCCCCAGGAGTGGGGTGGGAATGGGGATTTTGCAGTATCCTTCCCCCAGGAGTGGGGAGGGAATGGGGATTTTGCAGTACCCTTCCCCTACCACACCCACCAAGCCATGCCCACAGAACCAGTAGTAAAAAAAATTGGATTTCACCACTGGACCAGCCTTAAGATTAAACCTATCTTGGTAACTAGCAATCTTAACTAGTCCCACCCAAGCACCTTAATAATTTTGGTGATGCTATCAGTGGTGGGTTTCCAATTTGTTTACTACCAGTTCTGTGAGCGTGGCATGGTTTGGTGGGCATGGCTTGAGCGTGGCAGCGGAATTCTGGAAGTTGAAATCCAGAAGTATTAAAAGGGCCAACGTTGATTTAATGTCATCTGTCCTGTTCAGAGTCTTGGTGGAGTATTTATGAGTGGAGTTGGGGGTACATATAGAACTATGATGGCAAACTTATGGCACGTTTGCCACAGGTGGCACGTGGAGCCATATCGGGGGGCACGCGAGCTCAGCTTCGGCGTGCATGCGCACACCGGCCAGCTGATTTTCAGGCCTTCTGGGCCCACTGGAAGTAGGAAAACGGGCCGTTTCTGGCCTCCGGAAGGCCTCCAGGGGGGTGGGGAAGGCCATTTTTGCCCTCCCCAGGCTCCTAGAAAGGCTCTGGACTCTGAGGAGAGCAAAAATCAGCCATCACTGATATAGAATAAATATGCCATTTATTTTTAATTTTAACCCATACAAAATATTTGGCCTTCGCAAACAGATTCATATAATGGCAGAAACAGCCATTAGTATGGTAATTCCAGGCCAGAACCATCGCAAATCTGGATAAGAACTTAATATCCATTATATGATATTTGTTACTGTGGAAAAAGCATATAAGGAAAGCTGTGCAAATAGCGATTAGAGCAAGCTTTGGGTCACGAATCCTTGATTTACGACCGTTTTGGACCAGAATGTCTGTGTCTAAGCCAAACTGTTGTTAAGTGAGCCGTGTCTTATTTTATGAATCTTTTTTTTTTTTTTTGCCACGGTTGTTAAGAGGATTATTTTAATTGTTTGTCTGCAGAGATAATATTCTTCTTTTAATCACTGTCAAAAACGCCGGTCCAGATTTGGCTTTAATCCAAGCCAGCGATAAAAACATTATTGAAGTTTCTGACGCTAGACTGGATTTTAATGGGCTCATTTAAACACCTAGTGACATAAATAGAGAATAAATAAGAAAGTTCATTTCAAGGTAATGTGCTGTAACAGAAAATAATCCTTTGAAGAATGCAAAATTGTTTGTGGTTTGTAAGAGAAAGATGCCACGGGAAACTAATTCATAAACTTAATTATCCTCAAAAGTCTGAATTTCATTACCAAGCCTGAGGTAAAATGTTTAAAAAATCACCAAGTCTCCCTCTGACAACAACTGAGATTCGTTTAGCAACCATTCAAAGTTACAATGGCACTGAAAAAAAAAACGACTTGAGACAATCCTCACACTTATGACCGTCACAGCATCATGACAGTCAATTGAATAAAATTCAGACTCCTGGATATCGGCATGTATTTACGACGGTTGCAGGATCCTGGGGTGATGGGATCGTCATGAAGCCGGATTCGCTTAACGACTGTCAGATTCACTTATCAGCTGCAGTGATTCGCTTAACGACCCTGGCAAAAAAAAAATAGTTCATAAAAACGGGCAGAATTCCCTTCGCAACCATCCAGCTGAGTGGAAATTCTGCCCACTGGTTGTGAATCAAGATCTACGTGAACAAAGAATCCTCAACATACAACCACAATCGACTTCAAATTTGTGTTTGTTAAGGCAATTTCACCCCATTTACGACCTTTCTTGCCGCTGTTGTTAAACGAATCACTGCAGTGTAAGTTAGTAACATGGTTGTTAAGTGAATCTGACTTCCCTATCGACTTTGCTTGTTAGGAGGTTACAGAAGAGGATCACGTGATCCCGGGATACTGCGACCGTCATAAATACGAGTCTGTGGTCAAGTGTCCAAATTTTGATCACGTGACCAAATGGAGATGCTACAACGGTCATAAGGGTGAAAAATGGTCATAAATTACATTTTTCAGTGCTGTTGTAACTTTGAACAATCACTAAATGAATTGTGTAAGTCAAGGACCAGCTGTGTAAGTTTAGCCCGGTGTTCTGACGTTGAGAAAGGTGTGCGGACTTCAGCTCCCACAATTCCCAATGGCCAACAACTGGGGAATTCTGGGAGCTGAAGTCCACATATCTTAAAATGGCTGTGTTTGAAAAAAAAACAAAACGGCTCCAAATAATTTTCATTCTTCTTTGAAAACGAAGAATCAAATTCTCCAGACACAAAGATGCTTTAGCTTGAAATATTTCCAACAGATCCTTCCCAATTTTTGCTCAAAGGACTAGAAATCAAAAGTTTTAGCTGAATATGGTACTTTTCTCTATTTTCTGTTTTCGTTCTGTTTGTTTCTGCTTTTTTTTTTTTTATATCCCTAACGCGCAGACATTCCGTGAAAAATCACACCTTTGGGAAGCTGAGAAATATTTTCTCTCGTTATTATTTTTGCTTCTTCTAATTGAATATTTATTTTCTACTCTTGCATTAGAAGAGTGTTTCTCAATTTTAGTTAGTTTAAGATGTGTGGGCTTCAACTCCCAAGAATGCCCAAGCCAGCAGGCTGATTGGAGAATTTTGGGAGTTTGAAATCCAGACATGCTGGCTGCGGAATTCTGGGAGTTGGAGTCCATACATGCTGGCTAGTGAATTCTGGGAGCTGAAGTTCAGACATGCTGGCTGTGGAATTCTGGAAGTTGGAATCCAGACATGTTGGCTAGTGAATTCTGGGAGTTGAAATCCAGACATGTTGGCTGTGGAATTCTGGGAGTTGGAGTCCACACATTGCTGGCTGCGGAATTCTGGGAGTTGGAGTCCATACATGCTGGCTGGGGAATTCTGGGAATTATTTATTATTTATTTATTTGATTTATATGCCGCCCTTCTCTGGAGACTCAGAGTGGCTTACAATGCGTTAAGTCAGTGTTTCCCAAACTTGGCTATTTTAAGATGCATGGACTTCAATTCCCAGAATCCCCCAACCAGTATGCCTGGTTGAGGAATTCTGGGAGTTGAAGTCCATACATCTTCAAAGGGTCAAGTTTGGGAAACACTGCGTTAAGTAATAGTCTTCATACTTTTGTATATTTATACAAAGTCAGCTTATTGCCCCCACAATCTGGGTCCTCATTTTACCTACCTTAGAAAGGATGGAAGGCTGAGTCAACCTTGAGCCTGGCGAGATTCGAACTTGCAGTAATTGCAGGCAGCTGGTGTTTATAACAGTGCTTTAGTCTGCTGCGCCACCAGGGAGTTGGAGTCCAGGCATGCTGGCTAGTGAATTCTGGGAGTTGGAGTCCAGACATGCTGGCTAGTGAATTCTGGGAGTTGAAGTTCAGACATGCTGGCTAGTGAATTCTAGGAGTTGAAGTCCAGGCATGCTGGCTAGTGAATTCTGGGAGTTGGAGTCCAGACATGCTGACTAGTGAATTCTGGGAGTTGGAGTCCAGACATCCTGGCTGGGGAATTCTGGGAGTTGAAGTCCACATATTGCTGGCTGTGGAATTCTGGGAGTTGAAGTCTACATATTGCTGGCTAGTGAATTCTGGAAGTTGAAGTCCAGACATGCTGGCTGGGGAATTCTGGGAGTTGAAGTCTACTCATCTTCAAATTGAGAAGCATTAATCTATTGGATAAAAGCACCAAGCTAGACACCAAGAGGTTCTAATCCTGCCTTGGACACCAAAAAAACTGTCAAAAACCTGATTATTCTCTCAAATCTTGAAATACAGTGGGTTTTTTGGACCTGTTTTAGTGACACCTGCTACTGCTGCGTGTATTGATTTTTTTTTTTAGTTGGCCAGAATCTATTTGATTCGTTTATTTATTTAGGAAACTTCTCTGGCCGCCCAGCTCACAATTTTATGTATTGAACGGTTGGGTAATTGGGCAGCCTTTCCACACAGGAGGAATAAACTAACATTAAAAGATACGTCAATTCCCCTCTCACAATTTTTTTACACTCCTATCCTGGTGTTGTTGCTCATAAATGGTTTGGACAGGTTTGGCGTTCAAAAAGCGATTTACGGCATAGGAATGTCATTGATCTTGCAGGGTTGGCATTTACGGTCTTTTTGAAACATGTTCGATTTTGTTCATCGTTGGAGTTTGTTTGCCCGACAACACTCTGGGCTCGACTCGGGGAAAAGATGCTTCAAACGTAGAGAGGCAGAGAAGGAAGCCTCCAAGCAAATATTCGGAATCCATTCTGCAAACAAAGGAGATAGGAGGGTTCCTGGTAGGTCCCCGGGGGAGGGAAAAAAGCAAAGAAAAAAAATACAGTAATAATAAAAAATTAAGAAGCAACTCAGGTTGATGGATGGGAGAAGCCCAAACAGACCTGCAAGATTCTTGTAATTACAGGTAGTCCTCGACCTATGACCACAATCAGGGGTGGGCTTCAAAAATTTTAGCAAGGGGTTTTCTGCCTGGTGGCTGGGTGAGCGTGGCCATGGTAGGCGTGGCCTGGTCTCCCTCCTGCACTATGGGGGAGGGGGCGTTTTTGTCCTCCCCAGGCTCCGGAGGCTTTTTTTGAGCCTCCGGGAGGGCGAAAACAGCCTCCCCAGACACCGGATGCCCGTTTCCGGCCTTCCCGAACTTCTGGTAGCCCATTTTTTGCCCTCCCTGAGCCTCTGTGTGTGTCCTGCACTTACCTGCATCCAAAACGGGCCCTGTTGGGACTCCTGGGAGGGGCGGGGTGGAGTGGGCGGGACGGGGCCAGTCAGGAGTGGGATTTGAGGGTTCTCTGAACTGCACAGAATCTTAGCTAGAGGTTCTCCCGAACCCGTGCGAACCCTCAGCAGCCCACCCCTGAACACAATTGAGCCCAACATTTCTGTTGCTAAGCGAGACAGTTCTTAAGTGAACATCAGTGGGGAGGTCAGAATCTCTTAAATATGTTACTAATTTAACAACTGTGATTCGCTTAATAATGGTGGTGAGAAAGGTCGTAAAATGGGGCAAAACTCACTTAACCATTATCTTACTGATCACAAGCAAAGCCAATGTGGAAGCCAGAGTCACTTAACAACTGTGTTACTAACTTAACAACTGCGGTGATTCACTTAATAACGGTAGCAAGAAAGGTCGTAAAGTGGGTCATAACTCACTGAATCAATGTCTTGTTTCACCATGGCCAACTCACTATGGCCAATTTATGGCCAACTCACCATGGCCAACTCACTATGGCCAATTTATGGCCAACTCACCATGGCCAACTCACTATGGCCAATTTATGGCCAACTCACCATGGCCAACTCACTATGGCCAACTTATGGCCAACTCACCATGGCCAACTCACCATGGCCAACTTATGGCCAACTCACCATGGCCAACTCACTATGGCCAACTCACCATGGCCAACTCACTATGGCCAACTTATGGCCAACTCACTATGGCCAACTTATGGCCAACTCGCCATGGCCAACTCACTATGGCCAACTTATGGCCAATTCACCATGGCCAACTCACTATGGCCAACTTATCGCCAATTCACCATGACCAACTCAGCATGGCCAGCTCATTGCGGGGCAATTTAACAATTCCATTTCATTATTTAAAAGAAAGTAAGAAATATTTTAATTTGTGTCATTCACATTTCATTCTATCCCTCCTTTGGCACCCTTTCTTTAATGATGCTCTTCTACCATTTCCTTGATATTCGTGTGACTCTTGTCCCTCGGCGAGTTGTCCTCCGGCGAGTTGGCCAGGGCGAATTGTCACAGACTCACAGTGTGTGCCTTAAACACGATGCACCCTCCTCTCGCTCGGAGGCTGTGCCGTAATCAGTCAAGATTGTACATCTCCACGCTAGGGGAGAAAACTTACTGCCTCTGCTTCGTTAGTATCTGCATAAATTAACGCAAGCAAATTGCTTCTCGAAATGAAAGCTGGGCCTCTCCAAAACACACACCTGGTTTCTCTAATTTTTTTTCCCCCCCTTCTGCTGGCCAGCACGGAGGACTGGGTGTGTTTCACGGATTCTGTTTTATTTATTTATTTATTTTATTTGTCAAGCATATATAAGATAACAGGGAAAAGTATAAACAGAATTTGAATACATGAAAAGAGTAAGAGGAAAAAGGAATATTGGGACAGGGACGGAAGGCACGCTGGTGCACTTATGCACAGCCCCTTATAGACCTCTTAGGAATGGGGTGAGGTCAACAGTAGACAGTTTAAGGTGAAAGTTTTGGGGCTTTGGGGAAGAAACTACAGAGTCAGGTAGTGAGTTCCAGGCATTGACTACTCTGTTGCTGAAGTTATATTTTCTGCAATCGAGTTTGGAGCGGTTTACCTTGAGTTTGTATCTATTGTGTGCTCGTGTATTGTTGTGGTTGAAGCTGAAGTAGTCATTGACAGGTAGGACATTGTGGCAGATAATTTTATGTACTATGCTTAGGTCAGACCGAAGTTGGCGTAGTTCTAAATTGTCTAAGCCCAAAATTTGAAGTCTGGTGGCATAAAGTATTTTATTGCGGGTAGAGGAATGGAGGACTCTTCTCGTAAAATATTTCCGTTTGCCTGGTTTACTGGATGCGTTACTGGATGGGTTGTGCAGCGATATCTAATTAATACGGTGCGGTAAAAGCAGGACTTTAGTAGCCTCGGGGGCTTCCCCCCAAAATAATCTCCTTGCAGGGGTTTTAAAGAGGCAAAATATTTGTGTTGTGGGTCGCATGAAATATTAGAGCCTTGGTAGTACAGTGGTCTAAAGCACCCTGTTATTAAGACCAGCTGCCTGCAATTACTGCAGGTTCGAATCTCGCCAGACTCAAGGTTGACTCAGCCTTCCATCCTTTCTAAGGTAGGTAAAATGAGGACCCAGATTGTGGGGGCAATAAACTGACTTTGTATAAATATACAAAAAGTATGAAGGCTATTGCTTAACGCATTGTAAACCGCCCTGAGTCTCCGGAGAAGGGCGGCATATAAATCAAATTTAAAAAATAAAAGATAAAAAAAAAGATGTTGAGACTTTGGGAAAAGTGCAGAGAAGAGCAACTAAGATGATCAAAAGCCTGGAGGCTAAAACATATGAAGAACGGTTGCAGGATTTGGGGTTCGCCTAGTCTAAAGGGCCCTCTCAAGAGTTACTGTTTTTGAGCCAGGTTTCGCCTAATCTGTACTTGTACCAGAGATGGGTTTCAGCAGATTCTGACCAGTTCTGGAGAACCGGTAGCGGAAAGTTTGAGTAGTTCGGAGAAACCGGTAGTAAAAATTCTGACTGGCCCCGCCCCCATCTATTCTCTGCCTCCCAATTCCCATCTGTTTGAGAAGAAATGGGGATTTTGCAGTAACCTTCCCGTGGATTGGGGACGGAATGGAGGTTTTACAGTATCCTTCCCCTGGAATGGGATGGGAATGGAGATTTTACAGTATCCTTCTCCTGCCACGCCCACCAAGCCATGCCATGCCTACCAAGCCCCATACCCACAGAACCAGTAGTAAAAATTTTTGAAACCCACTACTGACTTGTACCTTTGGATTTTTTTCCCTGCCTAAGTGTAAATGTAATCTCTTCTAATTGTTCTAAATCTTTATGCTGAAGATTCTTAACCAATGAACCAACTTGGCTTAATCATCTTATATTCACATTTTATATGTATGTTATTTTAACTGTTCACCGCCCTGAGTCCTTCGGGAGAAGAGCGGTATAAAAATTAAATAAATAAATAAAATAAATAAATAAAACTTTGCTTTTCTCCACATTAAAATTCATTTTGTTGGGGGGAGGGGGCATCGTTCAAATTTGTCAAGATGTTTTTGGATCCTGAGTTTGTCTTTTGTGGGGTGTTGGCTACTCCTGCCAGCTTACTGTCATCTGCAAATTTGATGTGTTCTCCCTTTGGGTTGTTGTAAGAAACACCGCAATTAGTCTGTTGGGAAGGTTTCAGTAGAAGAGGCAATAAAGCAGAGGTCTACAACCTTAAACACTCAAAGAGCCATTTGGACCCGTTTCCCACAGAAAAGAAAACACCGGGAGCCACAAAAACCCTTCCCGTGCCTGACTATTTCTTGAGCGGCCACAAAACTAGCAAATGTAGTTGAATTAAACGTTCTGTTTTCTTCTGAAACTTTTCTTTCCTTGGATTTATCCATGGTTGGCCTACCGAGGATTGAAAAGCTCAATAAATCGCGTGCCGGCGGGTGTCGCACATTGGCAGTTGTGGTCATATTTTGAGTGACAGGGAGCCACAGCAGAGGGGTGAAAGAGCCACATGCGGCTCCAGAGCTGCAGGTTGCTGACCCTCTGCAATAAACTGTAGCAGGAATTATTGAAATACGCTAGCATGTTATGAAATCGCTTTGTTGGAACAATCCGATTTCAGATTCCTGTTTTGCAGGAAGCGGGGACAGGTGCCTTCACCTGCTGACCCCGAATTCGTTTTATTGCATTTCAACTGCTGATTTCCACTTTTTTGAAACCTTGGGCTCCGTTAATTTCTACCATTTCAGTGGTAGAATCTAATTCATATTTGTGCCTGCCCTAATCCCAAATGATGAATTCCGTGCGGTGCCTCGGAGTGAGTTGGCTGATCGGTGCCGCCTCGGAAGATGAAAATTTTAAAAAATAAATAAAACATTTCCGTTTTCCGTGCTCAAAAAAGTCAGAAAAGGGAAGAGGGTTTTTTTTTTAATAATAAAAAAAAAACGCAGCTGGTTTTTTCGTTGCAAAATACAACCGCGGGGGAATGTCTCACCACTTTGACCTCCCTAAAACTGATCTTTTGCAGAAAGGGGATTTTTAAAACATTTCTCGGATCAGATGAGCTGCAATATTAAAAAAAAAAAAAAAAACACCCCAGAATGGAGAAATGATGATTTTTATTAAAAAATTCCCAACACCCTGGAGGTGTTACTGTAGCTTCTGTTCATTTTTTGTCCCACACTTCCTTTGCATGGCGGGGGGGTGGGGTGGATTTCATCCTTCCCCCCCCTTTCTCATCTTCAGAGAGCATTATGGGATGTCTGCTCCAGGCAAATTCCTAGCCATCTCCTGAATTTCTTGCCCATCTGTCAGAAATGGTGTACGAGGGCAAGGCTCTCCAACTTTGGCAACTTTTAAGACTTGTGGACTTCAACTCCCAGAATTCTTCAGCCAGCAAAGCTTGGCTACTTGGGCGGGGACGGGGTTGGACTAGATGACCTACAAGGTCCCTTCCAACTCTGTGATTCGGTTCTGTTCAGAGAGAGGCTAGCAATTCGCAGAAAATTAGATCGTAGGGCAGTGATGGCTAACCTTTTTGCCGTCACGTGCCAAAAAAGCGGGGGCAGTGCGGGGGAGCCACACCCATAATTCAATGCGCCCCACCCCCTGTGCATGTGTGCGTGACCCCCCCATGCCCCCTCTCCCGCTTTTGGTACGTGATGGCAGGGTGGGCCCGGTAGGCCTGTTTTTCGCCCTCCCCAGGCTCCAGGTGCTTTGGGCCAATCACTAGGAGACGGTGAGTTCTAGTCCCGCCTTAGGGATGTAAGGCATCTGGGTGACTTTGGGCCAATCACCAGGAGACTGGGAGTTCTAGTCCCGCCTTAGGCATGAAAGCCAGATGGGAGACTTTGGACCAGCCCCCCCCCCTCTCTCAGCCCATCCCACCTCACAGGGTTGTTGTTGTTGTGGGGAAAACAGGAGCATGAGATACGTTTATCACCTTGAGTTACCTATAAAATGACACCTAGTCGGCTTTCATCTACAGATCAACACTGTAGCTGCCTCTCTCCCCTCCATCTCCTCCATCTTCTCTTCAGAAGTTATCCTGTTGTTTTTTTTCAATTGTTCCTGGGTTTGCAATACCGGGGATCAAGTACCCAGGCAATTGGTCCTTTTGGATCCCGAGACAAGGAGCAATCCAGGAAATAAAGGGATTTTAAGCTTTATTTTAGCGCCGGCAAACATAGTTAAAAGCACAACATAAAAAGCAGACATACAAGCAAGATAATACCCAAATCCCTTAAAGGCTGTCGGGAACTCCTTAATATAGGTAGCCCTCAACTTACGACCACCATTGAGCCGTCCGTCGCTCAGCAAGGCAGTGGTTAAGTTTGTCCCATTTTATGACCGTTCTTTCCAGGGTTGTTAAGTGGATCACTGCAATTGTTGTTTAGTCACACGGTTGTTAATTGAATCCGGCTTCCCCCGTTGACTTTGCTCGTCAGAAGATCGCAAAAGGGGACATTGGGACACTCGTCATAAATAGGAGTCAGTGGCCAAGTATCTGTTGCTCACGTGAACGTAGGGATCGTGCAATGGTCGTAAGTGTGAAAAATGATCGTAAGTCACTTTTTTCAGCGCCGCTGTAACTTTGAACGGTCACTAAATGAATGGTTGTAAGTCGAGGACTACCTGCCCAGGTAGTTTTTGATGTACGACCACGATCGAGTCCAACATTTCTGTGGTTAAGTAAAACATTTGTTAGCTTTGCCCCATTTTGCGACCTTTCTTACCACCATTGTTAAGTGAATCACCTCAGTTGCTCAGCTAGTAATCTGGTTGTTAAGTGAATCTGGCTTCCCAGTTGACTTTGCTTGTTGGGAGGTCGCAAAAGGGGATCCCATGACCTGAAGACACAGCAATGGTCATAAGTGTGAACCAGCCGCCAAGTGTTCTGAAGTTTGATCACATAATCCCTGGGATGCTGCAAAGGTCGTAACTCTGAAAAACGGTCACAAGTCACGTTCTTCAGGGCCGTTGTAACTTGGAACGGTCACCAAATGAACCGTTCGAGGATTGGCTCTACCGAGCTGCGGGTGGGACTAGATGACCTCTGCTGTGCCCCCCCCAAGTCTACCCTGTTTCTCCGAAAATAAGACCCAACCGGAAAATAAGGCCTAGCATGATTTTTCAGGATGCTTGTAATATAAGCCCAAACCCCCAAAATAAGCCCTAGTTAAGATTGTCAGCCAGACAGACGCATTTAGTACCGTATTTCTCCAAAAATAAAACCTAAGCGGAAAATAAGTCCTAGCATGATTTTTCAGGATCCTTGTAATATAAGCCCTACTCCTAAAATAAGCCCCGTTAAGCTTGTCAGCCAGATGGATGCATTTAGTACCGTATTTCCCCAAAAATAAGACCCAACCGGAAAATAAGTCCTAGCATGATTTTTCAGGATACTTGTAATATAAGCCCAAACCCCCAAAATAAGCCCTAGTTAAGATTGTCAGACAGACAGACGCATTTGGTACTGTATTTCTCCAAAAATAAAATCTAAGCGGAAAATAAGTCCTAGCATGATTTTTCAGGATCCTTGTAATATAAGCCCTACTCCTAAAATAAGCCCCAGTTAAAGATCGTCAGCAGATGGATGCATTTAGTACCGTATTTCCCCAAAAATAAGACCTAACCGGAAAATAAGGCCTAGCATGATTTTTCAGGATGCTCGTAATATAAGCCCTACTCCCAAAATAAGCCCTAGTTAAGATTGTCAGCCAGACATTTAGTACCATATTATTATTTTTTTATTTTTTTTATTTTTAATTAGATTTATATGCCGCCCTTCTCCGGAGACTCAGGGCTGCTTACAATGCGTTAAGCAATAGCCTTCATCCTTTTGTATATTTATACAAAGTCAGCTTATTGCCCCCACAAACTGGGTCCTCATATTTCCCCAAAACTAAGACCTAACCGGAAAATAAGGCCTAGCATGATTTTTCAGGATGCTTGTAATATAAGCCCTACTCCCAAAATAAGCCCCAGTTAAGATTGCCAGCCAGATGAATGCATTTAGTACCGTATTTCCCCCAAAAATAAGACCTAACCAGAAAATAAGCCCTAATGCATCTTTTGGAGTAAAAATTAATATAAGACGTGGTCTTATTTTCGGAGAAACACGGTAGGATTCTCTGGCATTCAGCTTGTCTGGCCTTGAGCCATCCCTTTGCAAAGGCCTGATTTGCATTTTCAGGTAAAGGCTCATTGTTGTTTTTCTCGCTTGATTCCCCTCCAGAAACCCCACACTGAAAATATCACTGTTTTCCATCATTTTTTTTTTTTTTTGCTTGCTGGAAGCCACCTCTGGCACAAAAATCCATTCCTAGCTGGATGGCTAAAACGCATCGCAATAAAGAGATAAAAATCTGGAATGAGCTGAGTGCTTGGCTGCCTCTGCCAGCCCTGATGCTGGAGCTGCCTCTAGGCTGCCGTAAACGCAATTTCCCTGGATGGCACACCACCAGGAAATTTCCTCTAAAGCCCCCCCCCTCTCCCGCACGATTGATTTATTTTTGAGTCTCGTTAATTGGATGCAAAAAATAAAATAAAATAAAATAAAGCAGAGATTAAGAAGCCACAGGTGTCTTTCTAAAGAGCGAACGGAATAAAAGGAGAAGGAATTTTTAAAAAAGCGTGTCAGCGTTTAAAAACAACATGAAATTGACGTCCCAGCTACAGGTAGTCCTCGACTTACGACCACCATTGAGCCTGACGTTTCCGCTGCTGAGCGAGACATTTGTTCAGTGAGTTGTGTCCCATTTTTACAACCTTTCCTGCCACGGTTAGTCACACGGTCATTAAGCGGACCTGGCTCCCCCGTTGACTTTGCTCGTCAGAAGGTCGCAAAAAGGGACACTCGTCATAAATGCGAGTCAGTTGCCAATTATCTTGAATTTTGCTCATGTGACCGTAGGGATCCTGCAATGGCTGTAAGTGTGAAAAACGGTCATAAGTCACTTTTTCCAGTGCCATTATAACTTCGAATGGTCACTAAATGAACTGTTGTAAGTCGAGGACTACCTATCCAGGTAGTCCTCGACAAACTACCACAAATGAGCCCAAAATTTATGTTGTTAAGTTGAAACATTTGTTAGCTTTGCCCTGTTTTACGACCTTTCCTGCCACGGTTGTTAAGCGAACTGCCGCAAGTTGTTAAGTTAGTCACATGGTCGTGAAGCGAACCTGGCTCACCCATTGACTTCGCTTCGTCGCAAAAGGGGAATCGCGTGATCTGGGGACACAGCGACGGTCGTAAGTCTGAACCACTTGCCAAACAGCTGAGTTTTTGGTCACGTGATCCTGGGGCTGTGACAACGGTTGTAAGTGTGAAAAATGGTCCTAAGTCGCTTTTTTTCAGTGCCGTTGCAACTTCGAACGGTCACTAAATTAAACTGTTGTAAGTCGAGGACTATCTGTATCTTGGACTGCCTACATGCAGAGATATAAAACCCCTGCCTCCCAAAAAAATTTGCTGAGAGATCAGGACTGCTGCCAGACACAAATATTAACAGCTCGTGCACACACTGTTGTGGCCCGTCAGCGGCCTGTGCAGCTAGTAGCTGATTCCGACAGTGAGGAGGCTGGTGTGGTGCTGCGCCAGCAGCCTGTGCAGCTGGCACTCGAGTCGGACAGTGAGGAGGCTGGAGAAGATGTGGTGCCAGAAGCGAGGATTGAGCCAGGGCCTTCAGAACCTCCAGAAGCTCCTTTAAGTGAAGAGGAAGAAGAGGAGCAGCTTCTTCTCGATGCACGAGCGCGCAGAGCTGCCAAAAGGCAGGAGTGGCTCCTCAGGGGGAGGTCTCCTTGAGAGTAAGGCTTGGGGCTAATTGGCCACTCCCCTAGCCTATTTAAGGAAGGACAACGACTGAAGCAATTTGCAGGGAACAACTTCGTTCACATGTCTTGCCTTGCTTATCTTATCAGCTTCCTGCAAATTGCTTCTGGGCTTTCTGCCAACCATAGTAAGATTACGATTATTTATTCTTTGGATTCTTGTAGGCTGTTAAGAAAGTTAATTAACAGCCTTTGTTCGAAAAAAAACTGATTTAATTTAGTAAACTAAGGTTTGTTCAGACTTTGTGTGTGCTGCGTTCTTTGGGGCAGAACACACACACACAAAAACATACACACACACACAAACGCACACACAAACTTTCCCCGGCAAGAAATCAAAAGATCAGAAACCGCTTTGTTGAGTCACACAGCAATTATGTACAATTTGTTCCATGAGACAGCAGCTGCATCTGGCACATTGGGCGTGAGCATCAGTGGCAAAAGATGCTCTCGCCTTGGAGTAGGGTGGGGCTGGCAGGCCGATGCCCCCAGGACAGGGAAACCCATGACCCCAAGAGGGAAAAATGAAGGAGACACATAAGCCCACCCGAAAAAGAGACAAACGCATCTCTTGCTGGCTGGAGGTTTCTGGGAGTTGAAGTCCACCCATCTTAAAGTTGCCAAGGCTGAAAAACAATGACGTAGAACAGAACCAAACAGAATAATAGAGTTGGAAGGGACCTTGGAGGTCTTCTAGTCCAACCCTCTGCTCAGGCAAGAAAACCTATATCCGTGATAGCGAACCTATGGCACGTGTGCCACAGATGGCACACGAAGCCATATCTGTGGGCACACGAGCGTTGTCCTAGCTCAGCTCCAGTGCGTATGTGTGCGCCGGCCAGCTGATTTTCGGGCCTCCCGGGCCCACCGGAAGTTGGGAAACGGCCATTTCCGGCTTCCGGGAGGGTTGGGGAACCTGTTTTCGCCCTCCCCAGGCTCCAAGAAAGACTTTGGAGCCTGGGGAGGGTGAAAAATGGGCCTACCAGGCCCACCAGTAACCTTTTTGCCGTTGCATGCCAAAAGTGGTGGGAGCACGGGGGAAGGGGTTTGCGCGCACATGCGCGGGTGGGCATTGAATTAGGGGTGTGGGCACGCATGTGCGCGACCCCTTCACGTGCTCCCCCCGTTTTTGGCATGCAACGGACAAATGGCTATCCAATCTCTTCTTGAAAACCTCTAGTGATGGAGCACCCACAACTTCTGGGGGCAAGCAGTTCCACGGGTTAATTGTCCTCACTGTTAGGAAGTTTCTCCTTAATTCTAGGTTGCTTCTCTCCTTGCTTAGTTTCCATCCGTTGCTTCTTGTCCTGCCTTCTGGTCCTTTGGAAAATAGGTTGACCCCGTCTTCTCTGTGGCAGCCCCTCAAATATTGGAAGACTGCTATCATGTCCTCCCTAAAGTCCTCCTTTGCATTAAACTAGACAACCCCCCCCCCAGATATTTGCCAGAATTGAAAAACAAGCCCAATTCCTACAACTGTTCTCTGTATGTTTTAGTATGTTTCATTAGATAGGGCCAGGGGTGAAATGCTCCCGGTTCGGACCGGATCGTTCGATCCGGTAGCGATGGAGGCGGGTGGTTCGGAGAACCGGTAGCAAAAATCCCTGCATCCCCCTCCCCCATGCCCAGCTGAGCCGTGCGATCATCAGAGGCTTTTTTTCTTTTAAAAGCCTCTGCCGATCAGGCAACTCAGCTTGGATCGTCAGAGGCGTTTAAAAGAAAAAAAGCCTCTGCCGATCAGGCAACTCAGCTTGGATGGTCAGAGGCGTTTAAAAGAAAAAAAGCCTCTGCCGATCAGGCAACTCAGCTTGGATCGTCAGAGACATTTAAAAGAAAAAAAGCCTCTGCCGATCAGGCAACTCAGCTTGGATCGTCAGAGGCTTTTAAAAGAAAAAAAGCCTCTGCCGATCAGGCAACTCAGCTTGGATCGTCAGAGGCATTTAAAAGAAAAAAGCCTCTGTTGATCAGGCAACTCAGCTTGGATCGTCAGAGGCTTTTAAAAGGAAAAAAGCCTCTGCCGATCAGGCAACTCAGCTGGGATCGTCAGAGCCTTTTGAAACCATTTGTTTACAACCTCTTAGGCGAAGAGGTTGTAGAAAAAATGGTTTTAAAAGTAAAAAAAAAATAAATTTGGCCACGCTCACCCAGTCACATTATCCCCCCACGCCACGCCCACAGAACCGGTAGTAACAAATTTTAGATTTCACCACTGGATAGGGCCCAGCGTTCAAGTCCGTCAAGATCCTTCGACATTGAGAAATAGGTTATTGGAGAACAATTATAATGTGTGAAGAATAAATTTGTGAACATGAAAAAAACCTTTCAATAAAATTCATTAGTCTGGAAAAGCGCTGCCAAGCTCCTTCTGATGGTTCCCCCAACATTGCTTCGCACAACTCTCTTTTCTAATCTAGACAAATAGAAATAGTATAACAGAGTTGGAAGGGATCTTGGAGGTCTTCTAGACCAACCCACTTCTTAGACAGGAAACCCTCTAGCGGTGATGGGTCGCATGGAAACATGGCATGCGCACGCTCGTCGGGGCCACACTCCGGAAAAGCCAAATGCACAAGTTCTAATGCACATGCGTACCCAACGATCAGCTGGACGGCACGCATGTACACACCGGTTTTTGGCACTGCCACCCGCGCGAAGGACAGCTGATCATTGAGCGCACATGCGAGCCGGAAACTCGGAAGACAAACAGGCAAGGCCACGCGTGCTGGGCGACATGGCTTCACGTGGCACTTCGGGCACGCGTGCCATTGGTTCGCCATCATGGCTCTATAGCATTTCTACAATCTCTGCATCTATTTTCATCTAGGATTTACAATTTTGGGAAATTAAAGCATGCCTCTGTAGTTCCACGTGTCTTTTTCTGAATCTCTCGCCTTCTGCTTTATTCCTGTTTGTGTTACCGCCAAGGAAGAAAGATAAATCTAATTTTTTAGGCTTTTTTTTTTCTGGCCATTTTCATAAACGATGATGGTTTCCTTGCAGTATTTTTTCTGGACTCACACTAACGAGGTGTCTCTGGTGCTCAACCCCTCCTTTTAACATTCATGTTGTTATCACGATGTGACTCTTTTAGCATCTCTGAGTAGATACAGTTAGGAACGGGTGCAAAAAAAAAAAAAGAAAGAAATTGAAGAGTTTGGTCCTTGAGTGTGGCAGGAGAAAAAGGCATTTGCATGAAAAGCCTCGAATTAGTCAAAGTGACAGAAGCAGATCTGGGAAGAGAAGAAGAAAAGAGAAAAAAAGAGGAATGATGAGCTCTATTTACGGGTTTCCTTGCCTCTTTGAAATAATGGTAGCATTTCCAAGCATCTTAAAACGTTTGCTTGGAATCCGGCTTGATATACGGGGTGTAAAAAATGATAATTTCCACCAAAATAGAATAGAGGAGAAGTTTTGGAGGGGAAAAAATACAGTACACCACTGAAGAGGGAGGAACAGGGGGAAAAAATGGTGATACAGGAAGTCGTTGCCTTACAACAGTTCATTTAGTGACCGTTTAAAGTTACAACACCGCTGAAAATGGGACTTATGACCATTTTTCACAGTTATGACCTTTGCTGTATTTTCCCCGTGATCAAAAATTTAGATACTTGGCAACTGGTTCATACTTATGACCGTTGCTTCCTCCCCAAAATTTTCCCAGCCATCATCTGTGACCTTAAACACCCAGAATTCTTCAGCCATCATCTGTGGCCTTCAACTCCCCGAATTCCTCCGCCATCATCTGTGGCCTTCAACTCCCAGAATTCCTCTGCCGTCATCTGTGGCCTTCAACTCCCAGAATTCCCCAGCCATCATCTGTGGCCTTCAACTCCCAGAATTCCCCAGCCATCATCTGTGGCCTTCAACTCCCAGAATTCCTCCGCCATCATCTGTGGCCTTCAATTCCCAGAATTCCTCCGCCATCATCTGTGGCCTTCAACTCCCAGAATTCCTCCGCCATCATCTGTGGCCTTCAACTCCCAGAATTCCTCCATCATCATCTGTGGCCTTCAACTCCCAGAATTCCTCCGCCATCATCTGTGGCCTTCAACTCCCAGAATTCCTCCGCCATCATCTGTGGCCTTCAACTCCCAGAATTCCCCAGCCATCATCTGTGGCCTTCAACTCCCAGAATTCCCCAGCCATCATCTGTGGCCTTCAACTCCCAGAATTCCCCAGCCATCATCTGTGGCCTTCAACTCCCAGAATTCCTCCGCCATCATCTGTGGCCTTCAACTCCCAGAATTCCTCCGCCATCATCTGTGGCCTTCAACTCCCAGAATTCCTCCGCCATCATCTGTGGCCTTCAACTCCCAGAATTCCTCCGCCATCATCTGTGGCCTTCAACTCCCAGAATTCCCCAGTCATCATCTGTGGACTTCAACTCCCAGAATTCCTCTGCCAGCATGGTGGCTGTGGGATTCTGGGAGTTGAAGTCCACAGATGTTGTGGAGTTGATTCTGGAGTTGATGTCCACCATGCTGGCTGGGGAATTCTGGGAGTCGGTCTGCAATTCTTCAAGTTGCCAAGCTGGAGGAACACATTCAGGGTTTAAAATCCAAAAAATAAATACCAGGCTGTTGACCACATAAAACATCCTGTTCCCAAAGTGAGTTCCTCTCCTCAATCCAAAGGCCACTGACGAAGATTGGCAGCTGCCACTGCTGCTGCTGAGATGCATGTTCCCCCTTCCCCAATCCCTTGTATCGCCCTTCTGCATTTTCTCCCCCTCCCAGCGCCGTGCGGCTCCCTAGGCGGTTGACAGATGGAGAAAAGGATTTGGGAAAGGGTTATTGTGCTCCGAAGTCATTACGCACCGTGCACTGTGCCAATCCTACACACGGCGTCTGTCGACAGAGAACGGTGGAATAGCGGGGGATCCGAGTTCCTGCCTTTTCGGTTTGGCTGAGTCTTTTCTGTTCATTTGGGCTGCGATGAGACAGGAGGGTGCGGTACGTTGGAGTGTGCCCCCCCTCCACTTCCCGGTGTATTTTTGCAGGCATCACAGGAAAACTGGGGGACGCGTTTAATGGAAAGAAGGACTAGGGGTGACATGATAGCAGTCTTCCGATATTTGAGGGGCTGCCCCAAAGAAGAGGGGGTCAAGCTATTCTCCAAAGCACCTGAGGGCAGGACAAGAAGCAACGGGTGGAAACTCATCGAGAGAAGCAACCTAGAACGAAGGAGAAATTTCCTGACAGTGAGAACAATTAACCAGTGGAACTGCTTGCCACCAGAAGTTATAGGTACTCTATCACCAGAGGCTTTTAAGAAGAGACTGGCCAGCCACTTGTCTGAAATGGTAGGGGGATGGATTACTACAAGACTGCCAAATTTCCTCCCAACTCTGTTATTAATGAAGGAGAATATTTGTAGCTCAGGCTTGGAATGAAGGGCCCTTGATGCTCACTGAGCTTGGTGGTTTTGTTTTGTAAACATTTCATGGCCCAACTAGGAATCATTATCAGTGCTAGAAGAGAGGGAGGTGTTGTGACCCAGGCCCAAGTAAGTAGTAGGAAAATCAGTCAGTGGAAAAAAAAGAAACAAACTTTTATTCGAACAGCTGAGAATTACTTCATTCCCAGCGTCTTTCAACTCAATGAAAGCAAATTCCTCCCAACACAAATTCCTCAGTCCTATCGCAAACCTGGGTCCAGTTAGGCAAACTGCCAAAGGCCTTTCTTGGCAAATGTTCAGAAGTCACAGATACAAAAATAAATACAAGACGTAGACGAAGAAGAAGACGAAGCTACCAACGTTGTTTTCCGGACAAGCCCAAACGCCGTTGCTGGTCTGTTTTAAGCCTTATGGGAGGGGCCAATCATCTCTTGGCCTTACTCCTGAGTTGTCCTTTTTGCTTTAGCTGCTATTGCCTTCTGGCAGCTCTTCTTATACGTGCACTAGGAACAGGCTCCTCCTGTTCCTCTGCCTCTCTGATGTCAGCCTCTGGAGGCTCTGGAGTCCACACATGACTCCCCGATGGCCCTGGCCCCGTCTCTGCCTCCGACGCAGAGCCCTCATCCGGGCCTTCCCCAGCCTCCAGGACTGGCCCATGTTCTTCCTCAGCCTCATCGCTGTCCTACTCCGCTGCCAGCTCTGCAGGCTGCTGGCAGACCACAACAGGAGGTTTGCTGAGAGGGAGGAGGAGGAGGAGGAGGACTGTAGAGTCCTCAGTGCTCTCTGAGCTTGGTTGTTTTCTTGCAGATGTTTCATTACTCAAACTAGGTTACATCATTAGTGCTAGTAAAGCTACTCCATTACTGAGAGAGAGAGAGAGAAAAGAGAGATGGAAAAAAGGGAGAGAAAGAGAAATACATGCTTTGGGTCCTCCCATTCTCCCTCCCCACCCCCACCCACCCAAATCTGCCAGCTTCCACACCTGTTTTTCCTGGGATAAATATTCATCGCTTCCAGCCAGCACAGGCTGATGAATTTCAAGCAGCCTGGAATTGTATTAATATATCTGGTTAGTTTTTCTGCCAGGCGAATATAAAGTTGGAACGGGATCATCTGGATTTTGAAATCGTTGGGAAAGTCGGGCGTTAGCTAATCAAATGGCGTGGCCCCCAGGACCAAAAAAAAAGAAAAAAAGAAAAAAAAGGCATCAAATTTTATAAGCGCTGAGGGTACATTTCAGCCCAAGTTGTAAATCTGGAATCCTGACTTAATTAAAATTAAATCGCTTGGCATGTTGGCAGCTTTGCAAGGAACCTGTACAGGATTATTTGTCCTATATTTTAGTTCTGCTTTGACTGGATTTCCTTGAAGATCTAACATAGGCTTGTCCAATGTCCCAAAGGGGCTTTTCAAGAGGTTTTTCTTGGGTTGATCTTTTTTTCAACATCTTCTTTGAAGATAGTGTTGGAAGAAATCTCCTTCTAGGTTCTGCTCCAAGTGGGGAAAAAGACACTGGAGACATGGAGATTGCTTGGAAAGATGGTTTAATGGTGGACAGGATCACATGGCTTGAGTTCCTGAACAAAAAAGGGGCAGATACAGTAAATCCTCGGGTTTTTATGCTCTCTCTGGCTCTGAACTTCCTGGGGCCCAGAAAGAGTATCCTGATTGGTTGTCAGACTCCCAGGGGGTGGGGGTCTTAGCTAGCCTTGCTGGCTGATGGTCACATGTGCTTCCCAGGTCACATGTGGTGAGTTTCTGCTGCTATTGTGTAGAGGGCTAATCCTATCTTTGTTGGATCTTGGGCAATTCCTACTATGGCTCTGCCTGAAGGAGGTAGATCTTTGTTATGTAGAATAGACTGGCCCAGGCCTTAATGGCCCATTGACAAAGAGTGGGGGGGGGGGGGCAGGAAGATGGGAGCTGCTTTAAAACATGCTTCTCCATTTCTCATCCAGGGAAATATAATATTCTGCCTTTTTCATATTTCCTAAAATATTTCACTCTTCCAGGAAAGGGGTGGGTGCTAACTTCCTACAAGGTTATGGTTGCCCCAAAGGTGTTTTTTTCAAGAGGCAGCTGGACTTTCTGGTTTTTCTTTGAAGATGTTTTGCTTCTCATCGAAGAAGCTTCAGAGCTGAAAAAGCTTCTTGGATAAGAAGCGAAACGCCTTCGAAGAAAAACCAGAAAGTCCAGCTGCCTCTTTAAAAAAAAAAAAAGCACCTCTGAGGCAGTGAAGGAGAAACTTCCTAACGGTGAGGACAATTAACCAGTGGAACAGAAGTTGCTTTGAGATATTGTGGGCTCTTCGTCGCTGGAGGTTTTTAAGAAAAGACTGGACAGCCATTTACTTTTATTTACTTTTATTTAATTTGTATACCGCCCTTCTCCCGAAGGACTCAGGGCCATTTGTCTGAAATGGTATTGGATTTCCTGCTTGAACGGGGCTGGACTAGAAGACCTCCAAGGTCCCTTCCAGTTCTATTCTGATTAAAAATAAAAGGAGTTGCAGGATGTAAAAAGCGAGCAGGGAAGGGTGGATCCCTTGGATGTCACTTTCAGGGAACAATTCAGAGAGGTGAATGATGGTTGACTTCAAGGTTTGCTTGGATCCAGGAGTTCTCAAGGCTTTTGGGGGAAGGGTGTTGGGTTAAGAAGCATCTGAGGTACGGATCACTTGATTTGGAATATTGAGTGGGCCTCTGATCGAATTTAGGTTCTTGGGAGTTTTTCTGAAGGGATCAAAAGATCTGTAGCTCAGGGTTGAAATGAGGGCTCCTCGGGGTTCTCGGAGCTTCGTTGTATTTCTTGAAGGCGTTTCATGACCCAACTAGCTAACATCATCAATGCCAGAAGAGAATGAGATTTGTGCGGAGGGGAGGAGGAGGAGAGGGAGTGGGGAGGGAGAGGACTAGGAATGTGGGATCCTTGGTGCTCTCTGAGCTTGGTAGTTTTCCTGCAGACGTTTCAGGACCCAACTAGGGAATATCATCAGTGCTTGAAGGGAATGGAGTGGAGGAGGAGGAGGAAGAGGATTAGGATCGTGGGATCCTTGGTGCTCTCTGAGCTTGGTAGTTTTCCTGCAGACGTTTCAGGACCCAACTAGGGAATATCATCAGTGCTTGAAGGGAATGGAGTGGAGGAGGAGGAGGAGGAGGAGGAGGAGGAGGAGGAGGAGGAGGAGGAGGAGGAGGAGGAGGAGGAGGAGGAGGAGGATTAGTATTGTGGGATCCTTGGTGCTCTCTGTGCTTGGTAGTTTTCCTGCAGACGTTTCAAGACCCAACTAGGGTACATCATCAGTGCTTGAAGGGAATGGAGTGGAGAAGGAGAAGGAGGAGGAAGAGGATTAGTATTGTGGGATCCTTGGTGCTCTCTGTGCTTGGTAGTTTTCCTGCAGACGTTTCAAGACCCAACTAGGGAACATCATCAGTGCTTGAAGGGAATGGAGAAGAGGAGGAGGAGGAGGAGGAGGAGGAGGAGGAGGAGGAGGAGGAGGAGGAGGAGGAGGAGGAGGAGGAGGAGGAGGAGGATTGTGGGATCCTTGGTGCTCTCTGAGCTTGGTAGTTTTCCTGCAGACATTTCAAGACCCAACTAGGGAACATCATCAGTGCTTGAAGGGAATGGAGAGGAGGAGGAGGATTAGTATTGTGGGATCCTTGGTGCTCTCTGTGCTTGGTAGTTTTCCTGCAGACGTTTCAAGACCCAGCTAGGGAACATCATCAGTGCTTGAAGGGAATGGAGAAGAGGAGGAGGAGGAGGAGGAGGAGGAGGAGGAGGAGGATTGTGGGATCCTTGGTGCTCTCTGAGCTTGGTAGGTTTCCTGCAGACGTATCATGACTCAAGGTCCCTCCCAGCTCTATTCTGATGGATTCAATCTTGCTCGTTCTCACATACCTGCACAGCCTGAGACTGTAGGTCTAGCTGTATTCTCCTGAGGCTGAATTGTGCTGCTCCTTTCTCTCTAATGTTATAAAACCTCTTCAAGTTCTAAACGAAGGTCAGTAACGGACAGGGAAGAGGTAATAAACTGAAGTTGCGTCTAGGCATGGCAGAATTTGCCGGGGGGCGGGGGGGGGGTCCATTGATTGAAAAGCAGGTCAGGAAGAAGATGTTCAATCCGCATTTCTCAAAGAGCCCAGTGTTGGCGACAATGTTCAGGAAAGTCGGGTTTTAACAGCCCTCTAGAGTTTGCTTGCAAGGAGAAAATAAATGCATCCATAAATTGCATTCATGTGTCCGTGCACCCCGCAAACAGCCATAAATGCAGGCCATTTGCCGAGCTTCCCAAATGCGATCTCATGACTTGTGGGTGGGAGAGCTGTCGGAACATTTACTGCTTGAACAGGGGGGTGGACTAGAAGACCTCCAAGGTCCCTTCCAGCTGTATTCTGATTATTATTATTATTATTATTATTATTATTATTATTATTATTATTAATGCACCTGTTCAGCAGAGCCCTTAGGATCACTAGAGCATGCAAGCCCCTCCACCACGACAAGGTGGAGCTCCTCGGAGGGGATTATTATTATTATTATTATTATTATTATTATTATTATTATTATTTTAATTTTGATTTATATGCCGCCCTTCTCCGGAGACTCAGGGCGGCTTACAAGGCGTTAAGCAATAGCCTTCATACTTTTGTATATTTTATACAAAGTCAGCTTATTGCCCTCACAAACCGGGTCCTCATTTTACCTACCTCGGAAGGATGGAAGGCTGAGTCAACCTTGAGCCTGGGGAGATTTGAACTTGCAGTAATTGCAGGCAGCTGGTGCTACTTAACTGCACTTTAGTCTGCTGCGTCACCAAGGCTCTATTCTATTCTACTCTACTCTACTCTACTCTACTCTACTCTACTCTACTCTACTCTACTCTACTCTACTCTACTCTACTCCTGTTCTGTTCTATTCTGTTCTATTCTATTCTATTCTGATATTGAGACTCTAGAAAGAGCATCGAGAAGAATAACAATAGTAATTAAAGGACTGTAGGCTAAAACTAAGGTTGAATAGTTGCAGGAACTGGGTATGTCTAGTTTCATGAAAAGAAGGACTAGGGGAGACATGACCCCAATATCTAAGCAGCTAGCACAAAGAAGTGGGAGTCAAGATGTTCTCCAAAGCACCTGAAGGCAAGGACAAGAAACAGTGGGTGGAAACTCACCAAGGAGAGAAGCAACCTGGAAGTAAGGGAAAATTTCCTGACAATGAGAACAATTAGCCAGTGGAACTGCCTGCCTCCAGAAGTTGTGGGTGCTCCATCACTGGAAGTTTTCAAGAAGAGACTGAACAACCATTTGTCTGAAACGGTACAAGGTCTCCTGCTTAAGCAGGGGGCTGGACTAGAAGACCTCCAAGGTCCCTTCCAACTCCGTTAATCTGTCATTCTCCAAGTCGTCGTCCATCCCTTCGCTTCAATTCTGCATTGTGTGTTCCATCAAATTGTGGGAGGGGACAGGGGTGGGTGGGTGGGTGGGACACGACAGAACGGTTGTCAGTATTTCTGAGCTGGCTTTCCGAGTTGTTTTGTTGCCTTGCGAATGTTCAGCTTCCCTGTTTGTGTGAGGTTACCCTGCAATTTACGAGCGTCGCATGATAATGTAATAGCGCGATTTGGATTCCTGGCTGTCTAGATGGACATGGGGGGGTGATTGATTTAATACTTTGTTTTTGATGAGGTTCCTGATGATGTCACATTTATCTTGATTATTTCTCTTGCCGGCTATTAACCCAAGGTAGTGATTTGGGAAATGGCGCATTACTACAGAATTGATGTCAGCTGAGCGGTTTGTAAAGATTACAAATAAAAAGATAAAGAAATGAGGATGGGTGAGTCTCGGGTTAAAAGGCCTTGATGATCAACATCCCCGGTGTAAGTTGTTTGCTCATTTTCATGCTGCGCTTCCTTTGTGGCTTGCCTTGAATTTCTCTTTATTTATGAACACCAGACAAGAAAAATGATCCTTCTTGGTCAAGACAAGGCCTGTCCTTTCCATATGCAGTGGCAATGTGGAACAACATTGTTATTGCAAGGAGTTTAGTGATGCATTTTAATTTTTCCTGCCTATCAATCAATCAATCAGAATAGAACTGGAAAAGGCACCTTGGAAGTCTTCTAATCCAGGGGTGAAATGTAAAATTTGTTCCTAACGGGTTCTGTGGGCGTGGCTTGGTTGGGGAGGGGTGGTCATGTGACTTGGTGGGCGTGGCCGACTTTTTTTTTTTTTTTAAACTTTTCAAAGCATTTTTTTCTAATGCTTTGAAAAGCCTCTCTGCCGATCAGGCAACTCAGCTGGTATCGTCAGAGACTTTTCAAAGCATTTTTTTTTACCACCTCTTCCGCCAAGAGGTTGCAGAAAAAAATGCTTTGAAAAGCCTCTGAGGATCCCAGCTGAGCCGCGCGATCATCAGAGGCTTTTTTTTTTTAAACTTTTCAAAGCATTTTTTCTAATGCTTTGAAAAGCCTCTCTGCCGATCAGGCAACTCAGCTGGGATTTGTCAGAGAGGCTTTTTAAAAAAATGCCTCTCTGCTGATCAGGCAACTCAGCTGGGATCGTCAGAGACTTTTCAAAGCATTTTTTTTTACCACCTCTTCGGCCAAGAGGTTGCAGAAAAAAATGCTTTGAAAAGCCTCTGAGGATCCCAGCTGAGCTGCGCGATCATCAGAGGCTTTTTTTAAAAAACTTTTCAAAGCATTTTTTCTAATGCTTTGAAAAGCCTCTGCCGATCAGGCAACTCAGCTGGGATTTGTCAGAGAGGCTTTTTAAAAAAATGCCTCTCTGCTGATCAGGCAACTCAGCTGGGATCGTCAGAGACTTTTCAAAGCATTTTTTTTTACCACCTCTTCGGCCAAGAGGTTGCAGAAAAAAATGCTTTGAAAAGCCTCTGAGGATCCCAGCTGAGCCGCGCGATCATCAGAGGCTTTTTTTTTTTAACTTTTCAAAGCATTTTTTTCTAATGCTTTGAAAAGCCTCTGCCGATCAGGCAACTCAGCTGGGATTTGTCAGAGAGGCTTTTTAAAAAAATGCCTCTCTGCCGATTAGGCAACTCAGCTGGGATCGTCAGAGACTTTTCAAAACATTTTTTTAACCACCTCTTCGGCCAAGAGGTTGCAGAAAAAAATGCTTTGAAAAGCCTCTGAGGATCCCAGCTGAGCTGCGCGATCATCAGAGGCTTTTTTTTTTTTTTACTTTTAAAAGCATTTTTTCGTCGGAAGAGGTTGTAGAAAAAATGCTTTTAAAAGTAAAAAAAAAAAAAAAGCCTCTGATGATCGTGCGGCTCAGCTGGGCATGGTGGGAGGGGGGCGCAGGGATTTTTGCTACCAGTTCTCCGAACCACCCACCGCCATCGCTACTGGATCGGGCGATCCGGTCCGAACCGGGAGCATTTCACTCCTGTTCTATCCAACTCCCTGCTCAAGCAGGAGACATCTATTATTTATTTATTTTTATTTATTTATTGCGATTTATATGCCGCCTTTCTCCCTAGGGACTCAAGGCGGCTTACAAAATGACAACTTCAATACAAATCACAATACAATACCAAATTAAAATCAGTAACCCAATTAAAAAACGATTTAAAATTATACCAGTGTACCCCCAAACGGATCAGTTTAATTGGCGGAAGAGCCACCATCTATGCCAATGATGGCTAACCTTTTCCGGACCGAGTGCCCAAAGCGCATGCATGCATGCGCCCATGCGGGCTTGCCCAAATCCCCAAAATGCAATGCGTGCGTGGCCCCCGCACACTCCCTTGCACATGGCTGTGCCCCCCGCAAACACCCCACCCTCCCATGCATGCGTGTTCCCCACACACACGAGTGCCACCCCCGTGCATGCACAGTAAAGACCCGAAGACTAGCTGGCTGGCGGGAGACACGTGCACATGTGTGATGGAGCTGAACTGGGTGACGGCTCATGTGCCCACAGAGAGGCCGCTGCGTGCCACCTCTGGCATGCGTGCCATCAGTTTGCCATCACGTCTCTCTGTTATTTCAGACAAATGGTCGTCCAATGTCTTCTTAAAAACCTCCAGCGATGAAGCACCCACAACTTCTGGTGGCCAGCTGTTCCACTGGTTAATTGCCCTCACTGTTAGGAAGTTTCTCCTTCATTCCAGGTTGCTTCTCTCTCCTTGATTAGTTTCCATCCGTTGTTTCCTGTCTTCTGCTTGGTTTGGAAAATAAGTTGACTCCCCTTCTTCTTTGGGGCAGCCCCTTAGATATTGTAACACTGCTATCGTGTGTCCACCCTAGTCCAGGGGTGAAATCCAGCAGGTTCTGACAGGTTCTGGAGAACCAGTAGCGGAAATTTTGAGCAGTTCGGAGAACCGGCAAATACCACCTCTGGCTGGTCCCAGAGTGGGGTGGGAATGGAGATTTTGCAATATCCTTCCCCCAGGAGTGGGGAGAGAATGGAGATTTTGCAATATCCTTCCCCTGGAGTGGGGTGGGAATGGGGATTTTGCAGTATCCTTCCCCTGGAGTGGGGAGAGAATGGGGTTTTGCAGTATCCTTCCCCCAGGAGCGGGGAAGGAATGGGGATTTTGCAGTATCCTTCCCCTGGAGTGGGGAGGGAATGGGGATTTTGCAGTATCCTTCCCCTGGAGTGGGGAGGGAATGGGGATTTTGCAGTATCCTTCCCCTGCAGTTTGGTGGGAATGGGGATTTTGCAGTATCCTTCCCCCAGGAGTGGGGAAGGAATGGGGATTTTGCAGTATCCTTCCCCTGGAGTGGGGAGAGAATGGGGATTTTGCAGTATCCTTCCCCTGCAGTTTGGTGGGAATGGGGATTTTGCAGTATCCTTCCCCTTCCACACCCACCAAGCCACGCCCACAGAACCAGTAGTAAAAAAAAAATTGAATTTCACCACTGCCCTAGTCCTTCTTTTCTCTAGACTAGCCATGCCCAATTCCTGCACCCCCTATGTTTTAGTCTCCAGGCCTTTAATCGTCTTAGTTGCTAAAGAAAAAAATTTAAAAAAATGAAGAAAAAGCTAGAAACTTTAGAGCTCATTCTAAGCTAGCCTGCTTGTTTTCGTTCTTTGAATAAAGGAGGGTAGGGACGGGAAATCTTCACGCGGCTGCAATGTTTGTTTTCCCGTATTGTGAAAATCTCAGATTTTTAGTTCCCATTCCAGAGTTCTGTGCCACACAGTCAGGCCATGCAATCTTCTGATCCTACCAAGGGCATGAAATTTGGGTGCCCACTTTTGATCAAAACTGCAAGGGGCTTGTTCCGTATCGTGAGCTTCTCCAGCTGCACTCAAATCTGTTGTGGCTCCGTTGCCTGAGCCTGGGCTATCGACAGATGCAGACTCTGAGAGTGAGAGAGAGGAGTTGGCAAGGCTTCCCTCTCCAGGACCCTCCTCTCTGGCAATGCCTCCGGAGGACACCAAAGGCCAAACAATCGGCTCAGAGCCAAGCACGTCCCCGCAGCCACAGGTGGACAGCGATGAAGGAGATAAGTGCTGGCTGGACCCTCGGCAGAGGCGCAGGGAGAAGCGTGCGCAGCAGAGGGGAAGGCGTGCCAGAGATTAGCTGAGTCACTGGACCACACCCCACAGGGTATAAATGTGGGTGTGGTGGCCGGTTCAGTTTGTGACGAGCAAAAACTGGAAATAATCCATGATCTCTGCGTTAATGGACTTTGCCTGCTTTATCGGACTGCATTTGGATTAATCCTTGTATTGTTGACACTCTGCCTGTTTTATCGGAATGCTTGCAGTCTAATCTTTGTTTTGTGTGAGTAAAGTCTGAATTGGCAGCTAGCCACTGGGTTGCTGCCAGCTTTATCTTCAAAGAATTTTGTCGTGCGGCGTATTAACTCCGGGCTGTCTGTGGGGGTGCGTGTGTGGGACGGGGACAGAACAAAATCAACATTGGGAACTGGGGAAACTGGAGATCCTTGAGCTAGCTTTACTGGTTGGTGTTTTTTTTTTTTAAGGAGCTCCTGACAGCCTGTAAAAGATTTAGGTATCATCTTGCTTGGCGTGTCTGGCTTTTTATGTTACGCTTTCAAATCCATTTGCTTGAGCTAATAACGCATCTTTAAATCCCTTTATTTACTGTTCATTGTCTCTGCCTCCAAAAGGACCAGTTGTTGTCTGGGCATCTGATCACTGCCTGACACTTGACAAAATGCCTCTGTCTCTAAGCAAAGGAGCAAAATATCTCCAGCAAAGAGTAGTTAGCATTTTATTTGCTATGTCCTGATCCATAACCTCCATAAAACCACAACGCTCTATGTTGTTATGACCGAAATAACTCTCGGCGCTACTGTAATTTCAGCGGTTATTTGCTTACTGCGGTGGAAAAAGGATGAGGCTTCTAGTGTTTAAAGGCCACTTTGAGTTCCACAGGCCTGATTGCCTTGGAGGTCAAGGGGAGTTGAATCCAAGAATCTCTAGGCAAGGATGGGTGGAGAGAGAGAGAGAGAGGGAGAGAGATGATAGAGAGACAGAGAAATGATAAATAGAGATAATAGATAATGATAGAAATGAGAGAGAGAGAGAGGGGGGTGGAAAAGTGGAGGGAGAGAGGAATGGAGAGAGAGAGAGAGAGAGAGAGAGAGAGAGAGAGAGATGGATAGATAGATATAGATGGATAGATAGATATAGATGGATAGATATAGATGGATGGATGGATGGATGGATGGATAGATAGATAGATAGATAGATAGATAGATAGATAGATAGATAGATAGATATAGATGGATAGATAGATATAGATGGATAGATATAGATGGATGGATAGATAGATAGATAGATAGATAGATAGATAGATATAGATGGATAGATAGATATAGATGGATAGATATAGATGGATGGATGGATGGATGGATAGATAGATAGATAGATAGATAGATAGATAGATAGACAGACAGACAGACAGACAGACAGACATAGTTGGATAGATAGATATAGATGGATAGATAGATATAGATGGATAGATATAGATGGATGGATGGATAGATAGATAGATAGATAGATAGATAGATAGATAGATAGATATAGATGGATAGATAGATATAGATGGATTTATTTATTATTTATTTATTTTGTCGCATTTCTATGCCGCCCAACTCCCAAGGGACTCTGGATAGATATAGATGGATGGTTGGATAGATGGATAGATGGATGGACAGACGGACGGACGGACAGATAGATAGACAGACAGATAGATATAGATGGATGGATGGATGGATGGATGGATAGATAGATAGATAGATTGATAGACAGACAGACAGACAGACAGACAGACAGATAGGTAGATAGACAGACAGATAATAGATAAATAGATAGATAATGGATGGATGGATGGATATAGACAGACAGATAGATAGATAATGGATGGATGAATGGATAGGATAGAGATGAGAGAGAGAGAGATAATAGAGACAATAGATCCCAAGGACCGGCCCATAGATTTCCACTGTTCTCCTCTCCTCTGCCTTCTGTGTATCCACGCATCAGGCACTGGACCCAGCTGTTCCTCCTCTTCCTCATCAGCCACCTCCACACCTGGGGGCTGTTGACTCTCCATCTGAAGGCTGATGGAAGACCCAGGCTCCGCCTTTGTCTCTCTCTCTCTCTCTCTCTGACAGCTCCATTCCCTCTTCCCCTCGGAGCTCCCAGGTTGCCTTGATGTTGCCCCTCATTCCACGTCTCTTCCTCCTCCTCTGATTCAGCTGCTGGAGGGGCTGGCAGCCGATAGGCCACAACACCATTCCTTCCTTCCTTCCATCCTTCCTTCCTTCCTTCCTTCAACTCCCTTCCCTCCCTCCCAAATTAACCTTCCTTCCTCAACATTAATCAACCTTCCTTCCTTCCTTCCTTCCTTCCTTCCTTCCTTCCTTCCTTCCTTCAACTCCCTTCCCTCCCTCCCAAATTAACCTTCCTTCCTCAACATTAATCAACCTTCCTTCCTTCCTTCCTTCCTTCCTTCCTTCCTTCCTTCCTTCCTTCCATATTACCCTTCCTCAACATGAAACTTCCTTCCCTTCCTCCCAAATTAACCTTCCTCCCTCAACATTAATTATCCTTCCTTCCTTCCTTCCTTCCTTCCTTCCTTCCTTCCTTCCTTCCTTCCATATTACCCTTCCTCAACATGAAACTCCCCTTCCTCCCAAATTAACTTTCCCTCCTCAACATTAATTATCCTTCCTTCCTTCCTTCCTTCCTTCCTTCCTTCCTTCAACTCCCTTCCCTCCCTCCCAAATTAACCTTCCTTCCTCAATATTAATCAACCTTCCTTCCTTCCTTCCTTCCATATTACCCTTCCTCAACATGAAACTTCCTTCCCTTCCTCCCAAATTAACTTTCCTTCCTCAACATTAATCAACCTTCCTTCCTTCCTTCCTTCCTTCCTTCCTTCCTTCCTTCCTTCCTTCCTTCCTTCTTCCCTTCCTCTCAAATTAACTTTCCTTCCTCAACATTAATCAACCTTCCTTCCTTCCTTCCTTCCATATTACCCTTTCTCAACATGAAACTTCCTTCCCTTCCTTCCAAATTAATTTTCCTTCCTCAACATTAATTATCCTTCCTTCCTTCCTTCCTTCCTTCCTTCCTTCCTTCCTTCCTTCCTTCCTTCCTTCCTTCCTTCTTGTCTTCTTTTCTTCCTCCCTTCCTTCCTTAATTACTTACTTACTTACTTCTCTCCTCCCTCCCTCCCTTCCCTCCTTTTTTTCAAAGGGGACAGAAAATGCATTGAAATTCCCCAAATATGAAAAAGAAAATGCTACCTTTCACGGAAGTTTGTAATCACCGCAGGGGTCTGTTGTCTGATGTTTGTTTTCGTCGTCGGCTCTTGTTTGTAAAGTCACCATTGTTTCAGCTGGATGTTGTGATCTGTTTTGTTCGGATTGTCGCGGTATGATTTATACAGTAAGGATAGAAACACTTGCTCAAGTTAAACGGGAACGAACGAAGTGGTTGGCGGAGGCCAAGGAGGCTGAATCGATCAGCGGCGATGAGCGACGCTAATTAGTTGTTGCATTGTTCCAGTTTAAGGCGAGTCGCAAAAGATCGGAGTACGGAAGAGTATTGTTAAGAGTATTATTATTATTTAAAGTATTATAAAAGGTAGGATTAGACCAGTGTTTCTCAACCTTGGAAGCTTGAAGATGGGTGGACTTCAACTCCCAGAATCCCCCAGCCAGCGCTGCTGGCTGGGGGATTCTGGGAGTTGAAGTCCACCCATCTTCAAGCTTCCAAGGTTGAGAAACACTGGATTAGACCAACACGAGTTTTTTTATTTGATTATAGGTAATCCTCGGATTAGGACCACAATTGCCACCGGAACCCCTATTGCTAAGTGATGTGGGTGTTAAGCGAGTTGCAGCCGGATTTATTGTTTTTCTTGCCGCAGTCGTTAAATGAATCATGCCATGTAAAGCAATCAAGCTTTCTCCCCTTCCCCAATTGACTCTGCTTGTCAGAAGCCCCTTCCCCAGGAAAAGTCGTTAAGTGGTGATCAGGTGGCAATGGGATGCTATAACTCGACTTACGACCACAATGGAGCCTAACATTTCTGTCGTTAAGTGAGACGTTTATGTGAGTTTTGCCCCGTTTTTTCCACCTTCCTTGCCAGAGTTGTTCAGTGAATCGCTCCAGTTGATAAGTTAGTGACCCAGTTGTTAAGTGAATCTGGCTTCCCCCATTGACTTTGCTTGTTGGAAGGTCACAAAAGGGGATCGTGTGACTCTGGGACACAGCGACCGTCATAAATATGAATTGGTTGCCGAGCGTGTGAATTTTAATTTTAACAGTGAAAACCGGTCATATGTCCCAGCCAGCATAGCTGGAATTATGGACTACAGTAACTATGGACCTTGGGCGCTTTAAGACTTGTGGACTGCAAATCCCAGAATTCCCCATCCAGCATGGCTGGCTGAGGAATTCTGGGAGTTGAAGTTTACAAGTCTGCTGGCTGAGGATTTCTGGAATTATACTGGCAGAGCAGGGTGACTTCGGTTTAGGTTAATCCAGTGGGGAAATCCAATTTTTTTTTACTACTGGTTCTGTGGGCGTGGCTTGGTGGGTGTGGCTTGGTGGCGTGGCAAGGGAAGGATATTGCAAAATCTCCATTCCCTCCCCACTCCTGGGGGAAGGATATTGCAAAATCTCCATTCCCACCCCACTCTGGGGCCAGCCAGAGGTGGTATTTTCTGGTTCTCCAAACTGCTTGAAATTTGCACTACCGGTTCTCCCGAACCTGTCAGAACCTGCTGGATTTCACCCCTGGGTTAATCTGAAGTTTGTGTGTGTGTGTGGTTAAATCAATCGGAGGAACCAAGTTAGCAAATTTATAATTCAACCCAGGAAAAGAATTAATCCGGGAGGCGAGTTCAATTTGTCATGTGAAACCAGCAATTGATTTACAGTTCAGAAAAGCATTTGTGGTTGTGTCTATGTTACTGTTGGAATTAAAATCTGGTCCGGTTCCAAGCCGGGAGAAAGACGCTGAAAATAAAATGGCTGCATGGAAAGAAGGTGTCTGTTTATTTAGATGCCAGAAACTTTAGTGACAGCAGCCTGCTTTCTGGGGTAGCTGACCAATTGGCTGGGTGAGTGGATGGATTTTTATAGGGTCCTGGGGTTTTGTCGTTGAGATGCTCCAGAGGAGTTGTGCAATGTAGTGAGCCTTGTGTCTTTTACTATTTCAATCAATAAGTTTATTTATTTATTTATTTATTTATTTATTTATTTATTTTTATTTATTTCTATACCGCCCTTCTCCTGCGGGACTCAGGGCGGTGTACAGCCGAGATAAAACATTGCATATAAAATTTAAAAACAGTTTAAAAAACAATTAAATAATTTCGGCCCAAAACAATAGGTTTTTAAATAGGTTTTAATAGGTTAATCCTATTATGTCCTAAAGGTCATGTCCTGTCCTTGGAGCTGGGGGGGGGGGCGAGGGGTGCAAATTCTTAATCCCATCAGCTCCAGCCTTCCCTGGGAGCTGTGGCGGGTGGCGTTTTGTTTACGAATAGGATGGCCTGGATTTCTGTAAATGGATACTAACTGGAGCATTCCAGTTTTCTCAACAGATCCAAGAGTATTTCCTTCATAAAACTTAACTGTTGGAGGGACTGTCTGCTAGTGGAGGGAAATGAATGATTTCATCCAAGAAAGCCTTTCTGGTGGAGAAAAATAGAATAGAAGGGAAGGGAAGGGAAGGGAGGAGAGGAGAGGGGAGGGGAGGGGACTTGGAAGGGACCTTGGAGATCTTCTAGTCCCACCCCCTGCTCAAGAAGGAAACTCTTTCAGACAGATGACTGTCCTATCTCTTCTTAAAAACCTCCAGTGTTGGAGCATTCACAACTTCTAGTGGCAAGTTGTTCCACTGATTAATTCTTCTGTCAGGACATCTCTCCTTGGTTCTAAGTTGCTTCTCTCCTTGATTAGCGCTGACTTCCTACCTACATTATGTCCTGTTATTAAATTTATATGCTGCCTATCTCCCTCTGCAAAAGCGTCTCTGGGCAGCTAAAATTGAAAATCCTCACTAGAGAAATTACGAATATTTTCTCCCTTGTCGCTGTAGTGGGTACACTACAGCTCAAAGGCTGACGCTTAAAAAATCCTTCCTTAAAAAGCCCAGTCTGGCAATTGCAGCCTTGCTGCGTCTCGATTCCCAGCTCCAAATATTTTTCCTCCCGAAATCTGTAAAAAAACGAATGAAGGAAAAAAAAAACTCTTTTTATGTCTGCTGAAACAGACGCGCCTTTCCTGTTATCCCTGAATGTTCCTGCGAGGGAGCAGCTGCGCGAGCAAATTAGACCCGTTTCCACAGCCGACGATGCGCCATATGCCAGGGCCCCAAATTTAATATTTAATTTTTATGTAATCATCACACGCCTGTTGCCATGGCGCCTAAGTAAACTGTGGAAATTGAAAAGGCCAAATTCAGGATCGCTCCGTCTCTCTGTCCCCCCCCTTACTGGTGTTTCCCCCTCCCCCCCAAAGTACAGGTAGTCCTCAACTTACGACCACAATTGAGCCCAAGATTTATGTGGCTAAGCGAGACGTTGGTGAAGTTGAGCTTTGCCCCCGTTTTACGACTTTGCTTGCCACCGTTGCTAAGTGAATCGATGCAGTTGTTAAGTTAGTATAATACGGTTGTTCAGTGAATCAGGCTTTGCTTGCCGGAAGGTCGCAAAAGAGGATCACGTGACCCAGGGACGGTGCGACCGTCATAAATATGAAACAGTTGTCCAGCATCTGAATGTAAATCTTGGGGATGCTGCAATGGTCGTAAGTCTGAAAAATAGTGGAAAGTCACTTTTTTTCAGTGACGTCGTAACTTCGAACGATGCTTCACTAAGCGAGCTGTTGTAAGTCGAGGACGACCTGTAGAAAACACCTCTTGGTGTACTCGACTTACAACAGTTCGTTTAGTGACCATTCAAAGTTGCAACGGCTTTGGAAAAAAGGACTTACAACCGTTTTTCACACTTACAACGGTTGTGGCATCCCCATGGTCACGTGATCAAAATTCAGACATTTGGCAACTGACTCATATTTATGACGGTTGCAGTGCCTCAAGGTCACGTGATTCCCTTTCGCGACCTTCCGACAAGGAAGGAAGGAAGGAAGGGGGGAAGGAAAAAGAAGAGAAGGAAGGAAGGAAAGAAGGAAGAAAGAAAGGAAAGAAGGAAAGAATGAAGAAAAGATTGGAAGAGGGAAGGAAAAAGAAGAGAAGGAAAGAAGGAAGAAAAGAAAGAATAAAGGAAAGAAAGGAAGAGGGAAGGAAAAATAGAATAGAACAGAGTTGGAAGGGACCTTGGAGGTCTTCTAGTCCAACCCTCTGCTTAGGCAGGAAACCCTGCACCACTTCAGACAAATGGTTAAAAAGAAGGGAAGGAAGGAAGGAAGGAAGGGAGGAAGGGAGGAAGGAAGGGAGGAAGGAAGGAAGGAAAAAGAAGAGAAGGAAGAAAGGAAAGAAGGAAGGAAGGTTGATTAATGTTGAGGAAGGAAGGTTCATTTGGGAGGGAGGGAAGGGAGTTTCAGGAAGGAAGGAAGGAAGGAAGGAAGGAAGGAAGGAAGGAAGGAAGGAAGGAAGGAAGGGGGAAGGAAAAAGAAGAGAAGTAAGGAAGGAAAGAAGGAAGGAAGAAAGGAAAGAAGGAAAGAATGAAGGAAAGGAAGGAAGAGGGAAGGAAAAAGAAGAGAAGGAAGGAAGGAGATTATAATGAGAGTAAGGGAGGATCTGAGGGAAGTCCTGCCTTAGCTCCTGGCCACCACAGGCGCCCCCATCGCAAGTGACATTGAGCTGGCCAGCTGCCCCCCCCACGTCCCCCTCCCCGAGGTGAAACACCACCGTGATGTGGCCCTCAATGAAATGGAGTTTGCCACCCCTGGTGGAGGGTCTCCTCCTTCAGCCAGGCTCACTTCAGGGTTGGCAGCTGGATTAAAAGACCTCCCAAAGTCACAACTAACTTTTGTTATTGTATTTCACCTCCACTGGCTACTTTCCAACAATTGTCACCTTCATAAAATCCTTATCCAGGCCTGGAAGTTTGGTCTTGCATTCGTTAATAAAAACAATAACAGCAGAGGGTAAATTAAAATAATAATAATAATAATAATAGGCGATTATACGGGCAGTTAATTTTAATTAATCTACGCTGGTTATCACCTTCCTTCCTTCCTTCTTTCTCTTCCTCCTTTCTATTCTGACTTTGGCTGGCTCTCTAGATATACGCATGCAGCTAGTTCTCGACTTACGACCACAATTCAGCCAAGCGAGGTAGTTGTTAAGTGAGTTTTGCCCCGTTTTACGACCTTTCGTGCCACGGTGAATGGTTGCGGTTATTAAATGAGTAACCTGGTTAAGTGATTCTGGCCTCCCCATTAACTCTGCTTGTCAGAAGGTCGTAAAAAGGGGATCATACGATCCCGGGACACCACAACTGTCGTAAATGTGAGTCAGTTGTGAAACGTCTGAATTTTGACGACGTGGCCATGGGGAAGTTGCAAGGGTCATAAACGGGGGTGAAATCCAGCAGGTTCTGACAGGTTCTGGAGAACCGGTAGCGGAAATTTTGAGTCGTTTGGAGAACCGGCAAATGCCACCTCTGGCTGGCCCCAGAGTAGGGTGGGAATGGGGATTTTGCAGTATCCTTCCCCTGGAGTGGGGTGGGAATGGAGATTTTGCAGTATCCTTCCCCTGGAGTGGGGTGGGAATGGGGATTTTGCAGTATCCTTCCCCTGGAGTGGGGTGGGAATGGAGATTTTGCAGTATCCTTCCCCTGGAGTGGGGTGGGAATGGAGATCTTGCAGTATCCTTCCCCTGGAGTGGAGAGAGAATGGAGATTTTGCAATATCCTTCCCCCAGGAGTGGGGTGGGAATGGGGATTTTGCAGTATCCTTCCCCCAGGAATGGGGTGGGAATGGAGATTTTGCAGTATCCTTCCCCCAGGAGTAGGGAATGGGGATTTTGCAGTATCCTTCCCCTGGAGTGGGGTGGGAATGGAGATTTTGCAGTATCTTTCCCCCTGGAGTGGAGAAAGAATGGAGATTTTGCAATATTCTTCCCCCAGGAGTGGGGAGGGAATGGGGATTTTGCAAGTATCCTTCCCCCAGGAGTGGAGTGGGAATGGAGATTTTGCAGTATCCTTCCCCCAGGAGTAGGGAATGGGGATTTTGCAGTATCCTTCCCCTGGAGTGGGGTGGGAATGGAGATTTTGCATTATCTTTCCCCCTGGAGTGGAGAAAGAATGGAGATTTTGCAATATTCTTCCCCCAGGAGTAGGGAATGGGGATTTTGCAGTATCCTTCCCCTGGAGTGGGGTAGGAATGGAGATTTTGCAGTATCTTTCCCCCTGGAGTGGAGAAAGAATGGAGATTTTGCAATATTCTTCCCCCAGGAGTGGGGAGGGAATGGGGATTTTGCAGTATCCTTCCCCCAGGAGTGGAGTGGGAATGGAGATTTTGCAGTATCCTTCCCCCAGGAGTAGGGAATGGGGATTTTGCAGTATCCTTCCCCTGGAGTGGGGTGGGAATGGAGATTTTGCATTATCTTTCCCCCTGGAGTGGAGAAAGAATGGAGATTTTGCAATATTCTTCCCCCAGGAGTGGGGAGGGAATGGGGATTTTGCAGTATCCTTCTGCCACGCCCACCAAGCCACGCCCAGAGAACCGGTAGTAAAAAAAATTGGATTTCACCACTGGTGGTAAGTGTGAAAAATGGTCACAAGTCAATTTTTTCAGTGCCCTTGTAACTTCGGTCACTAAGCGAACTGTTGTATGTTGAGAACTATCTGTATGTATATGTACACTCCTATGCAAGTGTGACACACACACACACACACACACACACACATTGGGGGAGGCATATGACATCCTCGCAACTGGTTTCTGTCAAAATTGTCCAGATGGGAAAAATGAGTATTAATGTGAGATTTCTGTCAGGTATTTGATAAATAGATAGAAAGGTAGGACTGAGTGATTGATTGCTTTTCTCTTCCTTTTGGGTGAAGACATTCTAGTAATAAATATAGAGTTACTTTCCTCTGGGAAATAAAATATTAAATTTAAATTTTAATTAAAATAAACCTGCCCTGAGATTTATGGTGGCTGTTTTCTCAACCTTGCCAACTTGAAGCCGCGTGGACTTCAACTCCCAGAATTCCACAGTCAAAATTCAGGGACTCCCAGAATTCCACAGCCTGCCCCCCCCCCATGCCCAGCTGAGCCACGCAATCATCCGAGGCTTTTTTAAAATTATTTTTGAAAGCATTTTTTTCTACCACCTCTTCGGCCGAAAAAAATGCTTTTAAAAGTAAAAAAAAAAAAGACTCTGATGATCGCGCGACTCAGCTGGGATCGTCAGAGGCTTTTAAAAGCATTTTTTTCTACAACCTGTTCGGCTGAAAAAAAATGCTTTTAAAAGTAAAAAAAAAAGCCTCTGATGATCGTGCGGCCCAGCTGGGATCGTCAGAGGCTTTTAAAAGCATTTTTTTCTACAACCTCTTCGGCCAAAGAGGTTGTAGAAAAAATGCTTTTCAAAGCCTCTGACGATCCCAGCTGAGTTGCCTGATCGTCAGAGGCTTTTAAAAGCATTTTTTTTTTTTACAACCTCTTCGGCCAAAGAGGTTGTAGGAAAAATGCTTTTAAAAATAAAAATAAAAAAAAGTTGGCCATGCCCACCCAGTCACATTACCCCCACCCACCAAGCCATGCCCACAAAACCGGTAGTAACAAATTTTACATTTCACCACTGATTCTGTTCCTTTCCCCACTACCCGTCTTCTGAAGGGTTTTTCCAGCTTTCCTTATCAGCTAATCAAACGCTGATTAAATTTTTCTATCCTGAGCAATTCAAGCCCACACCGGGGCTGCAGGCAAACTGATTGCTTCTTATTTTCTTCAAAAAACACCACTTGCCTATAAATATATATATATTTATATTTGGTCCTTAATTATGGCTCTCGGGTTTAGCTGAGTTTGGATGTCACAAAAGTTGATCAGTTCTGCTTTGGAGTGAAATGTTTTTTGGCCGGGGGGTGGGGAAAGTTTTTTTTTTAAGCCGCTCTTACACTTCATCCAGCGTTTCGCAACTTCAGCAAACTTAAAATTTCTGGGCAATGGGTTGGTCCTCGACTTATGGCCACAGTGGAAACCAACATGTTTGTTGCTAAGCAAGACAGTTGAATTTTGCTCCGTCTTCTTGCCAGAGTTGTGAAGTGAATTCATTGCAGTTGTTAAATTAAACAGAATAACAGAGTTATGGAAGGGACCTTGGAGGTCTTCTAGTCCAACCCCCTGCCTAGGCAGGAAACCTTACACAACTTCAGACAAATAGTTATCCAACATCTTCTTAAAAACCTCCAGTGTTGGAGCATTTACAACTTCTGGAGGCAAGGAGTTCCCCTGGTTAATTGTTCTCGCTGTCAGGAAATTTCTCCTTAGTTGTAGGTTGCTTCTCTCCTTGATTAATAACCCAATTGTTAAGTGAATCTCCTTTTCCCATTGACTTTGCTGGTCAGGTCGCAAAAGGGGATCGTGTGACCCCCACCCCTCAACCGTCATAAATATGAGTCAGTTGCCAAGCATTTTGATCAGATGACTATGTGGGATTCTGCAATGGTCATGAGTGCAAGAACCGTTGGAAGTTCCTTTTTTTCAGTGCTGTCGTAACTTTGAACGGTCACTAAACGGATGGTTGTAAGTCTGTACAAGTAGTCCTCCACTTACGATCACAATTGAGCCCCACAAAGTGCTGCGGTTCAGTGAGATATTTGTTAAATGAGTTTTGCCCCGTTTTTATGATCTTTCTTGTGGTTGTAAAGTGAATCGCTGCAGTCGGTAAGTGAGTAACCTGGTTGTTAAGTGAATCTGGCTTCCCCCTTGACTTTGCTCATTGGAAGGTCTCAAAGGGGAATCACGTGAGCCTGGGACACCGTCACAAATATGAATCAATTATCGAAGCATCCAAATTTTGATCATTTGACCATGAGTTATTCTGTAATGCCAAAACGTTCGTAAGTGTGAAAAATGGTCATGTCGCTTTTTTCAGTGCTGTTGTAACTTCAAACGGTCATTAAACAAACGGTTGTAAGTTGAGGACTGCCTGTACTAAAGATTATTCCATTCGGCGTCCCCTGAATTATTTTTCTCTGTTTTACAGTCCGCTGTTTAATTTGACAGTAATGAAATTACAATGGTGGACCAGAATTTTGGAGAGGGTCAAAATAGAAATTAACCATCACTTTCACCTCTAGAGTCGTCTTTAAATGGGGTGGAAATTAGTACCCGACGTGATCTTGATTTTGGTGCGATGCTTTTTCGTATTGTGAAATACGAATACGATAGCAACAACTTGTTGGCGGAACTGTCAGTCTTAAAGATAAAAGAATTGGTCAGTCTGCTTTCGTTGTTTAAAACGAGAATATTGTCCGAACCGACAGCCACTGGGCTGTAGGAATTTAACCATTGGGCCTTATTTTGTACCGTTTTTAGTGAGAATATCTGTGTGATATTTGATCCTTCAGGCATCACTGCAAAGCATTTGTCCACTAAATTTGCACAAGAAGCTGGCTGGGGTTTATAAGAGTTGTAGTCCAAGTCAGACCAGGATTGCTCAACCTTGCCAACTTTAAGACATGTGGACTTCTACAGCCAGCATTCGTGGACTCCCAGAATTCCACCGCCAGCATTCATGGGCTCCGAGTCCCAGAATTCCACAGCCAGCTGTCAGCACTTCAAGCTGCATTTACTCTAGTGCTGACATAAGAAGGAGAAGCGGAGGCGTCTGGAAAGGGACGTTTGACTTTTCACCTACTTATTTTCCCTGGAGATAATATCCCCTAGGAGATGGGATGGGAGGGGGGACATTCCTTTGAGCTGGAGCAGTAGATTAGGGGTAGAGTGACTTGGAAGCTGGCCAATGAGTGCAGAGGAGTGGGGAACGGAAAGGGAGGGTTTTGGGGCTGGAAGTCAGTGTTGGCTTCGTTTGGAGTCGGGTTAGAATGTCGTGCTTAATAAATAGGAGTTTTTCTTCAAAGACTTTGTTTGAAATGCAATTTATTTGAGACGACCTTGAAACTTGACACCAGCGTTCATGGACTCCGAGTCCCAGAATTCCACAGCCAGCATTCATGGACTCCGAGTCCCAGAATTCCACCGCCAGCGTTCATGGACTTCGAGTCCCAGCATGCAGCCTGGAAAATTCTGTGAGTTGAAATTTGAAAAGTTGGCAAGATTGAGCGATTCCAGCCTAAACCTCTGGATGAGATGAATATGGGAACTGACAGGCGATGACTGCGGGAAAAGTAGCCGAGTCCATCAGACGATTATGAACTACTTATTGTACAGTGGATAAATTATTAACAAGGAATGGAAGTCGGAATAGATTTTTTTCTTTTTTTCTGGGAGCAGAAGAGCGGCCAAATTTCTGATGGAAATGCTTTAAAAGGAGAGCAGACAAATTCGTCCGAAATGAAGAATGTCACAGTCAGTCGTTGCGGTGCCTGTTTGGTATCCCGATATCAAAGAAATTCGAGTGTTCGTTTAGAGACTGGGATTGGGGGGGGGGTATAGGAGGGGAGGATGGTTGATCTGGGAGGGAGGGAGAGAGGAAGAAAGGAAGGGAAGGAAGGAAGGAAAGGAAGGAAGGAAGGGAGGGAGGAAGGGAGGGAGGAAGGGAGGAAGGGGAAGGAATGAGGGAGGGAGGGACAAAAGGGGAGGGGACGAAAGGGGAAAAGGAAAGGAAGAGGAAGGAAAGGAAAGGAATGAGAGGGAAGGAAGGAAGGAAGGGGAAGGAAGGGAGGAGAGGAAAGTGGAAAGAGGAAAGGAAAGGCAGGAGGGGGAGGGAAGGAAGGGGAAGGAATGAGGGAGGGAGGAAAGGGGAAAGAGGAAAGGAAAGGAAGAGGGAGGAAGGAAGGAAAGAAAGGAAAGGAATGAGAGGTAAGGAAGGAAGGGGAAGGAATGAGGGAGGGAGGAAAGTGGAAAGAGGAAAGGAAAAGAAGAGGGAGGAAGGAAGGAAGGAAAGGAAAGGAATGAGAGGGAAGGAAGGGGAAGGAAAGGGGAGGGGAGGGGAGGAAAGTGGAAAGAGGAAAGGAAAAGAAGAGGGAGGAAGGAAGGAAGGAAAGGAAAGGAATGAGAGGGAAGGAAGGAAGGGGAAGGAAAGGGGAGGGGAGGAAAGTGGAAAGAGGAAAGGAAAGGAAGGAGAGGGAAGGAAGGAAGGGGAAGGAAAGGGGAGGGGAGGAAAGTGGAAAGAGGAAAGGAAGAGGGAGGAAGGAAGGAAGGAAAGGAAAGGAATGAGAGGGAAGGAAGGAAGGGGAAGGAAAGGGGAGAGGAAGAAAGTGGAAAGAGAAAAGGAAAGGAAGGAGAGGGAGGAAAGGAAGGAAGGAGAAGGAACAAGGGGGGGAAGAAAGGCGAGGCGAGGAGGAAATGGACTGTGGGAGGAAGGAAAGAGGGAGGGAGGGAGGAAGGAAAGAAGGAAGAGAGATAGGAAATGGAGCGAGAACTGGCTCAATTGTGGTCATAAGTCGAGGACTCGCAATTATGGTCTTAACAGCTCTGCAAAGCAAAAGAAAGCTGAAGAGCCTAAGGCCGTCCTGGTTTCACTTAATGACAGCTTTGCTTAACAGCCGAGTTGCCCCTTGCCCATTGTAGTGACTAAACGAGGACTTGCCTGCAGAAACCAGGCAGGCTGACAATTGAAGGTTTGGCTCAGATTTCCGTGCCTGCTTTATCATCCTCCCTTCGTCCCTTTTCTCATTCTTCCAATTTTATTTTGACTTCATTTAAAATAAGTTATTCTATGTATTTATCCTGCGGTTCCTTGAATAGTCTTCAAGGGCTGCGAAGTCAGGGGCGAACCATATGCCTGCGATAAAAAAAAACTGCCAAGAAACTTGGAAAAAACAGCTTGAACAGAAAGAGAAAAGCACCTAATAAAACAAGAAAAAAAAACAGGCTCAAATCCATTTTAAAACACACAGCCAGAAGCCACCAAATAAAAAAAAAGGAATTTACTAACTTGGGCTGACTCACTCTGCTTACTCGTACCTCTTATCCCTCCGAGGCAAGGTGTAGTAGATACTCCCCAGCTCAGCTCAGCCTAGTTCCTTTGCCATACATAGTTCCTTTGCCTTGGTAGTACAGTGGTCTAAGGCAACCTGTTATTAAGACCAGCTGCCTGCAATTACTGCAGGTTCGAATCTCGCCAAGGCTCAAGGTTGACTCAGCCTTCCATCCTTTCTAAGGTAGGTAAAATGAGGACCCAGATTGTGGGGGCAATAAGGTGACTTTGTATAAATATACAAAAGGATGAAGGCTATTGCTTAGCACATTGTAAGCCGCCCTGAGTCTCCGGAGAAGGGCGGCATATAAATCAAATTAAAAATAAATTAATTAATTAAAAAAAAAAACTTGACTTACGACCACAATTAAGCCCAAAATTTCTCTTGCTAAGCGAGACAGTGCTGTGGCACTTGTTTGTTGTTGTTTTTTTCGTGTTCCCAGGCTAATCTATACCTCTGGATCTCCTGGTGGCCTCCCATCCGAGCGCTCACCAGCTCCAAAAACTACTGAGAGCCACCAACAATAACCAAGTCCTTGCCACGTGGGCAAATCCTTCCGTCTCACATCCAAAATGAAAACGAACACACACACAAAAAAAAAACCCCCAACCACACAATAAAATGGAACCATATCATAAAATTGCGGCGTTTTTAATTAAGAAGGGGCATTAAGCCCGCCTTCCAGCTGTTGCAAGGTTTCAAAACTCAACCTGGAGCGAGAACGCTGATGGGAATTTAATTGGCTGCAAAATCAATCATTCTTCGGCGTGACGAGGTGCAGAGGTTGTGCCAGGGGCATTGCGCCAACACCAACACTGGTGTTGACCCTGTTGATGAGTTGGGGCGTGGGGGGGGTCCATTTGGCTTTTGCACACGGTGTTTCGGCGTTCCTTTTCCTCCATCCATTTGCAAATTGTGGCCGCCTGCTTCTCCCTCGTGGCTCTTCAGTGGCGCCGGATTGACAGCTCCTTATTCTGCCCGTCTCGGTATCGATGATGGGCTGTCGTTTTCATGTGGTGAATTTTGTGGTTCTCCATTGCATCAGGTTTTAAGACTTCCATCAATCGATCAGAATAGAGCTCGAAGGGACCTTGGAGGTCTTCTAGTCCAACCCCCGTTCAAGCAGGAGATTCTATACATTCCAGAGAAGTGTCTGCCCAGTCTCTTCTTAGAAACCTCCAGTGATGAAGCACCCACAACTTCTGGTGGCAAGCAGTTCCACTGGTTAATCGTCAAACACTGTTAGGAAGTTTCTACTTAGTTCCAGGTTGCTTCTATCCTCGATTAGGTTTGCATCGGTGGGCACACGAGCTCAGCTGATTTTCAGGCTTTCTGGGCCCCTGGAAGTCGGCAAACAGGCCATTTCCAGTCTCCAGAGGGCCTCCAAGGGGGGGGGGGAGGCAGTTTTCACCCTCCCCAGGCTCCTAGGAAGGCTCTGGAGCCTGGGTAGGGCGAAAAATGGGCCTACTGGGCCCACTGTGCCAAAAGTGGGGGAAGCATTGGGGGGGGTCGTGCACACGTGTGGGGGCGGGGTGCATAGAATTATGGGTGTGGCCGTGTGCGTGCACGACCCCCCCCCCTTCCCCGTGCTCTCCCCACTTTTGGCACGCGAGCCATAAAAATCTGATTTTTCTCCCCATTTTCTCACCATGGATCACAATTTCTCGTTTAGAGCCAAAAAACACACACAGATGGTCCTTGATCTACGACCACAATTGAGCCCCAAATTCCCATTGCTAAGGGAGACCGTTGTTAAGTGAGTTTGGTTCCATTTTATGACCTTTCTAGGCCCCGATGTTAAGTGAATCACCCCAGTTGTTAACCCTGTTGTTAAGTGAATCGGGCTCCCCTCCTTGACTTTGCTTGTTAGAAGGTCGCAAAAGGGGATCCCGGAATACTGCAACCGTCGTAAGTATGAGTCAGTTGCCAAGCATCCAAATTTTGATCGCCTCACCATGGGGATGCTGCAATGGTCGTAAGTGTGGGAAATGGTCGTAAGTCAGTGCCGTTGTAACTTGGAACAGTCACTAAATCCATACATGCCAGCGAATTGAAGTTCACACATACTGGCTGGGGTACTCTGGGAATTGAAGTCTGCATGTGCCAGCTGAGGAATTCTGGTAGTTGAAGTCCGCATGTGCTGGTTGGGGAATTCTGGGAGTTGAAGTCTGCATGTACCAGTTGGGGGAATTCTGGGAGTTGAAGTCCGCATGTGCAGCTGGGAAATTCTGGGAGTTGAAGTACGCATGTGCTGGCTGGGGAATTCTGGGAGTTGAAGTCCACATGTGCCAGTTGGGGGAATTCTGGGAGTTGAAGTCCGCATGTGCCGGCTGGGGAATTCTGGGAGTTGAAGTCCACATGTGCTGGCTGGGAAATTCTGGGAGTTGAAGTCCACATGTGCTGGCTGGGGAATTCTGGGAGTTGAAGTCCGCATGTGCAGCTAGGGAATTCTGGGAGTTGAAGTCCGCATGTGCCAATTGGGGGAATTCTGGGAGTTGAAGTCCACATGTGCCAGTTGGGGGAATTCTGGGAGTTGAAGTCCGCATGTGCAGCTGGGAAATTCTGGGAGTTGAAGTCCACATGTACTGATTGGGGGAATTCTGGGAGTTGAAGTCCACATGTGCGGCTGGGAAATTCTGGGAGTTGAAGTCCGCATGTGCAGCTGGGAAATTCTGGGAGTTGAAGTCCACATGTGCGGCTGGGAAATTCTGGGAGTTGAAGTCCGTATGTGCCAGTTGGGGGAATTCTGGGAGTTGAAGTCCGCATGTGCGGCTGGGAAATTCTGGGAGTTGAAGTCTGCATGTGCTGACTATGGAATTCTGGGAGTTGAAGTCTGTATGCAGCAGCTGGGAAATTCTGGGAGTTGAAGTCCACATGTACTGGTTGGGGAATTCTGGGAGTTGAAGTCCGCATGTGCCAGTTGGGGGAATTCTGGGAGTTGAAGTCTGCATGTGCGGCTGGGAAATTCTGAGAGTTGAAGTCCACATGTACTGATTGGGGGAATTCTGGGAGTTGAAGTCCACATGTACTGATTGGGGGAATTCTGGGAGTTGAAGTCCACATGTGCGGCTGGGAAATTCTGGGAGTTGAAGTCCGCATGTGCAGCTGGGAAATTCTGGGAGTTGAAGTCCACATGTGCGGCTGGGAAATTCTGGGAGTTGAAGTCCGCATGTGCCAGTTGGGGGAATTCTGGGAGTTGAAGTCCGCATGTGCGGCTGGGAAATTCTGGGAGTTGAAGTCTGCATGTGCTGACTATGGAATTCTGGGAGTTGAAGTCTGTATGCAGCAGCTGGGAAATTCTGGGAGTTGAAGTCCACATGTACTGGTTGGGGAATTCTGGGAGTTGAAGTCCGCATGTGCCAGTTGGGGGAATTCTGGGAGTTGAAGTCTGCATGTGCGGCTGGGAAATTCTGAGAGTTGAAGTCCACATGTACTGATTGGGGGAATTCTGAGAGTTGAAGTCCACATGTACTGATTGGGGGAATTCTGGGAGTTGAAGTCCACATGTGCGGCTGGGAAATTCTGGGAGTTGAAGTCCGTATGTGCCAGTTGGGGGAATTCTGGGAGTTGAAGTCCGCATGTGCGGCTGGGAAATTCTGGGAGTTGAAGTCTGCATGTGCTGACTATGGAATTCTGGGAGTTGAAGTCTGTATGCAGCAGCTGGGAAATTCTGGGAGTTGAAGTCCACATGTACTGGTTGGGGAATTCTGGGAGTTGAAGTCCGCATGTGCCAGTTGGGGGAATTCTGGGAGTTGAAGTCTGCATGTGCGGCTGGGAAATTCTGAGAGTTGAAGTCCACATGTACTGATTGGGGGAATTCTGGGAGTTGAAGTCCACATGTACTGATTGGGGGAATTCTGGGAGTTGAAGTCCACATGTGCGGCTGGGAAATTCTGGGAGTTGAAGTCCGCATGTGCAGCTGGGAAATTCTGGGAGTTGAAGTCCACATGTGCGGCTGGGAAATTCTGGGAGTTGAAGTCCGCATGTGCCAGTTGGGGGAATTCTGGGAGTTGAAGTCCGCATGTGCGGCTGGGAAATTCTGGGAGTTGAAGTCTGCATGTGCTGACTATGGAATTCTGGGAGTTGAAGTCTGTATGCAGCAGCTGGGAAATTCTGGGAGTTGAAGTCCACATGTACTGGTTGGGGAATTCTGGGAGTTGAAGTCCGCATGTGCCAGTTGGGGGAACTGGGAGTTGAAGTCTGCATGTGCGGCTGGGAAATTCTGAGAGTTGAAGTCCACATGTACTGATTGGGGGAATTCTGAGAGTTGAAGTCCACATGTACTGATTGGGGGAATTCTGGGAGTTGAAGTCCACATGTGCGGCTGGGAAATTCTGGGAGTTGAAGTCTGCATGTGCAGCTGGGAAATTCTGGGAGTTGAAGTCCACATGTGCGGCTGGGAAATTCTGGGAGTTGAAGTCCGCATGTGCCAGTTGGGGGAATTCTGGGAGTTGAAGTCCGCATGTGCGGCTGGGAAATTCTGGGAGTTGAAGTCTGCATGTGCTGACTATGGAATTCTGGGAGTTGAAGTCTGTATGCAGCAGCTGGGAAATTCTGGGAGTTGAAGTCCACATGTACTGGTTGGGGAATTCTGGGAGTTGAAGTCCGCATGTGCCAGTTGGGGGAATTCTGGGAGTTGAAGTCTGCATGTGCGGCTGGGAAATTCTGGGAGTTGAAGTCCGCATGTGCAGCTGGGAAATTCTGGGAGTTGAAGTCCACATGTGCCAGTTGGGGGAATTCTGGGAGTTGAAGTCCATATGCAGTAGCTGTGGAATTCTGGGAGTTGAAGTCCGCATGTGCAGCTGGGAAATTCTGGGAGTTGAAGTCCACATGTGCCAGTTGGGGGAATTCTGGGAGTTGAAGTCCATATGCAGCAGCTGTGGAATTCTGGGAGTTGAAGTCTGCATGTGCTGACTGTGGAATTCTGGGAGTTGGAGTCTGCATGTGCTGACTGTGGAATTCTGGGAGTTGGAGTCTGCATGTGCTGACTGTGGAATTCTGGGAGTTGAAGTCCGCATGTGCTGACTGTGGAATTCTGGGAGTTGGAGTCTGCATGTGCTGACTGGAATTCTGGAAGTTAAAGTCCGTATGCAGCAGCTGGGGAATTCTGGGAATTGAAGTCCACCACATCTTAAAAATTGCTGGGATTGAGAACTCTGCAGCGCTGTTTCTGGTTGTGTGTATGTGTTAAGGAACCTTCTTTCTATGAATAATCGCGATGGCTTCAGCCAAGGCCTAATTGATCTATTAATAATGAATCAACATTGCAGGAAGAGCTGCCCAGAAGCCAAATTTCACCATGTTCTGCCGGGCTATAAACAGACTGAGTTTTCTTTTCGCTTGGTGGTGGGCCCAAAACATGTCAAAACAACCCTGGCGTGTGTTATTTTAAGGGGATTTTCACACACGACACAACCTCAGACCTGGGTTTCTCACACACACGGTGCCCTACGTCAGAACCTCATCTTGCTTGCCCCGCTTCAAAAGGGGCTTTGATTTTAGTTCGCGTTCAAATATTATGCAAAGGAGGTGGATAAAAACATTTTTTCTGCTTCCTTTCTCTTGAAGCCAATTTGCGGCTTTTGAACGGGAGCTGGAAATGTAAATGCTTCAGATCTGTGCAAAAGAGTCCCTCCCCTGCAGATCTTCGTCTCAGAGGTTGGATCTCCTCCTCCTCCTCCTCCTCCCCAATTTCTTTTTTTTGGGGGGGGGTGAAAAAGAGCCCGGTGATTTGACACTTGCTGTCCCTGCTGCGAAGCTGGCTGCAACATCCTGTCTTTCATTTATCTCTGGCTCCCCTCTCTCTCTCTCTCTCTCTCTCTCTCTCTCTCTCTCTCTCTGACACTTGGTAATCAAACCTCTCCATCTCTATCTTGTAGGCGCAGGGAAGGTGTTGCCTTCATCCTTTTCCCGCAAATGAGATGATAGATAGAGGGAGAGGTGGATGAGGGAGGGAGAGAGAAGGAGAGACAGACAGACAGAGACAGAAACAGAGAGAGAGAGAGAGAGGGAGAGGGAGAGAGAGAGAGAGAGGGAGAGGGAGAAACACAAATATTAGAAATCATATTTCGAAGAAAAAGAAGGGACATGTGTACCTTCTCTCCTTCCCCTTCCCCTTCCTTCTCCTTCATCTTCTCCATATTTTGTCTTCCTCTTCTCATTCTCCTTCACCTATCCTTTTTCTCCTTCTCCATCTCTTCGTCTTCTTGCTCCTCCTCTTCTCCTTCATCTCCTCCTTTCCTTCCTCCATCTTCGTCTCCATCTTTTTCTCCTCCTCCTCCTTCTCCATTTCCTCTTTGTCTTCCTCCTCCTCCTCCATTTTTCCCTTCTCCTCCTCCTTTTCCTTCTCCATCACCTCCTCCTCCTCTTCCTCCATCTTCTGCTCCATCTTCTCCTTCATCTTCTCCATCTTCTCCTCCTCTTCCTCCATCTTCTTCTCCATCTTCTTCTCTTCCTTCTCCTTCTCCATCACCTCCTCCTCCTCTTCCTTCATCTTCTCCTCCTTCTTCTTCTCCTCTTCCTCCATCTTCTTCTCCATCTTCTTCTCCTCTTCCTTCTCCTTCTCCATCACCTCCTCTCCTCTTCTTCCATCTTCTCCTTCTCCATCACCTCCTCTCCTCTTCTTCCATCTTCTCCTTCATCTCCTCCTCCTCCTCCTCCCTTCTTCTCTATCTCCTCCTTTTCCTTCTCCACCTTTTCCTTCTCCTTCATCTTCTTCTCATCATCTTCTTCATCTCTTCCTCCTCCTCTTCGCCAGTTAAGACAACTAGCTTTGTAACATCTGGATGGCCTAACTCTACTTGATTCTCAAGTCCCAGACAAGCTTGGCCAGATGCTACCCCTTCAAATTTGCTTCATCCTAAAAGAGGCCAATTTGCCCCCACTCCCACCCCACAGCCTCATGCTTGGACTCCAGGCACCCATTTCCTGCCAATCTGGAGAATGATAGATGTAGTAATCCAACACACCTGGAGAACAACTGGTGCCAGATGTTCTGTCCCCCTCCCACACGCACACACACCAACAGACGTCCAAGAGTTAAAAACCAAACCAGCCGACAAAATCCTTTTCCTTATGATAACGGAACTTAGCAACAACCTAGTAGCTGCCTGCCAAGAGTTTATTACTCACGAAGAGATAACTTCTCTCCACTTCTGGTACATCAAAGTAAAATGTTCAATAATTACAGAGTAACTTAAGTTCAAATATAATCCAGCAAAGTCTATAGCAAAAGTCCGGCAATGCAGAATGGCATGGAAGCTTTCAGCTTTGTTCGTCACAAGGTTTGACTGGCCACCACGCTCCCTTTTATATACCCTGTGGGGTGTGGTCCAGTGACTCAGCCTAATCTCTGGCACGCCTCCTTTTCTTCTGTTGCGCGCGCTTATCTCTGCGACGCTGGCGTGGATCCAGCCAAGACTCATTACCCTCATCACTGTCCATCTGTGGCTGCGTGGACGTGCTTGGCCCCAGCCCTATCTCTTGCCCTTCGGCGGACACCGAAGGCATTGCCAGAGAGGAGGGTCCTGGAGAGGGAGGCCTTGCCAACTCCTCTCCTTCACTCTCGGAGTCCTCTCCTGCCGATGACACAGGCTCAGGTATCGGAGCCACAACACCAGGAGCTTCTGGGGTCTTTTTAGTTTATTTATTTATTTTATTTATTTATTTCGTCAAGCAGGTATTTTATGACAGATACAAGTGTAAACATAATTATAAATACATGAAATGGATACGAATAAAAGAAAACATTAGGACAGGGATGGTAGGCACGCTGGTGCGCTTATGCATGGCCCTTAAAGACCTCTTAGGAATGGGGTGAGGTCTACAGGAGACAGTCTTAGGTTAAAGTTTTGGGGGTTTGGGGAAGAAACCACAGCGTCAGGTAGTGCATTCCAGGCGTTGACCACTCTGTTGCTGAAGTCGTATTTTCTGCAGTCTAGTTTGGATCGGTTTACCATGAGTTTGTATCTATTGTGTGCTCTTGTGTTGTTTTGGTTGAAGTTGAAGTATTCATTGGCTGGTAGGACATGGTAGCAGATGATTTTATGTACTATGCTTAGGTCAGACCGAAGACGGCGAAGTTCTAAGTTGTCTAAGCCCAGAATTTCGAGTCTGGTGGCATCAGGTATTTTGTTGCGAGCAGAGGAGTGGAGATCTCTTCTCGTGAAATATCTCTGGACTCGTTCAATTGTATTAATGTCCGATATGCAGGGCGGGTTCCAGACAGATGAGCCGTATTCAAGAATTGGTCTGGCAAAGGTTTTGTATGCCCTAGTTTGCAGTTCAATATTACCAGAGAAGAAGCTACGCAAGATTAAGTTAACAACTCTTAATGCTTTTTTGGCAATGCTGTTACAGTGAGCTCTGGCACTTAGATCATTAGAGATGAGTACTCCAAGGTCTTTGACCGAGTGAGGGTCATCTGTTAGGTCGTATCTGTCCAGCTTGTATTTTGTGTTCTGATTTATTTATTTATTTATTTGCCAATGTTTAAGGCAGAGCATTTGTTGGGTTCTAAAGGATAAAAGAGTCCTTTAAATCAGGGGTCTCCAACCTTGGCAACTTTAAGCCTGGTGGACTTCAACTCCACTCAAAAAGAGCCTTGGTAGTACAGTGGTCTAAAGCACCCTGTTATTAAGACCAGCTGCCTGCAATTACTGCAGGTTCGAATCTCACCAAGGCTCAAGGTTGACTCAGCCTTCCATCCTTTCTAAGGTAGGTAAATTGAGGACCCAGTTTGTGGGGGCAATAAGCTGACTTTGTATAAATATACAAAAGTATGAAGGCTATTGCTTAGCGCATTGTAAGCCGCCCTGAGTCTCCGGAGAAGGGCGGCATATAAATCAAATTTAAAAAAAAACAAAAAAACTCCCAGAATTCCCCAGCCAGCAAAGCAAAGCCAGCAAAGCAAAGCTGGCTGGGGAATTCTGGGAGTTGAAGTCCACCAGGCTTAAAGTTGCCAAGGTTGGAGACCCCTGATTTAAATGGAAGTGATCCAGTTTGTCGCTCAATAGTTATTTTTTCTGAAGCTACTGCAGGAATCTGGGTGTCCCTGTCCAGCAAAATAACACATTTAAAATCCCTATGAAAACAGCCACTAAAATCAGAACAAATCAGCTTCAAAAAACCCAGTTCCCTTAACTAAAAATGGAGAGAGCGGAATTTTTGAAGGGGGAATTAAATTGACTGTGGCAGGAAAGATCTCGGTCTGCCTGACCTGGAATTACCTACTTAAATTATATACTCGAAAGAGATTTTTTCAGGTCATCCAACTGGCATAAAAGAGAATCTGCGTCGTAAGATAGAGTTCAATTGCAATTCAGAATAGAGCTCTGGAAGGGACCCGAGAGGTCTTCTAGTCCAACCCCCTGCTCAAGCAGGAGACCCTGTGCAGGTAGTCCCCGATTTACGACCGTAGCTGAGCCCACAATTTCTGTTGTTAAGCGAAGCGTTTGTTAAGTGAGCTTGACCCCATTTTACTATCTTTTTTTTTTTTTTTGCCACAGTTGTTAAGCGACTCGCGGCAGATCTTAAGTGACCGTCATAAATAGGAACCAGTTGCCAAAGCGTCAGAATTTGGGTCACCTGATCATAGGGATGCTGCAAAAGTCGTAACTGTGAGAAACGGTCATAAGTCACACATTTTTCAATGCCAGACCGGTCAACTAAACCAAATGTTGTAAGTCGAGGACTGTTTGTACCATGTCAGACAAGTGGCTGCCCAGTCTCTTCTTAAAAACCTCCAGTGACGAAGCGCCCACAATTTCTTGTGGCAAGCTGTTCCACTGGTTAATTGTCCTCACTGTTAGGAAGTTTCTCCTTAATTCCAGGTTGCTTCTGTCCTTGATTACTTTCCATCCGTTGCTTCTTGTTCTGCCTTCAGGGGCTTTGGAGAATAGGTTGACCCAGGGATGAAATCTATTTACCTTCCTTACCGGTTCGGAAGTGCGTGCGCACATCACATGCGGGCGCAGACCCTCTGTGCACGCGCAAAACCTTCTGCACATGCTCAGAGGGTAGAAAACACACCTGGGCGGAGCCTCAGGCCGCTATCGCTACCAGTTCTCCAAACCGCCGGCCACAATCGCTACCGGATTGCCCGATCCGGTCCGAACCGGGAGCATTTCACCCCTGGATTGACCCCCCTCTTCTTTGGGGCAGCCCCTCAAATATTAGAGGTTTGCTATCATGTTACCCCCTAGTTCCGTGATGGCGAACCTATGGCACGCGTGTCACAGGTGGCACATGGAGCCATATCGATGGGCACATGAGCTCAGCTGATTTTTCGGGCTTTCTGGGCCCCTGAAAGTCGGCAAACAGGCCATTTCCAGCCTCCAAAGGGCCTCCGGGGTGGGAGGCAGTTTTTACCCTCCCCAGGCTCCTAGGAAGGCTCTGGAGCCTGGGTAGGGCGAAAAATGAGCCTACTGGGCCCACTGTGCCAAAAGTGGGGGAAGTATAGGGGGGTCGTGCACACATGTGTGGGGGCGGGGTGCATAGAATTATGGGTGTGGTCATGCGTGCGCACGAACCCCCCCCCTCCCCCGTGCTCTCCCCACTTTTGGCACACGATGGCAAAAAGGTTAGCCATCCCTGCCTTAGTCCTTCTTTTCATTAAATTAGACATACCCAATTCCAGCAACCGTTCTTTATATGTTTTAGCCTCCAGTCCCCGAATCATTTTTGTTGCTCTTCTCTGCACACTTTCTAGAGTCTCCACATCTTTTTTGTAATGTGGGGACCAAAACTGAATGCAATATTCCAAGTGTGGCCTTACTAAGGATTTATAAAACTGTACTAATACTTCACGTGATCTTGATTCTATGCCTCTGTTTATACCACCCAGGATTTTTATTAGCTTTTTTGGCTGCTGCCGCACACGGCTGGCACATGGTTTCTTGTCTTGCCTTCTGCTGCTTTGGAGAATAAGTTGACCCCCCCCCTCCTCTTTGTGGCAGCCCCTCAAATACTGAAATACAGCTATCAAGTCACTCCTAATCTTTCTTTTCTCTCGACAAGCCAAACCCAAATCCTGCAACCGTTCTTCATATATTGCATCTGACAGAGGCGGATAGAGTTTCTGTCTCATGCTGAACTTAAATGCATTTGGTAAAGAATGTGTCATCGCCGCTTAAATAGTGGGTATTTTTTTTCCTAACATTGAGCCATAAAAAAATCTGATTTTCTACCCACTTTCTCACCCTGGATGACCATTTCTCGTTTAGAGCCAAAGAACACACATAGATAGTCCTTGACCTATGACCACAATTGAGCCCCAAATTCCCATTGCTAAGGGAGACCGTTGTTAAGTGAGTTTGGCTCCATTTTATGACCTTTCTAGGCCCCGTTGTTAAGTGAATCACCCCAGTTGTTAACCCTGTTGTTAAGTGAATCGGGCTTCCCTCCTTGACTTTGCTTGTTAGAAGGTCGCAAAAGGGGATCCCGGAATACTGCAACTGTCGTAAGTATGAGTCAGTGGCCAAGCGTCCAAATTTTGATCGCCTCACCATGGGGATGCTGCAATGGTCGTAAGTGTGGGAAATGGTCGTAAGCCAGTGCCGTTGTAACTTGGAACAGTCACTAAATGAACTGCTGTAAGTTGAGGACTCCTAGTTCATGTAGCCAATAGAGGTAGTCCTCACTTAATGATCAGAACTGGGATAAGAAACTCTTATCACTAAGTGCCACGGTCACTAGGAGGAAAATCACGGGACCATGACGGACGTACATCCCTTTCCATTTCGTCGTTAAGCAAAACATGGTGTGACTACAACTTGTGATTTTACAGCCAGCTAGATTCGCTTAACGGCCATGGCAAAAAAAGGTCATAAAATGGGGCAAAGCTCCACAACTGCCTTGCACACAAATTTTGGGCTCAGTTATGGTTGTACGTCGAGGATTAATTGTGTACTCTGATGCCTTGTGGGTTTTTTTTTTTTTAGAAAAATGACTGTTTTTATGTGTTTACTGTTTTCTTACTTCCAAGCCCAAATGTTACTATTTTTCCTTGATTTCATGATTTATTGCACACGCTCCCATCTGCAGAGCGGAGACCAGCCACTCTCAAATTTTAATACAATCGGATAGTTCGAAAAAGTGCCGAAGAGGGGGGCTCTCGGAACTGGCTCAGCCTGGATGGGATGCTAACCCATTGGGGGGGGGGAATTGGGGAAATGGGGGGGGGGTTATATCACCGCCAAGTGTATGTGAAACAACTATAGGCAGAGGATAAATTCACAGTGGGCTTGGAAGAATAGCAGCTGCTGGAGAAAGAAGGGGAGGGGAGGAGAGAGAGAAGAGAGGGGGAGGGAGGAAAGAAAGAAGAAAGGGAAGGAGGAAGGAGAAATAGGAAGGGAAGGGAGGGAGGGAGGGAGGTTGATATAGAGGGGAAAGGAAGGGAAAGGAAGATTGTGGGGAAGGGAAGGGAAGAAGGGGAGGGAGGGAGGCTGATATGGAAGAGAAGCCAGAAAGAAAGGGAAGAAAGGAAAGGAAAGGAAGAAGGAGGGGGAGGAGAGGAGAGAGAGAAGAGAGGGGGAGGGAGGAAAGAAAGAAGAAAGGGAAGGAGGAAGGAGAAATAGGAAGGGAAGGGAAGGTAGGGAGGGAGGGAGGTTGATATAGAGGAGAAAGGAAGGGAAAGGAAGATTGTGGGGAAGGGAAGAAGGGGAGGGAGGGAGGCTGATATGGAAGGGAAACCAGAAAGAAAGAGAGGAAAGGAAAGGAAAGGAAGGAGGGGGAGGAGAGGAGAGGCGGAGGGAGGGAGAAAAGAAAGAAGGGAGGGAGGAGAAATAGGAAGGGAAGGGAAGGTGGGTGGGTGGGAGAAAGGGAAGGAGGAAAGAGGGAGGGAGGAAAGAAGGTTGATATGGAGAGGAAAGGAAAGGAAAGGAAGATTGTGGGGAAGGGAAGGGGAAGAGAAGAATGGGAGGGAGGCTGATATGTAAGGGAAGCCAGAAATAAAGGGAGGAAAGGAAAGGAAGAAAGAATGGGAGGAGAGGAGAGAGAGGGAGGAGAGGGGGGGAGGGAGGAAAGAAAGAAGGGAGGGAAGGAGGAAGGGAAGGAGGGAAGAAGGTTGATATGGAGGGGAAAGAAAGATTGTGGGGAAGGGAAGGGAAGAAGGAAGAAAGAGGGGGAAGAGGGGAGAGGGAGGGAGGGAGGAAAGAAAGGAGGGAGGAAGGAAGGAAGGGAAGAAGGAAAGAGGAAGGGAGGAAGGACGGTTGATATGGAGGGGAAAGGAAAGGAAGATTGTGGGGAAGGGAAGGGGAAGGGAAGAAGGGGAGGGAGGGAGGCTGATATGGAAGGGAAGCCAGAAGGAAAGGAAAGGAAAGGAAAGGAAAGGAAAGGAAAGGAAAGGAAAGGAAAGGAAAGGAAAGGAAAGGAAAGGAAAGGAAAGGAAAGGAAAGGAAAGGAAAGGAAAGGAAAGGAAAGGAAGATTGATGGGAAAGGAAGGGAAGAAGCAAAAAGAAAGAAGGGGGAGGGAGGGAGGAAGGAAGGAAGGAAGGAAGGAAGGAAGGAAGGAAGGAAGGAAGGAAGGAAGGAAGGAAGGAGACAGAGAGAGGAAGGGGCACACAGCTATGAAAACAGGAGGGGCTATCACGCCGAAGACGCTTTCATCTTTAAAGATCCATGTTCATTAGAAATTTGACCTTGTACCTGCCTGAAGGCACCAATCCTCTTTTGCACACCACAAAATGAGATTAATTTTTGCTTTGTAATTGCTCTCGGTCAACCAGTTACAGGAAATATAAATACCAACAGCACTGCACAAAAGGAAATCAAAAAACAAAGAGGAGCCGTACGAAGGACAAAGGACGCCCTGAATAACAGCTGACAGACATTTCAATCCGTGAATTTTCCAATTTTCACTTCGCAGACAGTTGTTAGGTGAGCCGAAAGGCAGCTGGCTGTTTACATCTGGCCATCTCTGGCAATTCACGGCTGAAAAACACACAAAAGAGAGACGTTTTATATCAGGAAAAAAAAAATGATTCCGAAAGATCTCCTTTAGCCTGGCTTGTTGGGAGAATGCAAGGTATATTTTAATTTTTTTCGATTTTGTTTTCTAAAGAGGCAGGTTTGACGTTTATAATTTCTGTTTAGGATCCTTAATGGCGACTGGAATTTTAGTCACTAAATCCGACGGTTGTTAAGCAAGACATCCCGCAGTCCTGTGACCACAATTTATGATGTTTTCGCCCGAAACCAGCATTTATAGGTAGTCCTCGACTTATGACCGCAATTGAGCCCCAAATTTTTGTTGCTAAGCGAGATATTTGTTAAGTGAATTTTGCTCCTTTTTACAACCTTTCTTGCCACAGTTGTTAAATTAGTAGCATGGTTGTTAAGTGAATCTGGCTTCCTCGTTGACTTTGCTTGTTCGAAGGTCGCAAAAGGGGATACTACAACGGTCATAAATGTGAGTCAGTCCCCAAACGTCCGGATTTTGATCATGTGACCACGGGATGCTGCAACGGTCGTAAGTGTGAAAAACGGTCATAAGTCACTTTTTTCAGGGCCGTTGTAACTTCGAACGGTCACTAAAGGAACAGTTGCAAGTCAAGAACAGGAAGTCCTTGACTTGCAACAGGAAGTCCTTGATTTACAACAGGAAGTGCTTGATTTACAACAGGAAGTGTTTGATTTACAACAGGAAGTCCTTGACTTGCAACAGGAAGTCCTTGATTTACAACAGGAAGTGCTTGATTTACAACAGGAAGTGTTTGATTTACAACAGGAAGTCCTTGATTTACAACAGGAAGTGCTTGATTTACAACAGGAAGTGTTTGATTTACAACAGGAAGTCCTTGACTTACAACAGTTCATTTAGTGACTGTTCAAAGTTACAACAGCCCTGAAAAAAGTGACTTATGACCTCTTTTCACACTTACGACTGTAAGAGGATCTGCTTACAGTTGTAAGCGTGCAACGCATCTGCTTAATGATCACAGCTGCTGCTTAACAACCAAGGTGTTTCACTTAACGACTGCCACAAAAGTGGTAAAAATCAGGCGTGGTTGCGTGCTGACCCACTTACTGACTTGATCATTATTCTCAGCTCCAAAACGGTCATACGTCAAGGACTGACTGTTCAAGCAACCAAGCTCCCCATTCCTTCTGCACTGTAATGAGTGAAATTTAATGATCCAAAAGCTTTTTACACTCTTCAATGTACTTTAAAGCTAGACGTGTTAATCCACTACCTATTGATTTTTTTAAAAAAACAGGACAGCATTGTTTACGGGGTTCCCCCCCCCCCCCTTTAAACCCGGCTCTTCGAGCAAACCATGTCTGGTTTACCTACATGAAATATCTTGATTTAATACACGCCTCTGCCATCTTTAATTGCCAATTAGCTTTCGATTGGAGCATCAACCCAGTGGAAGGGAAGCACTTGGCAAACATGGGAAACCAAAAACAGAAGCCAAAATCCAGAGGAAAAATTTAAAAAAAGCCCAACCCACCCACCCCAAATACCTTTTTAATGACTGAGATCAAAAGAACAAAGCAGGAAGCTTTATGCAATTTGCAAACCAGGCTGAACGGAAAGGATTGCAAACATCCCAGCTCTGACTGAATGGTGGGGAAGGGAAGGGCTTATACTCCTTGCAGACAGCTGGTCATTTGCATCCTTTTAGAGAGCTCTTGAGGCCTCTTGGAGTTTCATCTGTGTCCTTGTTGTGGCTCCGTTACCTGAGCCTGTGTCATCGGCAGGAGAGGATTCCGAGAGTGAAGGAGAGGAGTTGGCAAGGCCTCCCTCTCCAGGACCCTCCTCTCTGGCAATGCCTTCGGTGTTCCCCGAAGGGCAAGAGATGGGGGCGGGGCCAAGCACGTCCACGCAGCCACAGGTGGACAGTAATGAGGGTAATGAGTCTTGGCTGGATCCTCGACAGCGTCGCAGAGATAAGCACGCGCAACAGAAGAAAAGGCATGCCCAAGATTAGGCTGAGTCACTGGACCACACCCCACAGGGTATAAAAGGGAGCGTGGTGGCCAGTCAAACCTTGTGACGAACAAAGCTGAAAGCTTCCACGCCATTCTGCATTGCCGGACTTTTGCTATAGACTTTGCTGGATTATCTTTGGACTTGATTAACTCCGTAATTATTGAGCTGTTTCTTTTGATGTACCAGAAGCGGGGAGAAGTTATCTCTCCTCTTCGTAAGTAATAAACTCTTGGCAGGCAGCCACTAGGTTGTTGCCAAGTTCCGTTATCATAAGGAAAAGGATTTTGTCGGCTGGTTTGGTCTTTAACTCTTGGACGTCTGTTGGTGTGTGTGCGTGTGGGATGGGGACAGAACAGTCCTCAGGGTCACCTGAGTGGTGCAAATGGGTGTGGAGTTTTCTTGGAACTGCTGAAAAGACTCTTTTGTTGACTTGAGATAGATGGTGTCGTATTCCCTTCCCCTTTGTTGAGGGAGGGCTGTTCGATTTGGACATAGATGGCTTCTTTGACCCTTTTTTCAAACCAGAATTCCTCTCTGTCCAAAATGTGGACTTCGTTGTCTTCAAAAGAGCGGCCTTTGTCTTTTAAATGGTTTAGATGGACTGCTGAATCTTGGCCTGATGGGTTTGTTGTTCTCCTATGTTGTGCCATGCGTTTTGCAAAGTGGTTGTTTTGTTTCCCCATCTGCAAATGTCTCACTGCATTGTACTGCATATATCACATTGCTCAATTTGTGTCTAGGTGTTTTGTTGTTGTTTTTTTTTTAAAAGGTGAAAAACTCAAAAGTTTTCAAAAATAGACCAGACAACCATTAGTCCATGATGGTATAAGAACTGCAGCATTGGACAGTGTTGTGGCTCGCCAGTGGCCAGCAGAGCTGGCAGCAGAGTCGGACATTGAGGAGGTTGGGAAGGAACATGGGCCAGTCCTGGGGGCTGGGGAAAACTTGGATGAGGGCTCTGCATCGTAGGCAGAGAGGGAGATAGACAGCAGTGAGGTAGAGGAACAGCTGGAGCCCATTCCTAGTGTGCGCATAGAGTTGCCAGAAGACAAGAATAATTCAGAAAGCAAGTCGATTTGGGAGTAAAGCCACATCTTGGAGCTGATTGGCCCCTCTCATAGGAAACAAAAGAGGGGTGAACGGGGCAGGATTTTTTGCAGGAAACAATTCATTTGGTTGGTCATTTCAAGAATGGAAAGTTCTGTTCGTGACTTTAAGAGACTCTATGCCAAGTTTTGCCTTACTCTACATTTGGAAACAAATTACGTGGCAGCTTGCCAAGCGAGATAATGTGTGTGATAAATATTCCTTTGAAAAACTGTTTGGATAAGCCTTGCTGACTGTGAATGAAAGGAATTCACCGTCGTGTAAATAAAAGAAGTTTTGCGGGGACCAAGACTCTGCTTCCTGCTTTTTAAGGGAGCCTAGGTCAAAACAAAGGGACGCAGTGGCTCAGCGGCTAAGACGCTGAGCTTGTCGATCTATCCAGCCTGGATAGCTCAACAGGCAGAGCACTGTAATTTAACACCAGCTGTCTGCAATTAAAGTAAGATCGAATCTCGCCAGGCTCAAGGTTGACTCAGCCTTCCATCCTTTCTAAGGTAGGTAAATTGAGGGCCCAGTTTGTGGGGGCAATAAGCTGACTTTGTATAAATATACAACAGTATGAAGGCTATTGCTTAACGCACTGTAAGCCGCCCTGAGTCTCCGGAGAAGGGCGGCATATAAATCAAATTTAAAAAAAAAAAAAAAGATTGGCAGTCTAGCGGTTCGAATCCCTAGTGCTGCGCAATGGGGTGAGCTCCCGTTACTTGTCCCAGCTTCTGCCAACCTAGTAGTTCGAAAGCAGGTAAAAAATGCGAGTAGAAAAATAGGGGCCATCTTTGGTGGGAAGGTAACAGCGTTATGTGCACCTTTGGTGTTTATTCATGCTGGGCTGGCCATATGACCACGGAGACGTCTTCGGACAGCGCTGGCTCTTTGGCTTTTAAACGGAGATGAGCACCGCTCCCTAGAGTCAGGAACGACTAGCACATATGTGCGAGGGAAACCTTTACTTTTACCTTAGGTCCGAACAGTCAGCGGGTTGGGTGAGAAGACCGTCCAGCCTTCTAATTCTATGTCCCCAAACATTTGAACATGTGAACGCATTTTGTGAGTGGCTTTGTGGCTTCCTTGGTTTCCGTCTGATCTTGTAGATCTATACAATATCTGCCGTTGCAGACTTTCCTTGCGTGATGTAACAGGAAGCCGGTCTCCCAGGGACGGCTGATCCTGTTAATTCTTTGTGTGCCATGTTCCCGAAAAGCTGCGTTCCTCCAGTCACCTCTTTGTGTGGCATGCCTTGATGCCTGCTGCTAGTTCCTAAAATGGCAAGGAAAGATGTTTGCCAACATAGCCTCAAAGTAGAAATAACACGAAGGTAGATTTAGTTCTGGAAAAATATCCTACTGGGATAGAGGGGCTGAGATTGTACAGCCATGCGGGGAAAGGTTAAAAAATAAGAATTTGGAGAAAAATAGGTCAACGATGGGGATTAAATCTAAGCATGCTCCAAATAAGCACTACTAGAACCAAACTGGACCCAAAAATAAAATAAAATAGAGAAGGCTACCAATTACTAGAACTGGGTATGTCTAGTTTAATGAAAAGGAGGACTAGGGGAGACATGATAGCAGTCTTCCGATATCTCAGGGGCTGCCCCAAAGAAGAGGGAGTCAAGCTATTCTCCAAAGCACCTGAGGGCAGGACAAGAAGCAATGGGTGGAAACTCATCAAGGAGAGAAGCAACCTAGAACTAAGGAGAAATTTCCTGACAGTTAGAATAATTAACCAGTGGAACTACTTGCCTCCAGAAGTTGTGAATGCTTCAACACCGGAGGTTCTTAAGAAGAGATTAGATAACCATTTGTCTGAAGTGGTGTAGAGTTTCCTGCCTAAGCAGAGGGTTGGACTAGAAGACCTCCAAGGTCCCTTCCAACTCAGTTATTCTATTAAGTTAGATCCCTGAGGAAATACAGGCAATCTGCAACTTAAGGCCGCAATTGAGCCCAGAATTTATGTTGCTCAGTGAGGAATTTGTTAAGGGAGCTTTGTTTTTGTGACTTTTCTTGCCACATTTCCTATGAATATGAATATGAATGTGATGAATCTGCATACAGACGGGAGATTGAACAACTAGCCTCGTGGTGCGACCGGAACAATCCGGAACTGAACACACTCAAAACCGTAGAAATGGTGGTGGACTTTAGGAGAAACCCTCCCATACTTCCGCCTCTCGCAATACTAGACAACACAGTATCAACAGTAGAGACCTTCAAGTTTCTACCATATCGCAAGACTTAAAATGGACACCTAACATCAAAAACGTCATCGAAAAAAGCACAACAGAGAACGTTCTTTCTGCGCCAACTCAGGAAGCTCAAACTGCCCAAGGAGCTGCTGATCCAGTTCTACAGAGGAATGATTGAGTCTGTCATCTGCACCTCCATAACTCTCTGGTTTGGTTCTGCAACCCAACAAGACAGACGCAGACTTCAGAGGATCATTAGAACTGCAGAAAAAACAATGGCTACCAACCTGCCTTCCATGGAGGACCTGTATCCTGCACGAGTCAAAAAGAGGGCTGGGAAAATATCTACATATTTATGCCCTCGCATCCTGGGCATAAACTGCTTCAACAACTACCCTCAAAACGATGCTATAGAGCTCTGCACACCAGAACAACTAGACACAAGGACAGTTTTTCCCCAACGCCATCACTCTGCTAAACAACTCATTCCCACAACACTGTCAAACTATTCACTAAGTCTGCACTATTATTAATCTTCTCATTGTTCCCATCACCCATCTCCTCCCACTTATGACTATAACCATGTGGCTTGTATTTTTATGATTTATATTGTTCTGTTTGTTTCCTAGTATGATTTGATTGCTTATTAATAACCTATGACTATCACTAAGTGTTATATCTTATGATTCTTGATGAATGCATTTTTTTCCTCTCTTTTTTTTTCCTTTTATGTACTCTGAGAACATATGCACCAAAGACAAATTCCTTGTGTGTCCAATCACACTTGGCCAATAAAGAATTCTCTTCTCTTCTCTTCTCTTCTCTTCTCTTCTCTTCTCTTCTCTTCTCTTCTCTTCTCTTCTATTCTATTCTATTCTATTCTATTCTATTCTATTCTATTCTATTCTATTCCAAATAGATGATAAGAGAGAGAGAGAGAGATAGATGAGAATGATAGAGAGGAGTAGATAGACAGACAGACAGACAGACAGACAGACAGACAGACAGGATACATAGATAAGATAGCTAGAATATACAGTAGCTAGATAGATTATATATAAATAGATAATAGATAAGATAGATAGATAGATAGATAGATAGATAGATAGATAGATAGATAGATGATAGATAGATAGAGCGAGAGATTTGATATAAATGATAAGTAAGATAGAGATGGATGGATGGATGGATGGATGGATGGATGGATGGATGGATGAATGGAAGGTAGATAATAGAGAGAGAAAGTTGATATAGATGATAAATAAGATAGATAGATAGATAGATAGATAGATAGATAGATAGATAGATAGATAGATAGATAGATGATAGAGCGAGAGATTCGATATAAATGATAAATAAGATAGGGATGGATGGATAGATAGATGGATGGATGGATGGATGGATGGATGGAAAATAGATAATAGAGAGATAGAGAGAAATTTAATATAAATAGATGACAAATAAGATAGATAGATAGATAGATAGATAGATAGATAGATAGATAGATAGATAGATAGATAGATAGATACCTGCACACACACACAAGCACAAATATTAATCACTGTCTATATATTGTATGTCATAGAAAATTTTCCCTGTTAGCTCTGTTCCGTTGCTCTCAGAGGCAGTCCTTTCAGAAGGGGGGAGGGAGGGGGCTGAAGTACCGTATTATTGTAATGCGACCTGCGGTGCAGACTTAATTAAAATTCACTTCTAAATGCACTGATTCCGTGGCTTTAAAAATAGCTCAGTTTTTTTTTTTCCTCCTTCTCTAGCGTCTTAATGAAGAGTCCCAGTTACTGTGCAGGTGTAAAGCAAAGGAGCAGGAGTTGCATTTCAGTTCACAGCAGGGCTAAAAAAACGCACCTCTCCCTCCCCAAAAGAAAAAGGAATCAGCCAAGCTGCTCAGGTAGTCCTCGACTTACGACCGCCAGCGAGACCGACATTTCTGTTGCTAAGCGAGACATCCGTGAAGTGAATTTTGTCCCGTTTTACGAGCTTTCTTTGCCTCCGTTGCGATAAGCGAATCACTGCCGTTGATCAGTGAGTAACCCGGTTGTTAAGTGAACCCCTTGACTTTGCTTGTCGGAAGGTCGCAAAAGGGAAATCACGTGACCTTGGGACATTGTGACCGTCATTAATACGAACCAGTTGCCAAGCGTCTAAATTTGGCTCACAGGAGCACGGGGATGCTGGAAATGTCGTAACTTTGGAAAACGGTCGTCAGTCACTTTTTTCAGTGCCATTGTAACAGTTACTAAGCGAGTCACTGAACGGTCACTAAGCGAGGGGTTGTAAGTTGAGGATGACCTGTGTTAAGTTAGTAACATGGTTGTTAAGTGAATCTGGCTTCCCCCATTCATTTCCCTCCCTCTCCTCTTCCTCCCCTCTATTCCTCTCTCCTTTCTATCTTCTTTGCTGTGGAATATTCTCCTTGTTTGGTATCCGAGCGACTCCTGTATTCTAATAGTATATACTTTCTTTCAATTTCTTTTCAGATTTATTCTATCAGTATTATCATCATAATTGTACACTTATAATTGTACAGTAAAGGGAAAAGGAGAGGAAGGAAGGGTAGGGGATAGGAGTAGGAGAGAAGGGGGAGAAGGGGGAAAGAAGAGAGGAATGTGGAAAGAAGGGGAAGCAGGAGAGGGAGTGAGAGGAAAGGAAGAAAGGGAAAAGGAGAGGAAGGAAGGGTAGGGGATAGGAGTAGGAGAGAAGGGGAAAGGGGGAAAAGAAGAGAGGATTGGGGGAAAGAAGGGGAAGTAGGAGAGGGAGTGAGAGGAAAGGAAGAAAGGGAAAAGGAGAGGAAGGAAGGGTAGGGGATAGCAATAGGAGAGAAGGTGAGTAGGGGGGAAAGAAGAGAGGATTGGGGGAAAGAAGGGGAAGTAGGAGAGGGAGGGAGAGGAAAGGAAGAAAGGGGATAGGAGTAGGAGAAAAGGTGAGTAGGGGGAAAAGAAGAGAGGATTGGGGGAAAGGAAGGGGAAGTAGGATGAGGTAGGAGAGGAGGGAAGAGAAAAGAGGAGAAGAAGAAGAAGGGTTGTTGCGAAATGAGGAAAGAAAAGGTAGAAGAGCAACTCTGAATGTAATTATAATTAAAATGCCTTATTTTAATGCTTTCTTTAAGGAAAACATGTATATGTAGGATTAATTATGTCTAAGAAAATGTACAGTTTATATTATGTGTATAAGAAATAAAACTGAAAAACTTTTCCAAAAAAAAAAAAGTGAAACTGGCTTCCCCACTGACCCGCTTTTCAGAAGGTCGTAAAAGGGGACACTGGCTGACCTGAGGATACTGCGACCGTCATAAATGTGAGCCAAGCATCCAAAATTTTGATCGTGTGACCCTGGGGATGCTACAACGGTCGTAAGTGGGGGAAACGGTCCTAAGACGCTTTTTGCAATGCTTGTTAACTTGGAACGGTCACTAAATGTAAGTCAAGGACATATACGTTACCCTCTCGCTCTTGCAGGAAGACTGGGCAGCTTTGTTGTTGTTGTTAGTTGCAAAGTTGTGTCCGGCCCATCGCGACCCCATGGACCACATTCCTCCAGGCCTTCCTGTCCTCTACCATCCTCTGGAGTCCATTGAAGCTCACGGCCGACAGCTTCAGTGACTCCATCCAGCCACCTCGTTCTCTGCCGTCCCGTTCTTCTTTGGCCCTCCATCGTTCCCAGCATTGGGCTCTTCTCCAGGGAGTCCTTCCTTCTCATTAGCTGTGTTAGGATATGGTTTGAGCCTAACTATGTTGTCCAGGCAATATAAGTGTATTGTAACTTTAAGCTGAGACTGTATTATGTGGCTTTAATGCTGAGTCATGCTGTAATCACATAATTACTGGTTGTGAGAATATTTAAGCAAAGCTTCTGTAACGTGTTCAGTTGATGCTATGATCTGCTGTTGATGAGGAAGCTGCTATGTTATGCTGCCGTTGTGTATGAAGAGGATGAGATGATGAAGCTGATATGATAAGCTACCATTGAGAGGAGGTGTTATCTGTAATCATTGTTTGATGGATCTGCAACCATCGTGGTTTGTGAACCAGAGTGAGTTTGTTATTCTAACCAACTACTGTTTGTTGAGTAAGAAGATTCTGTAACTACTGGACTGATTTACTGGCAAAGACTTGGAATTTGTTTAAAGACTATGAAACTGTTTCTCTACTATAAAGTAAGCTTTTGATAAACCAGTTTGCATATCTCTTATTCATTGCTCTCAGCAACGTTTCTCTGTGCAATCCACTCTGCTGGTTGGTAACACAACAACAATAACCTTAACAAGCTGGCTAAAATATTTGAGTTTCATCTTCAGGATCTGGCCTTCTAAAGAGCAGTCGGGGTTGATCTCCTCTAGGACTGACCGGTTGGATCGCCTTGCAGTCCAAGGGACTCGCAGGAGTCTTCTCCAGCACCAGAGTTCAAAGGCCTCCATTCTTTAGCCTTCTCAGCCTTCCTTATGGTCCAACTTTCACAGCCAGACATTGCAACTGGGAAAACCATCGCCTTGACTATACACACTTTTGTTGGCAGGGTGATGTCTCTGCTTTTTAGGATGCTGTTTAGGTTTGTCATAGCTTTTCTCCCCAGGAGCAAGCGTCTTTTCATTTCTTGGCTGCAGTTCCCATCTGCAATGATCTTGGAGCCCAGGAAAATAAAATCTGTCACTACCTCCATTTCTTCCCCATCTATTTGCCAGGTATTGAGAGGGCCAGATGGCATGATCTTAGTTTTCTTAATGTTGAGTTCCAAGCCAACTTTTGCACTCTCCTCCTTCACCCGCATCAAGAGGCTCTTTAGTTCCTCTTCGCTTTCTGCCATTAGAGTGGTACCATCTGTGTATCTGAGCTTGTTGATATTTCTCCTGGCAATCTTAATTCCAACTTTTGATTCCTCTAGCTCTGCTTTTCTCATGATGTGCTGTGCATGTAAGTTTAGAAAAGGATAAAAAGATTAACAAAAAGTAATACAAGGGAATTAAAATTTGAGAAGATTAAATAAGACGCTAAAAACCGAGAAGACGGGGAAGATGGGAGTGAGGATATTCTGTAACTTTCCAGATGAGTAGGGATTTTCTGATAGGCCCAGAGGTGGAATTCAGCTGGTTCAGACCGGTTCGCTCAATCCCATTGCAAACCGGTAGTAAAAGTAAGTAGAACCCACCCCTGTCCGAAAGCCACCGCTGGATAGGCCTCCATCCAAGTGATGGACAGCTCCAACTCTTCAAGGTTGGTCAAGGTCAGGGGTCTGCAGCCTTAAACACTCAAAGAGCCATTTGGATCCATTTCCCACAGAAAAGAAAACACCGGGAGCCACAAAAGCCTTCCCATGCCTGATCGGCCACAAAACTAGCATATGTAGTTGAATTAAACGTTCTGTTTTCTTCTGAAACTTTTCTTTTCTTGGATTTATCCATGGTTGGCCTACTGGACGTTGAAAAGCTCAATAAATCATGTGCTGGCGGGTGTCGCACATTGGCGGTTGTGACGCATATTTTGAGTGACAGGGAGCTGCAATAGAGGGGTGAAAGAGCCACATGCGGCTCCGGAGCCGCAGGTTGCTGACCCTGGTCGAGGTGAATCAAATGTTGTTACCTGCCAGCGATTGTGTAAATGAGGGGTTGAATGCATAGCAATAGCCCTTAGACTTATATACCGCTTCACAGTGCTTCACAGCCCTCTCTAAGCGGTTTACAGAGTCAGCAAATGGCCCCCCAACAATCTGGGTCGTACGTTGCGGCCATAAGTCGAGGACTACCTGTAATTCGGTCTGTTTTAAATCACAATATGGCGAGCAGTCTGTTGTGACCTAGGTTCACTTAGTCATTACAAGACACAAATTAGACTCAAACAAACCTATTTTATTATAACAACTGATAATTACTTCATTCCCAGCTTAGTCCAAATTAATTTCCAAACAAATCCTTCAGAAAAAGTCCTTCGGGCTTATCATAAACCTTTATCTTCTTTGACACCCTGCCAAAAGCTTTTCTTGGCAAAGCCCCACAAAGTTCAGAAACAAGAGATGCCGACTGGAAACAGATTTAGCAATGTTGCTTTCCTACAAAGAGCCCAAGAGCCTTTGCTGCACTTTTAAGCCTTATGGGAGGGGCCAATCATCTCCTGGCCGTACTCCCAAGTCGTCCTTTTTGCTCCAGCTGCTCTTGCCTTCCGGCAGCTCTGCGCATGCGCACATTAGGAACAGGCTCCTCCTGTTCCTCTGCCTCTCTGTTGACTGACACTGGAGGCTCCGGAGTCCGCACATCACTCCCTGATGGCCCTGGCCCCATCTCTGCCTCCGACGCAGAGCCCTTGTCCGGGCCTTCCCCAAACTGGCCCAGCCTCCTCACTGTCCGACTCCACTGCTAGCTCCGCGGGCTCCTGGCGGACTACAACACAGTCCACATTTTCTCTTGATTCATTCAAATACTAAGCCACGAAATAGCTGGCCACGATAACTTACGCAGAGGGTGGAACAAGGTCGAAGAGGTCTTTTTCCCCCCCAATTATATGCATTAAAACTACACCAAGTTGACATATTAATACCAATATTGAATTAAGGGACACATTAACGGGATGAATATTAATGCCCGCCTGATATGATTAAATTAGCATGTTAATATAATTAATAGCAATGCCCACCGATCGTGCATTTAATCGTTTCTTCTTTCTGACAAATTGATAATTACAACTTTAAAACCACAGCTAAGGTTTAGGCAGGTTTAGGGCCCTTGAAGTCTGCTTCCTCGGCATTAAAATGTGATTTTCAAACTATTTTATGGTCTCTGGTGTGAACCCAGCCAGGGTGACAAAAACAAGCTACTTCAAAGAGGTTTAAAAATCACTGGCCTTTTTTAAAAAATAATTACCGGTAGTCCTTAATTTACGATCACAATTGAGCCCGGAATTTATGTGGCTAAGTGAGAAATCTGAGAAGTGAGTTTTGTCCCATTTTACAACTTTTGGGAATCACTGGGGTTGTTAAATTAGTTACACGGTTGTTAAGTGAATCGGGCTTTCCCCGTTGACTTTGCTTGTTGGAAGGTCGCAAAAGGGGATCACATGACCCTGGGGACACTACGACGGTCATAAATGTGAGCCAGATGCTGAGCGTTCTGAATTTTGACCATGTGACCATGGGGACGCTGAAATGGTCATAAGTGTGAAAAATGGCCATAACTCAGTGCCGTGGTAAGTTCGGAACAGTCACTAAATGGACTGTTGTAAGTCGAGGACTGCCTGTGCAAGTAGTCCTTGACGTACGACCACAAGTGAGGCCAAAATTCCCGCTGCTAAGCGAGACAGTCGTTAAGTTAGTCTTGCCTCACAGTACAACTGTTCCTGCCACAGTTATCAAGCAAATCACTGCAGTTGTTCAGGTAGTAACATGGTCGTTAAGTGAATCCAACCTCCCCATTGACTTTGCTTGTCAGAAATTCACGAAATGACATCATGTGATCTTCGGACACTGCCACCATCGTAAATTTTAATTAGCAATTTAATGATGTTTGTGTGTCTATATTTTTCTTGACTGTACACCGCCTTGAGTCCTACGGGAGAAAGGCGGTATAGAAATATAATAAATAAATAAATAAATAAATAAATAAATAAATAAATAAATAAATAAATAAATAAATAAATAAATAAATAAATAAATAAATGTGAGGCTATCTCTTGTCGGCGAAGGCCGCGATTCAGACCCGCTGCTTGCTTCCGCTGTCCTCGCGCTATGACAGAGCCGCGTGTGAACTCTCTCGAAGGCGATTTATGGACCTTGGCAAGCCCGAAGCGACGGCGTCTTAATGAATGGCCATTTCCACACAGTCAGTTCCTGATAGTCGGGGATAATGGGCTCCACTCTCTTGCGCTAAAAATAATGGCTTTGACTTGCCTTCCCCTCCCTGACGCTCGGCAACCGAGCCCGGCTTTCAGCCAGGTGCCGTGAGTGGCGCCTGGTGGGAGAGCAGATCTAAAATTAAGCATGTCGGGGGCTTCTCTGCTTTCAGCCAGCGAAAGGGCAAGATGGCGTCTCTTAATGGAAATAAATGGGCTCTCTCCCTCTGCTTGTTCCTCTTCTCGAGGAAGAGCGGAAAAAGAGAAAACAGGTTGTTTTCCGTAATGATTTAAATCGAGGTTTTTTTTCAGGCTTACAAGTTGAAAAGGGTGGACTGCACCCTCCCAGAGTTCCTCAGCCTGTGGGCTTTAAAGGGGGTGGACTTCAACTCCCAGAATTCCCCAGCCAGCAGAGGAATGGGTGGGGAATTCTGGGAGTTGAAGTCCACCCGTCTTAAAGCACACAGGCTGAGGAATTCTGGGAGTTGAAGTCCACCCATCTTAAAGCATGATTGGCTGAGGAATTCTGGGAGTTGAAGTCCACCCGTCTTAAAGCACACATGCTGTTGAATTCTGGGAGTTGAAGTCCACCCGTCTTAAAGCATGATTGGCTGAGGAATTCTGGGAGTTGAAGTCCACCTGTCTTAAAGCACACATGCTGGGGAATTCTGGGAGTTGAAGTCCACCTGTCTTAAAGCACACAGGCTGAGGAACTCTGGGAGTTGAAGTCCACCCATCTTAAAGCACACAGGCTGAGGAACTCTGGGAGTTAAAATCCACCCGTCTTAAAGCACACAAGCTGAGGAATTCTGGGAGTTGAAGTCCACCCATCTTAAAGCATGACTGGCTGAGGGATTCTGGGAGTTGAAGTCCACCTGTCTTAAAGCACACAGGCTGAGGAATTCTGGGAGTTAAAATCCACCCATCTTAAAGCACACAGGCTGAGGAATTCTGGGAGTTAAAATCCACCCATCTTAAAGCACACAGGCTGAGGAATTCTGGGAGTTGAAGTCCACCCATCTTAAAGCACGACTGGCTGAAGAATTCTGGGAGTTGAAGTTCACCCATGGCTGAGGAATTCTGGGAGTTGAAGTCCACCCATCTTAAAGCACGACTGGCTGAAGAATTCTGGGAGTTGAAGTTCACCCATGGCTGAGGAATTCTGGGAGTTGAAGTCCACCTATCTTAAAGCATGGCTGATTGAAGAATTCTGGGAGTTAAAATCCACCCATCTTAAAGCATGGCTGATTGAGGAATTCTGGGAGTTGAAGTCCGCCCATCTTAAAGCATGACTGGCTGGGGAATTCTGGGAGTTGAAGTTCACCCATGGCTGAGGAATTCTGGGAGTTGAAGTCCACCTATCTTAAAGCATGGCTGATTGAAGAATTCTGGGAGTTAAAATCCACCCATCTTAAAGCATGGCTGACTGAGGAATTCTGGGAGTTGAAGTCCGCCCATCTTAAAGCATGGCTGACTGGGGAATTCTGGGAATTGAAGACCACTCCTCTTCAACTTGCCAAGCTTGAAAGACTCGGCTTGAACTCTGCCACTTTTTCAAATATTCTTCAGAAACCTTCCTTGGCTCCAGTCAGGGAGCTAAAATCTCTTCTGCCCCAGTATATACGGCCCAAGGACATGAGAGGAAGCCAAGATGGCTGCTCAATCAAAGCTCAGCCCCTCTTTAATGCATACAGGTAGTCCTTGATTTACAAAAGTTCATTTAGTGACCATTCAAAATTACAATGGCACCGAAAAAAGTGACATGACCGTTTTTCAGTCACAACCTTTGTAGCATTCCCCATGATCATGTGATCAAAATTCAGATGCTTGACAACTGATTCAAAGTTATGACGGTCGCAGTGTCCCCATGATCATGTGATCCCCTTTTGCGACCTTCTGACCAGCAAATCCAATAGGGAAGCTGGATTCACTTAACAACTGGGTTACTAACCTATCAACTGCGGTGATTCGCTTAACCACTGTGGCAAGAAAGGTCGTAAAATGGGGCAAAACTCCCTCAACAACTGTCTCGCTCAGCAGCGTTGGCCTCAATTGCAGTCGTAAATTGAGGACTACCCGTCTCGACGTTCTTCATTACTAAAATGAAGAAATAATAAGCCGTCACGAACAGCGTTGGGTAATTCTCATTTGTGTAGCCCGTTTCTGAGCCCTGAATAAATTTTGCAGCCTTTTTGAGAAAATAAAAAAATAATATAGCTTTGTTGGGAAGGGCGCCCACCTTCTAAACGGGGTGTATCATGCCTGGCCATGCCTACATCGGCAGCCATTTTGTGAGTGTCTTGAAACATGACCATGGACCAGTGGTGGGTTGGTACCGGTTTTCCCCGGTTCTTGCGAACCGGTAGTGGAAATTTTGAGTAGTTCGGAGAACCGGTAAAAACCACCTCTGCCTGGCCCCATCCCCAATCTATTCACTGCCTCCTGAGTCCCAGCTGATCGGCTAGAACAGTGTTTCTCAATCTTGGAAGCTTGAAGATGGGTGGACTTCAACTCCCAGAATCCCCCAGCCAGCAGCGCTGGCTGGGGGATTCTGGGAGTTGAAGTCCACCCATCTTCAAGCTACCAAGATTGAGAAACACTGGGCTAGAAGGAAAAAATCAGGGCTCACTTGACAAAGAAGAGAAAAAAAAAAATCAAGAGCTTGGATAGCTCTGCAGACAAAGGCACTGTAATTTAACACCAGCTGTCTGCAATTAAAGTAAGTTCGAATTTCGCCAGGCTCAAGGTTGACTCAGCCTTCCATCCTTTCTAAGGTAGGTAAATTGAGGACCCAGTTTGTGGGGGCAATAAGCTGAGTTTGTATAAATATACAAAAGTATGAAGGCTATTGCTTAACGCATTGTAAGCCGCCCTGAGTCTCCGGAGAAGGACGGCATATAAATCAAATTAAAGAAAAAAAAAAGACACCGTAGCTTTAAATGGAGAAGCCAAGAAGCTTCTCAACTGATCGGCTAGAACCGATCCGCTCCTTGTAAACCGTTTGGTGGCAATTGAGGCCAAGCTGCCTGAAAGTGGTTCCCAATGCTCTCGGTAGTGGCAGAGCGGCAAAAAACTGTTTAAACTCTTGCCACGGCGCTTTAGAGGGCCGCCCTACAGCTGATCAGCACAGGGGTGGGTTCTAAATTTTTTTACTACCGGTTCTGTGGGCGTGGCTTATTTTGTGGGTGTGGCTTGGAGGTCATGTGACTAGGTGGGCATGGCTAGCTGGTCAGAGTCATTTCTGGAAGGTCCTCGCACTTACGACCAGTCCTCGCACTTACGACCCGACTCATTTGTTTGCTTTTAACACTGATCAGCTGTAGGGCGGCCCTTTGAAGCCCCGCGGCAAGAGTTTAAACAGTTTTTTTTCCCTCTAGTCATCAGCTGGGACTCAGGAGGCAGCAATAGATTGGGGGTGGGACCAAATAAAAAGTAAAAATAACGTGGGTGGGTGGGTGGGAGGGCGGGGGGGGAGAACCGGTTCGGTGACGTCATATCGTCACCGCCACCGGCTCGGCTGAACCGGACCGAACCGGGAGGAACCCACCACTGGATCAGCGGTAAAAGGCAGTGTGGTGGTAGACCGGTGCCTCCAAAAACAAATGAGTAGACCGGAACGCTCCAAAAATAAATGGGTAGACCGGTACAGCTCTGCAAGCAGTTAAAAACCTGGTAGACCAGTACCTCTGCTAAATCCTAAAGAATTGTCACATGACCATCAAACCACGCCCACAAAATAAGCCACGCCCACAGAACCGGTAGTAAAAAAATTTAGAACCATGGACCCCAAAATTGATCTACGTAGAGTGGATTTGGCAACACGTGTGAAAATGTAGTGGTACCTCCGGATATTTCTATTTCATTTTAATCTCGGGTTGTCTGCCCAAGAGGCTTAATTTCCAATTTTCTTCGCAGAAAGCTGCTGGAGAAAAACACACACACACACAAAAAAAAACCCAGCTTCTTTCAGGCATGAAGAATCTTCTCCGTGGAATTGGCCGGTGATAATATTAGAGAGACAGCTGTGAAACTATTTTTGTGGGTGTGGTTTTTTTTTCTCCACTTGTGCGCACCGGCTCGTCGCTGAAGGACTGTTAAACCCATTTATTGCTTTTAATATGCCTAAAATTCTCCGTTTGCATTTTTTGCTTCTGGAGTGTGACCCAAAACAGCAGGGAATGTTTGCACGACACAATAAACTGAAATGTGGTTGTTTAGCGAAGGGCTGGAGCGCTGTGCGAAAGTGTCTGTTTGGCAGATTCAAACGTTGGGGTTTTTCCCAACCTCAGGAAGGATCAATGGGCTTTGTGATGATAGGTGAAGAAGACAATTTTTGTGGTCTGTGGTTTGCTTACCCTAGCTTAAAGAAGTCTGCCAGAGCATAGAGACAACCCAGCTAGAGTGGCTTCTACAGAAACCCAGTGTGAAGTGTGAAAGATGCCCTAATTAATTCATGAGCCATGAGCCAAACTTCAAAAGAAATACAGTCATTTATTAGGAGCACCATTTCGGCAATGTTCGGATGCAGTTAGAACTAATCCCACGTAGATCTACGTTCCCCTATGACCCTGTCTCTCCCCTCCTCCCTGGCCATGTCATAAATCACATTCTCCAATTAACCACTTTGGCTGGCTGTGAAACCCAACACCCTCCTTCTGATTGCGGTCAGGAAGAATGTATGGAATGCATTTCAGTTAGGGAAATCAATCAGCTCTATCAGTTCTCCCTCCCTCCTGTTCATGGCAACTTGAAAGCTTTGCAAGTTGACACCCAGTCTAGGAAGGCACCTCTGTGGTACCGTGGCAGAATCAATAGTCCTTGACTTACGTCCGGTCATTTAGTGACCGGTGGAAATGACACACCCAAAAGGCACTTACAATCAATTTTCAATGGCATTGAATGCATTTCAACGTATTTGCATCCGTTTGCAAGCGTCCTGCAGGCACGTCACTCACAACATGCAATGTTTTTACCAAATTCTGGAATTTTTATCTGGTTTTTCACTCTCTCTCTCTCTCTCTCTCTCTTTCAGCCCAGCCCACCTCACAGGGTTGTCGTCATAGGGAAAAAAATAGGAGGAGGAGGAGGGGGAAACTTTCGGTATATTCACATCACCTTGAGTTATTTGTAAAAATAATAAAAGGTGATTAATAAATATCTACAGGTATTTTACTTTATTTTAAATATAATCAATAAAGTGCCCCAGTAGTGAAGAATGGATTCACTTAATGACCGCAGCATTCACTTTACAACGGCCACATTTGCTTAATGACCACTGCAAGAAAAGGTTGTAAAATCAGGTCGACTGATGCGATGACTCATGTTATGATTGACATTTTATAACTGTAGTGGGAGAGCTCGTCGTAAGTCAAGGACTACTCTATACTAGATGCTCAGCCGAATCCACGAGGCTGGGAGTTTATGGATTCCAGTTGCATGTTGCAGGTGGATGTAAGAAAGACAAAGAGGTCCAAAGGAGCATGTTTGGTCAATGAACAAACCTTAGTAATATCTAAGGGGCTGTTACAAAGAAGTGGGAAGGGTTTAAGCCAGGGGTGGGTTCTAAATTTTTTTACTACCGGTTCTGTGGGCGTGGCTTATTTTGTGGGTGTGGCTTGGAGGTCATGTGACTAGGTGGGCGTGGCTAGCTGGTCAGAGTCATTTCTGGAAGGTCCTCGCACTTACGACCAGTCCTCGCACTTACGACCCAACTCATTTGTTTGCTTTTTAACACTGATCAGCTGTAGGGCGGCCCTTTGAAGCCCCGCGGCAAGAGAATAATGTGGGGGGGGGAGGGCGGGGGGGGGAGAACCGGTTCGGTGACGTCATATCGTCACCACTACCGGCTCGGCCGAACCGGACCGAACCGGGAGGAACCCACCACTGGTTTAAGCTATTTTTCAAAGCACCTGAAGACAGAATAAGAAGCAACGGATGGAAACCAACCAAGGAGAGAAACAACCTAGAAATAAGGAGAAATTTCCTGACAGTGAGAACAAACAACCAATGGAACTGCTTGCCACCAGAAGTTATGGGTGCTCCATCACTGGAGGTTTTCAAGAAGAGATTGGACAGCCATTTGTCTGAAATGGTATAAGGCCGTGATGGCGAACCTATGGCACGGGTGCCACAGGTGGCACGTGGAGCCATATTGGTGGGCACGCGAGTGTTGCCCTAGCTTAGCTCCAGAGCACATGCGCGCACTGGCCAACTGATTTTCAGGCCTTCTGGTCCCACCGGAAGTCGGGAAACTGGCTGTTTCTGGCCTCCGGAAGGATGGGGAAGGCTGTTTTTTGCCCTCCCCAGGCTCCTAGAAAGACTCTGGAGCCTGGGGAGGGGGAAAAAACGGGCCTACCGGGCCCACCGTGCCATCGCGTGCCAAAAGCTGGGGGAAGTGTGGGGGGGTCACATGCGCATGCGTTGGAGGGCGGGGCGCATTGAATTATGGATGTGTGCACCTGCACTCGCGACCCCCTGCGACCACCGCTTTTGGCACGCGACGGCAAAAAGGTTAGCCATCACTGGTATAAGGTCTCCAAAGTCCTTTCCAACTCTGTTATTCTCTTATTCCGAATGGCTTGCCTCCAGAAGTTGTCATTAATGCTTGTAGACACCCAAAAAGCATTTGATAATTTAAATTGGGACTTTCTTATTAATCAATTAAAAATTATGAACTTTGGGGAAAAATTTACAGGTATGATTAGAGCAATATATTTGAATCAATCGGTGAAAATAATAATAATAATAATAATAATAATAATAATAATAATAATAATAATAATAATAATAATAAAAAATGGGGAAACAATGGAGAAGATTAGTATAACTAAAGGGGTAAGACAGGGATGTCCTCTGTCCCTCCCCCCCTTTTATTTATACTATCATTGGAAGTATTACTGATACAAATTAGACAAAACCGAACAATAAAAGGACTGAAAGTCAAACAGGAAGAATACAAAATTCAAGCTTTCGCGGATGATCTAGTTTTTATTATAGAAGACCCCCTTGGAGGCTGGAACTACTTTAGTGCAGGAAATCGAAGAATTTGGTAAAGTGGCGGGGCTCAAAATAAATAAATAAAAAATGAAAATATTGACGTAAGACTTTAACAAAAAGGCAAAATGAGGAATTGGAAGAGAAATTGGGGATCCAAATTGTTAAAAATGTGAAATACTTGGGAATTTGGCTAATGGCAAAACGCTCCACGATAAAAGAGGACAATTATGACAAATTGGTACAACAGATGCAAAAGGATTTAGATAATTGGGCAAAACTACAAATATCTTTGATTGGTAGAATCGCGACAATAAAAATGAACGTATTATCCAAATTGTTATATCTCTTCCAAACAATACCAATAAGATTGGGAAAAACATTCTTTGAACAATTAAATAAAATAATAGGTAAATTTATTTGGCTGGGGAAAAAAAGCCTGAATAAAGCTTAAACTTTTACAGGACTCTAGGACCAAAGGCAGAGGTGGTTCTACTTACCTTTACTACCGGTTCACAACGGGGAAGGTTCTGCGCATTCCGACCACATCCGGGGCGGTGGGCAGGGCCTCCCGCTGGTTTTACTACCGGTTCTTGTGAACCGGTCCGAACCGGGGGCAACCCACCACTGACCAAAGGAGACTTTGGCCTCCCTGATTGGGAATCAGGTGTCAGCGCTTCGACGCTGGCATAGAGAGCAGAGGAGAGAGAGAGATAAGCTCTGAACTTTTGCCTGCTAAATCCCTTTGAAGTCGGGTTGTCGTGGAAATGAAGGGGGGAGACATTCCTGGGAAATGGCGAGACAAGAAGTCTGAAGAATGACTTGGAAGATAGCCAATGAGAAGCAGAGATTTGGGGATCGGAAAGGGAGGGATTGGGGGGCAAAAGGTCAGTCTTGTCCGCATCAAGTCATGATCCGGTGGCTGTGCTCAATTAAAGAAAAGATTTCCTTAAAGATTGGCAGTTTGGAAATTCATTTATTTTGAGATAGCATCGAAGTCTGACATCAGGATTGTCAGTTTTGGAAGACAATTTTCTTTTTTTTTCTAAATTGCCATATACTAACAAGCGGCGGCAATAACGTGCCGTAAAGATTGGGTTCAATTAAATAACAAGAGGGTATTAACTCTAGAGGGCCACGATCTCCAATTGGGATGGCATGCATTCCTGTGGGAAGGAAAAAATAAGACACATACATACTTCCAGAGACATCTAGTGCGAAATGCTTTGATAAATATTTGGGACAAAATTAAGAAGAATCATTATGTGAAAGTTCCAATTTGGATAGCAACAATGGAGGCAATAATTTATCCAAATGTATTAGACATAAACAAAGGGGTAAGGTATTCAAAATTATTAGATGAACAAGGAAATTTAAAATCAGAGCAAGATCTAAACTATACTATATCATCCTCCCCAGGCTCTAGAGGCTTTCTAGGAGCCTGGGGAGGGCAAAAATGCCCTTCCCCACCTCCACGGAGGTCCTCTGGAGGCCAGTATTCTCATTTCTGGTCTCCAAAGGGCCTGCGGGGGGATGGGGAAGGCCATTTTCGCCCTCTCCAGGCTCCTAGAATGCCCCTGGAGCCTGGGGAGAGTGAAAAACGGGTCTTCCCCACCCCCTGGAGGCCCTCCGGAGGCCGGAAACAGCCTGTTTCCTGACTTCCGGTGGGCCCGGAAGGCCCAAAAATCAGGTGGCCGGTGTTGTGGCTCCGTTGCCTGAGCCTGGGCTATCGACAGATGCAGACTCTGAAAGTGAGGAAGAGGAGTTGGCAAGGCCTCCCTCTCCAGGACCCTCCTCTCTGGCAATGCCTCCGGAGGACACTGAAGGCCAAAGGATAGGCTCAGAGCCAAGCATGTCCCCGCAGCCACAGGTGGACAGCGACGAAGGAGATAAGTGCTGGCTGGACCCTCGCCAGAGGCGCAGGGAGAAGCATGCGCAGCAGAGGGGAAGGCATGCCAGAGATTAGCTGAGTCACTGGACCACACCCCACAGGGTATAAATGTGGGTGTGGTGGCCGGTTCAGTTTGTGACGAGCAAAAACTAGAAATAATCCATGATCTCTGCGTTACTGGACTTTGCCTGCTTTATCAGACTGCATTTGGATTAATCCTTGTATTGTTGAAAAGTCTGCCTGTTTTATCGGAATGCTGGCGGTCTAATCTTTGTTTTGTGTGAGTAAAGTCTGAATTGGCAGCTAGCCACTGGGTTGCTGCCAACTTTATTTTCAAAGAATTTTGTCGTGTGGCTTACTAACTCCGGGCCGTCTGTGGGGGTGCGTGAGTGGAACGGGGACAGAACAGCCGGCGCGTGCAGGCACGCTGAAACTGAGCTAGGGCAATGCTCACATGCCCACCGATATGGCTCCGTGTGCCACCTGTGGCACGTGTGCCATAGGTTCGTCATCACAGCTATAGGGTCCCCTGCTTGAGCAGGGAGTTGGATTAGAAGGCCTCCTAGGTCTCTTCTGCTATTCTGTTATTCTTCAGATCTAATCACTGGCTTGGAGGATTGATTTCAAAGACATGCAGGATGACCTTCATTTAACAGAATAACGGAGTTGGAAGGGACTTTGGAGGACTTCTAGTCCAGCCCCCTGCTTAAGCAGAAGATCCTATACTATTTCAGACAAATGGTTGACCCATCTCTTAGAATGCGTCGTTATTCAGTTGCTAAGCCATGTTCAACTTTGTGATCTCATGGACCATAGCAAACCAACCCCTCCCCCCAATTTCCTCCACCCTCTCCTGGAGTTCCCCCAAATTCACGTTTGTTTGTTTGTTTGTTTGTTTATTTATTTATTTATTTATTTATTTATTTATTTATTTATTATATTTCTATACCGCCTTTCTCCCGTAGGACTCAAGGCGGTGTACAGTCAAGAAAAATATAGACACACAAACATCATAAAATTACTAATTAAAATTATTACTTAGTTTGGTCAATTAAATAAAACCCAGAATTAGATAACATTTAAAAAATCATTCACATGTTCATATGTTTAGCCCTGCCTGTTGGAACATCAGGGTCTTGAGGGCACGGTGGAAAGCACGGAGATCAGGGATATTCCGTATCTCCGGGGGCAGTTCATTCCAAAGGGTTGGAGCCCCCACAGAGAAGGCCCTCCCCCTGGGAGTCGCCAGTCGACATAATTTGACTGACGGTACCCTGAGTAGTCCCTCCCTGTGAGAACGAACTGGTTGGTGGGAGGTTATTGGTGGCAAAAGACGGTCTCGTAGGTACCCAGGTCCTAAGCCATGGAGCGCTTTAAAGGTGATAACTAACACCTTGAATCGCACCCGGAAGACCACCGGGAGCCAGTGCAGCTCGCGTAGGAGAGGTGTTACATGGGCGTAACGAGCTGCACCCATAATCACCCGCACGGCTACGTTCTGGACCAGTTGGAGCCTCCGGGTGCTTTTCAAAGGGAGCCCCATGTAGAGAGCATTACAGTAGTCCATACGGGAGGTAACTAGGGCATGAGTGACCATGCGCAAGGCATCCCGATCCAGAAAGGGACGCAACTGGCGGATCAGGCGAACCTGATAAAAGGCACCCCTGGCCATGGCCGTCAAATGATCTTCTAAAGATAACCGCGAATCCAGGAGGACACCCAAGTTGCGGGCCCTCTCTGTGGGGAGCAAGATCTCATCCCCTATTGTTAGTGATGGTACTAGCTGACTATACCGGGACGCCGGAAGCCACAGCCACTCGGTCTTAGAGGGGTTGAGTCTGAGCTTGTTTCTCCCCATCCAGATCCGCACGGCCTCCAGGCAATGGGACATCACAGCAAGGGCATCATTGGGGTGGTCTGGGGTGGAGATGTATAGTTGTGTGTCATCAGCATACTGATGAACACTCACCCCAAAACCACGGATGATCTCGCCTAGCGGTTTTACATAAATGTTGAACAGAAGGGGTGAGAGGACTGATCCTTGCGGCACCCCACAAATAAGGTGCCTCGAGGTCGACCTCTGCCCCCCTGCCAACACAAACTGCGAATGGTCAGTTTGTTGCTTCGTTGACCCTATCTAACCACCTCATTGTCAGGTTTCGATGTCGTATCACATAAAATAAATTGCATTTCCAAACAGATAGTCTTTGAAGAAATCTTTCATTTTATTAAGCACGACAATCTGGCCCCGATCGTGGCGTAGCCAACTCTGACTTCCTGACCCCAAACCTTCCCTTTCCATTCCCCAATTCTCTGCGTCTCATTGGCCTTCTTCCAAATCACTCTCCCCATATCTACTACTTAAACTCCCAGGAATGTCCCCCCTCCCATCTCATCTCCTAGGGGATATTATCTTCAAGGAAAATAAGTAGGTGAAATGTCAAGCGTACTCTTGCCAGCTGCCCTCTCTTCTCCTTCTTATGTCAGCACTAAAGTAAATGCAGGTTGAAGTGCTGACACTCATCCTCTGCCATCCCCTTCTCTCCATTTGCCTTCCAAATTTGCTAACATTGGGGTTTTCTCTTCTTGTTTGGTGGACAAAATATTTGAGCTTCAGCTTCTGGATCTGTCCTTCCAGAGAAGACCTTCCTTTACCGTTTCTTGAATTACAAGAGTTGCATCTTCAACTCTCTCTGATGTCCACCTTGATCCTTTAGAAGAGTCTGGGAAATTTCTGAGTTCTTGTGATTTGACCCTTTTTCTCCATTCTACCACCAGCTGTGGAATTCATCGGCACGGGGTACATTATCCCGAAAAATCACGTGGCTCTTTTTTTTTTGTTACATAAAAGTGCATTTGTTAAAAAGCCTAATTATGGAATATGAATGTCTATTACCCAGTGTGAAAGCAGAAGGCTCGAAGCATTAGACAGCAAAATTGTACACTTACCTTTCCGTTTGGTGATAAGAGAGCGGGGAGGTTGGATTTGCTCTTTGTATTCAATCGGATGCCAGAACGATTTTGTATCGGGGAAGCCACAGGGCATCTGAGCGTCTTTTCCATTTGTGTGACAGTGTGTTGAAAAAAAAAAACCCAACCTGGGAGAGGAGGGAACGTGGAATATAGAATAATAGACCCAAAGGTGCTTTTTTTCAAGAGGCGACGGGACTTTGCCTTTGAAGACGTTTTTAAAGAATGAAATGAAATGTCTTCAAAGGAAAACCAGGAAGTCCAGGTGCCTCTTGAAAAAGCACCTTTTGGGGCATCCATGACAGAGAATCTCCATAAACATAAGAATAACAGAGTTGAAAAAGGACCTTGGAGGTCTTCTAGTCTTCTCCTTCTCCTTCTCCTTCTCCTTCTCCTTCTCCTTCTCCTTGTTCTTGTTCTTGTTCTTGTTCTTGTTCTTGTTCTTGTTCCTGATACTATACTATACTATACTATACTATACTATACTATACTATACTATACTATACTATACTATACTATACTACACTACACTACACTACACTACACTACACTACACTACACTACACTATACTATACTATACTATACTACACTACACTATACTACAGTACACTACAGTACACTACAGTACACTACACTTCTATTCTACTCTTCTATACACTTCTATTCTAACTTCCATTCTACTCTACTCTATATTCTCTTCTCTTTTCTTCCTCTTCTTCCTCCTCCTCCTCTTCTACTTCTTCTACTTCTTTTTTTTATATATATATTTTTATATGCCGCCCTTCTCCGGAGACTCAGGGCGGCTTACAATGCGTTAAGCAATAGCCTTCATACTTTTGTATATTTTATACAAAGTCAGCTTATTGCCCCCACAAACCGGGTCCTCATTTTACCCACCTTAGAAAGGATGGAAGTCTGAGTCGACCTTGAGCCTGGTGAGAATTGAACTCGCAGTAATTGCAGGCAGCTGGATGTTAAATGCTGCCTTAGTAGGACGCATTAGCCTCCTACGCCACTCAGGCTCCTTCTTCTTCTTCTACTTCTTCTTCTTCGACTACTTCTTCTTCTTCTTCTACTTCTTCTTCTACTACTACGTCTTCTACTTCTACTTCTTCGTCTTCTTCTTCTACTACTTCTTCTTCTACTTCTTCTTCTTCTACTTCTACTTCTTCTACTTCTACTTCTTCTTCTACTACTTCTACTTCTTCTACTTCTACTTCTACTTCTACTTCTACTTCTACTTCTATTTCTACTTCTCCTCCTCCTCCTCCTTGTTCCTGATTTGATTCCAGGTGTCTCCAACCTTGGCAACTTTAAGACTTGTGGACTTCAACTCCCAGACTTCCTCAGCCAGCGTTGTTGAGATAGCTCATTTTAACCCATGGATGGCATCATAGTTGGAGATGCTACAGGCCAGGGTCTCTAACCTTGGGAAGTTTAAGACTTGTAGACTTCAACTCTGAGATTTCCTCAGCCAGCCATGCTTGCTGGCTGAGGAATTCTGGGAGTTGAAGTCCACAAGTCTTAAACTTCCCAAGGTTGGAGACCTCCTATTCTATTCTATTCTATTCTATTCTATTCTATTCTATTCTATTCTATTCTATTCTATTCTATTCTCCTCCACTCCACTCCACTCCACTCCACTCCACTCCACTCCACTCCATTCCATTATTCTACTCTACTCTACTCTACTCTACTCTACTCTACTCTACTCTACTCTATATTCTATATTTTATATTCTATATTCTATTCTCTATTCCGTTCTTGTTCCTGATTCGATTCGATTTGATTCAATTCTAATTCCCATTTGAATTCAAATTCAAATTCTCATTCTATTCTATTCTTTTTATATTGTGGTGACCAGAATTGGATGCAGCATTCCAAGTATGATCTTACTTAAGGCATTCTAAGCAGTACTAACACTTCACGTGATCTTAATTCTATCCTTCTATTGATGTAGCCTAGGATTGTATTGGCTTTTTTGGCTGCTGCCGCACACGGCTGGCTCATGTTTCATTGATTGTCCACTAGGACTCCCAAGATCCTTCTCACAGTTACTGGCACTAAGACAATAATTGTGAGAGGGAATGCATGCATCAACTGTAACATAAAAGCCACAAAACTTTTTGTCTTGGAAAGTGTTTCATTGCAAGGAACGGTGGCATCTGTGGGGTTTATGCTGCATTTTTAAAAGTAGGCCAATCCTATTCCCAACGCGCAGAAGGGAGCAAACATTCAGACACATCGGGGGCAGCTTTTAAGAACTAGCACTTTGCAAGAGATTTAGGCTCTAACAAGAAATTAATGTTGCAATGAAACATCCTTAAATTGTATTATATTATTTCAAGGAAGGAAAATCTTCCCTTGAATTGAACAGCCGGCTTCTTCTCCGGTCCGATGCAATTACAGCCATCTGTAAAAATGCGGTGTTTTCGTTTTTCTTTAAAGTGCCATAAAATCAATTTTATGATCCAGTTTTTCTACCTTGGCAAGGTGCTCGAGGCAGACAGTTTGATGACATTCCTTACTATTATACCTATCAACAGGGAACAAAAGTCTGGAAATGGGTTTTACACTTCCCGTAACAGGAACTGGGGGAAGATTTAAATTCAATTCTTCCCTTGTCGTTAGAGGTAGTCCTCGTCTTTTTGACGGTAATTGAGCTTGGAATGAATACTTGTATGCTGTCGCAGTCGTAAGTCAAGGCATCCGGTGACCGGATTCAAAGTCGCGACTAGTTTTTTTTTGCAGCGGTTGTTTAAGCAAACTCTGCAGTCGTTAAGCAAATGCCAACAGCCGTTAAGCGAATCCATTTCCTCCAACGGGTGTGGGGGGTGGGTTATGCTGAAAACTAGACGTAAGCGCTGGGTAAAAACATTGCACATAGCGATTGTGTGACCTGCAGATGGAATGGGACAACTTGCCGCAGCCGGCTCGCTCCAGGACAGCTCACTGCAGGACAATTGGACAGTTCAATTTAATTGTTTAAAATAAATATAAAAAACATTTTAATTTTTGTCGTTCTCGTTGCATTCTGTCCCTCCGTTTTGCATCCGTTCTTTAAATTATTCTATTCCACCATTTCTTTGAGTGGAACTCTTGTCCTGCAGCGAGTTGTCCCATGGTGAGTTGGCTGTTGTTAGTCGGTCGTGGTGAGTTGGCTGTTGCTAGATGAACGTGGTGACTTGGCCATGGTGAGTTGTCCCACGGTGAGTTGGCCATGGCTAGTTGGCCATGGCTAGTTGACCATGGCAAGTTGACTGTGATGAGTTGGCTGTTGCTAGTTGGCTGTGGTGAGTTGGCTGTGATGAGTTGGCTATTGCTAGTTGGCTGTGGTGAGCTGGCTGTGATGAGTTGGCTGTTGCTAGTTGGCTGTGGTGAGTTGGCTGTTGCTAGTTGGCTGTGGTGAGTTGGCTGTGATGAGTTGGCTGTTGCTAGTTGGCTGTGGTGAGTTGGCCATGGCTAGTTTACCATGGCAAGTTGACTGTGATGAGTTGGCTGTTGCTAGTTGGCTGTGGTGAGTTGACTGTGATGAGTTGACTGTTGCTAGTTGGCTGTGGTGAGTTGGCCATGGCTAGTTGACCATGGCAAGTTGACTGTGATGAGTTGGCTGTTGCTAGTTGGCTGTGGTGAGTTGACTGTGATGAGTTGACTGTTGCTAGTTGGCCATGGCTAGTTTACCATGGCTAGTTGACCATGGTAAATTGACTGTGGTGAGTTGGCTGTTGCTAATTGGTCATGGTGACTTGGTGGTGGTGAGTTGCCCATGTCCAGTTGCCCATGGCAGGTTGGTCATAGTAAGTTGGCGAGTTAGTTGTGGTGAGTTGACTGTGACAAGTTGGCCTTGGTGACTTGGTCATGGTGAGTTGGCCATTGCAAGTTGGCTATGGTGACTTGGCGAGTTGGTCGTGGTGAGTTGGCTGTGGTGAGATGACCATGGCTGGTTGACCATGGCAAGTTGGCCATAGCAAGTTGGCCGTAGTGAGTTGCTCATGGCAATTTGTCCTGTGGCGAGTTGGCCATGGTGAGTTGTCACAGACCCAACTGCAGAGTTGAACTCATTGCCAAGTGCCCAAAATGAAACCAGGTGACTCTCTTTGTGTGTGTGTGTGTGTGTGTGTGTGTGTGTGTGTGTGTGTGTGTGTGTGTATACAGATATTGCAATTCCAGAAACGGGTTGCAAGTAGCTCTGGAGGCTGTTGTAAATTTGAACAGTCATTAAGCAACTGGTCATAAGTCAAGGACTACCTGTTCTCGCCAAATGCATTAGACTTCAGTTCCCATAATTCCCAAGCAGACTCATCACTTCTAAATAGAGCACAGGTAATCCTCAACATACGACCGTTTGTTTAGTGGCTGAAGTTGCAACGCTGCTGAAAAAAATGACAGAGGTGGGTGAAAAAAGGGACCTGCACTTACGACCATTACGATATCCCCGTGGTCATGAGATTGTAGTTCGGGCACTTAGCAACTTGCATCTATGACAGTTGTAATGTCCTGAGGTCACATGGTCAACATTTGTGACCTTCTCAGCCAACTTCTGACCAGCAAAGTCAGTGGAGGAAGCCAGATTTGCTTAACGACCGTTTGATTCACTTAACGACCCCATCAAAAAGGCTCATAAAATCAGGTGTGACTCACTTAACGACCTCATGGCTTAGTGACAGAAGTGCCAGTCCCAATTGTGGTCATAAGTGGAGGACTACCTCCCGCAAGATGATTTACATGACGTTGGTCTTGAAGATTGCACAGAAGCTTCACTGGGTCAAAAATGTCACTACAAAAGTTGAATTAAATCTTATTGGGCTGAACTACATGTTATTCCCAATGGGTATTGCCTTGGTTTTTCAGCACAATTCCTAATTTTATTGTTTTAAAGTCCTAAAAAAGGACTGAGACTAAACTATCCTCAAGCATCTCCTTCTAAGACGATCAGGGGAACTGGAGACTAAAACATGCAGGAATTGGGTAGGTCTAGTTTAATGAAAAAGGGACGTGGTGGCTCAGTGGCTAAGGTGCTGAGCTTGTCGATTGAAAGGTCGGCAGCTCAGCGATTCGAATCCCTAGTGCTGCCACGTAACGGGGTGAGCTCCCGTGACTTGTCCCAGCTTCTGCCAACCTAGCAGTTTGAAAGCATGTAAAAAAATGCGAGTAGAAAAATAGGGACCACCTTTGGTGGGAAGGTAACAGCGTTCCATGCACCTTTGGCGTTTAGTCATGCCGGCCACATGACCACGGAGACGTCTTCGGACAGCGCTGGCTCTTCGGCTTTGAAACGGAGATGAGCATCGTCCTCTAGAGTCGGGAACGACTAGCACATATGTGCAAAGGGAACCTTTACCTTTACTTTTAGTTTAATGAAAAGAAGGACTAGGGGTGACAAGATAGCAGTCTTCCAATATTTTTCAGGGGCTGCCACAAAGAAGAGGGAGTCAAGCAAGGGTAAAATGCTCCCAGTTCGGACCTGCTTAGGCGAGTTGATAGTGATGGCAGCGGGCAGTTTGGAGAACTGGTAGCAAAAATCCCTCCCCCCCCGCCCCCCCCCCCCCCAGCCTCCAGCTTGCTTACTTTAGCTGCTGGTCGCAACGCCTGCCTTGCTTCGCTTGCTGTAATCCCTGCAATCCATTGCATCAGCAAGCAACTTAATCTCCCTGCCTGCAATCAAGCTCATCGGTGAGCAGCTCCATCTGCCTGCCTGCCTGCCTGCCTGCCTGTAAGTTTTTTCCCCCTTTGGGAGCTTTAAAAAAAAAAGTTAATTGGGGTTTTTTTTAGTTGTTCTTTTTTTAGACCTAGCCATTTAAAGTTTAGGAAGTTTTAAATTTAGCTGCTTTTATATAAAAATAAAAGTAAAATAATATAATATAATATTTGTGCAGCTTTCTGAGATTTTGTGTGTTTCTGTAGTGTTTCACTCTAACTACGCAAACACACAAAATCTCACAAAGCTGTATGTGGAATTTTGTGTGTGTAAAGTGTGAAAGTTGGTTTTTTGGACTTTTTGTGGCTGTGTGAGGTTCCTGCTTGTTGCAGGGGCCATTTTGGGTCTAGCACAGCTGCTTTTACATTGTGGGTGAGCCAGTTGTGTTGTGTTGTGTGTGTGTAAAGTGTGAAAGTTGGTTTTTGGGGCTTTTTGTGGCTGTGGGAGGTTCCTGCATGTTGCAGGGGCCATTTTGGGTCTAGCACAGCTGCTTTTACCTTGTGGGTGAGCCAGTTGTGTTGTGTTGTGTTGTGTTGTGTTGTGTTGTGTTGTGTTGTGTTGTGTAGGTTAAAAAGGGCAACAGAGTGACGTTGACTTGGCCACGTCCACCTGACCAACAAGCCACGCCCACCCAGTCACCTGACCACCAAGCCCCACCCACTAATTAAGCCACGCCCACAGAACCAGTAGCGAAAATTTTTAGATTTCACCCCTGGAGTCAAGCCATTATCCAAAGCACCAGAAGGTAGGACAAGAAGTAACGGGTGGAAACTCATCAAGGAGAGAAGCAACCTAGAACTAAGGAGAAATTTCCTGACAGTGAGAACAATTAACCAGTGGAACTGCTTGCCTCCAGAAGCTGTGAATGCTCCAACATGGGAAGTTTTCAAGAAGAGATTGGACAGCCATTTGTCCAGTATTGTGAAGGTTCTCCTGCTTGAGTTGGGAGTTGGACTAGAAGACCTCCAAGGTCCCTTCCAACTCTGTTATTCTTTTCTGTTCTGAAACTTCTCAGAAGGTTTGAGTAGAATAATGGAGGGGACCTTGGAGGTCTTCTAGTAGTGCAACCTCCTGCTCAGGTAGGGGACCTTACACCATTTCAGACAAATGTGTGACTTCTGAAGACAAATCATTCCACTGATTAATTGTCCTCACTGTCAGGAAATTTCTCCTTAGTTCTAAGTTGCTTCTCTCCTTGATGAGTTTCCATCCGTTGCTTCTTGTCCTGCCCTCAGGTGCTTGGGAGAATAGCAACAGCACTTAGACTAATATACCGCTTTACAGTGCTTTACAGCCCTCTCTAAGCGGTTTTACAGAGTCAGCCTATTGTCCCCAACAATCTGGGTTCTCATTTTACCCACCTCGGAAGGACGGAAGGCTGAGTCAACCTTGAGCCTGGTGGGATTTGAACTGCCAAATTGCAGGCAGCCGGCAGTCAGCAGAAGTAGCCTGCAATACTGCACTCTAACCACTGCACCACCACGGCTCAATAGGTTGACCCCTTCTTATCTCAAACACGGGAACCCTGCTATCATGTCACCCTAGTCGTTCTCTTCATTAGACTAGACATACCCAATTCCAGCAACCGTTCTTCATATGTTTTAGCCTCCAGCCCCCTAATTAGTGGTGGGAATCAGCTGGTTTGGCCCGGTTTGGGAGAACCGGTTGTTAAATTGCTGGCTGACCCCACCCCACCTCTTCCTGGAGTCCCCATGCACCCCGTTTTGGCTCTCAGGTAAGTATAGGGAGGCCTACTAGGCCCAAAACTGGGTGTGTGGGTGTGGCACCGCCCCCCTGCGACCCGTTTTTTACTCCCAGGAGGCTGCAGAGAGGCCTACTAGGCCCAAAAAGGGGCATGGGGGATGTCGCGCAGCCCCCACCCCCCGCAGCCCATTTATGCTCCCAGGGGGGTGCAGGAGGCCGAGTGCTGCCTGTCACACCTCCTGGCCACGCCCACCATGGCCACGCCCACCCAGCCGGTCATTAGGGCAGAGAACCGGTTGTTAAATGATTTGAATCCCACCACTGCCCCTAATTATCTTCGTTGCTCTTCTCTGCATTCTTTCCAGAGTCTCAACATCTTTTTTTACATCATGGTGACCAAAACGGGATGCAGGATTCCAAAGGTGGCCTTCCCAAGGCCTTATAAAGTGGGATCTAAAGTTGTTTGCATTCACAAAATGCAAGTAATTCTGTTCTCCAAAGGGGCACCAGCCATCAGTGGTTCTCTGTCTCTAGAAGAATGGCGACCACTTTCTAGAGGAAACCCGGTTACAAAAGTGTCTCTTTTTTGTTTCAGTTGTTACAGGACAGAACGTAGAGGTAACCCAACTTCTGGAAACCGTATCGGTGAAAGCTGGAGAGGACCTCACTCTAAGATGTACATTGACTGGAGGAAATATACCCGGAGGCGTGCGGTGGTACAAAGGGCTGGACAGAAACCAGACCCCCATTTACAGCGATAAACAAGGATCTTTGAACAGGGGGGTCAGGGTCATCCCAGGATCCAACACGGACTTCAGCATCAACATCCAAAACGTCCGTCCTGAAGATGCCGGGACCTACTATTGTGTGAAGTTCAGGGCAGGGAACCCAGAGAGAGAGCTGGCTTCAGGGAAAGGCACTCTGGTCTCCGTGATCGGTAGGTGGGCCCCCCATTTGATTTCTGGGTATGGAGGGAGATGTTCCCAGTCAACCATGAGACATGTGGGACTAAATCCAATGTTCAAAGTGTCAGTGTATTCGTGACTGGCAGAGACATGGTAACAAGGTCTGCTAATGAATGAGGCTTAGTAACAAGGTCAGCCAATGGGAGCTGAAACAGCAAGGAGCCTGGGCGTGGCTTAGCTCTGGCTCTGAACTCTGAATTGGAACGGAAACTGTTCTCTTCTGTCCTGGCCTGTGTTTGTACCTACTTACAATCTCTCCTCTTTACCGTGTTGGAAAACCTGCTTTTGGTATTGTATATATGACTTATGTGTTATTATGTATATGAAGAGAAGTTAATGAATCCTGCTGAATCAGTTACCTGTGTGTGCTTCCTGGATGTGATTGCTGCTGCAAACTCTGACACAAAGTTGAGCCTTTCCAACCACAAATCATTTTGGGGCCTCCTGTATTGTCTCTGAAGAACGTCAACTGATGTGTCTCTCTACTTTCTCCCTCAGCCATGCCATCCCAGCCCGTGGTTCTTGGCCCCACAAGAAGAATCACGGCGGGGTCTCAGGCCTCCTTCAGCTGCTCCACAGAGGGATTCTCCCCCCGAGAGATCACGGTCAGCTGGTTGAAAAATGGGAAAAAAATATCGGATGGCCAGACCAACATCCTGAATTCTGATGAAAAGCAGAGCATCTCGTACCGAGCGGAGAACATGGTGGAAATCCTGCTGGAGCGAGGAGACGTGAAGTCTCAGCTGACCTGCCAGATCCAACACAGATCATTGGAGGGTCGTGGTCCTCTCCGGCAGACCTTCGCACTTGGGGATGTCCTAAGAGGTAGGTGAACCTTGAGTTGCAGAGAGGGACGAGGCAAAGGAGTCTAGACCTGGTAAAAGGCATCTCCATGGCAGTGGGAATGGCACCAGGAAGACCCAGTTTTGTGTCCTGTGGAAGCCCACTGAGACCAAGCCCACTTTCTCAACCCATCCTACCTCACAGGCCTGTGGTTATATGGGGAGCAGGTCTTTAGAAAGACCTTCCACCTCTGGCTCTTTCCCCAGGGACTTGGGTCAAGTTGAGTGGGCAAGATATATTTTAAACCTGATTAGTCCAGAATTATTTTACTTTGCTTTAGTGGTGTGCATTTGTTGTGGCCTGTCGGCCACCGACCCCTCCAGCAGCCGAATCAGAGGAGGAGGAGGATTAATGAGAGAGAGAGAGAGAGAGAGAGAGAGAGAGAGAGAGGGAGGGAGGGAGGGAGAGAGAGAGAGAGAGAGAGAGAGAGAGAGAGAGAGAGAGAGAGAGAGAGAGAGACCGTCCATCAGCCCTCAGATGGAGAGTCAACAGCCCCCAGGTCTGGAGGTGGCTGATGAGGAAGAGGAGGAGCAGCTGGGTCCAGTGTCTGACGCGCAGATGCACAGAAGGCAGAGGAGAGGAGAGCAGTGGAAATCTATGGGCCGGTCCTTGGGACGGAAGAGCCACTGTTGCTAGCGAAGTCCCACCCTAGCTCTGGGGATAAAAGGCAGCGGGGGGCGGAGATGAATAAGTGTAGCAGACAATTATTCATCTTTCGGCCGGCCGGACCTGTTAGCCTGCGGTGAGAGAGAAACTTTGAGAACTCAAAGATTCCTGAGAGGAATCTTTGAGTTCACTTCAGAGTGGTTGTTCTGTCCCCGTTCCACTCACGCACCCTCACAGACGGCCCGGAGTTAATAAGGCACATGACAAAATTCTTTGAAAATAAAGCTGGCAGCAACCCAGTGGCTAGCTGCCAATTCAGACTTTACTCACACAAAACAAGATTAGACTGCCAGCATTCCGATAAAACAGGCAGAGTTTTCAACAATACAAGGATTAATCCAAATGCAGTCCGATAAAGCAGGCAAAGTCCAGTAACACAGAGATCATGGATTATTTCTAGTTTTTGCTCGTCACAAACTGAACCGGCCACCACACCCACATTTATACCCTGTGGGGTGTGGTCCAGTGACTCAGCTAATCTCTGGCACGCCTTCCCCTCTGCTGCGCACGCTTCTCCCTGCGCCTCTGGCGAGGGTCCAGACTTATCTCCTTTGTCACTGTCTACCTGTGGCTGCGGGGACGTGTGCTTGGCTCTGAGCCTATCTTTTGGCCTTCGGTGTCCTCCGGAGGCATTGCCAGAGAGGAGGGTCCTGGAGAGGGAGGCCTTGCCAACTCCTCTCCCTCACTTTCAGAGTCTTTATCTGTCAATAGCCCAGGCTCAGGCAACAGAGCCACAACAGTGGTGAAATTAAAAAATTTACCATACTGGTTCTGTGGGCATGGCTTGTTGGGGGGAGGTCATGTGACTGGGTGGGCGTGGCCAACTCGACATCACTCACATCGAGGGGCTGCTCACCGGCCCCTCCCCTCCCAGCCACTCCTTGTCGCGAATGGCAGGAAAATGGGGAGGGGAATATTCCTGCCTACCATCCTTCCCTCAGTCTGTGCTGAGATTGAGGAATGGATGACAGGCAGGAAAATCCCCTTCCCCATTTTCCTGCCTTTCACGAAAACGGCTTCATTCCAGCTACTCCCCCATCCCCCTCCCTCCTGGGGATTACCTTAAAGGGACAGGCTGCAGCAGCTCCCTTCTGAATGGAGGGAGAAAAGTTAGCATTCTCTCTGCTGCATTTAACATTGAATTTTGTGGAATATCGAGCGGCCGGAAGAGGTGAGCGGCGACCGGCTGGGCGTGGGTGGGACCAACGAGAGGTGATTATTACCGGTTTGGCGAACCAATGCCAATAATCCTTAGCGGTTCCCCCGAACCGGTCCGAACCTGTCGGATTTCACCTCTGCTTCAGAGAGTTTGTCATGTGTCAGAATAACTTTGTTTTTCCTTTCTATTTTTGCTCAGTGATTTTGCATGCTGCCTAAAGTCCAATTATTTGAGTTGGATGGCCAAATACATGCATTCCTTAACTTACAACCAATCATTCAGTGACTGTTCAAAGTTACAACAGCACTGGAAAAAGTGAATTATGACCGTTTTCCCCCACTGGCAGCATCCCCTTGGTCACATGATCAAAATTCAGACGCTTGGCAACTGGCGTGTACTTATGACAGTTGCAGTGTCCCGGGGTCACACGATCCCCTTTTGCGATCTTCTGACAAGCAAAATCAAGGGGGAAGAAGCCAGATTCACTTCACGACTGTGTTACTAACTTAACAAATGCAGGGATTGGCTTAACGACTTGTGGCAAGAAATTTGTAAAAAGGGGAGCAAAACTCACTTAACCATGTCTCGCTCAGCCACGGAAACTTTGAACTCAATTGTGGTCGTAAGTGGAGGACTATATGTCCTAGAAAGAAGGCATGTGAGAAGTCGACATCCAAAGGAATGGCAGGACAAAAACCTATTTAGGAGTGAAGAATTATGTAGAATTAGGAGTTATCTAAACAAACGAGGACGAAGATTTGCTGAAAATTGGATGGAGTTCTTTATTTCGTTCTTTGCTCATAGCGTTAAAGTTTTGATCTTGGGCTTCTTACAAGCCAAGTTCTGGTTTTTTCACACCAGGGTTGTGTTCAGAAAACCTGCTTGTTTCCACAATGTCACAATCGGAGAGAAGAATTAGTTGGTCTTCTCTCTTCTTCTGCATGCAAGAACCAGAAGTCTATTATTATTATTATTATTATTATTATTATTATTATTATTATTATTATTATTATTATTATTATATCTTTATTCATTAAACATGAAACTCAGTCAACTGAACATTCAAAAATGCATCATAAATACCATTGACTGGTGATTATTATTATTATTATTATTATTATTATTATTATTATTATTTTATTCATTAAACATGGAACTCAGTCAACTGAACATTCAAAAATGCATCACAAATACCATTGATTGGTGCTGCTGCTGCTTCTCCTTCTTCTTCCTCTTCCTCTTCCTCTTCCTCTTCCTCTTCCTCTTCCTCTTCCTCTTCCTCTTCCTCTTCCTCTCCTTCTCCTTCTCCTTCTCCTTCTCCTTCTCCTTCTCCTTCTCCTTCTCCTTCTCTTTCTCTTTCTCCTTCTCCTTCTCCTTCTCATTATTATTATTATTATTATTATTATTATTATTATTATTATTATTATTATTATTATTATTTTATTCATTAAACATGAAACTCAGTCAACTGAACATTCAAAAATGCATCACAAATACCATTGACTGGTGCTGCTGCTTCTTCTCCTTCTCTTTCTCCTTCTCCTCCTCCTCCTTCTCCTTCTCCTCCTTCTCCTTCTCCTCCTTCCCCTTCTCCTCCTTCCCCTTCTCCTTTTCCTCCTTCTCCTCCTTCTCCTTCTCCTCCTTCCCCTTCTCCTTCTCCTCCTTCTCCTTCTCCTTCTCATTATTATTATTATTATTATTATTATTATTTTATTCATTAAACATGAAACTCAGTCAACTGAACATTCAAAAATGCATCACAAATACCATTGATTGGTGCTGCTGCTGCTTCTCCTTCTTCTCCTTCTTCTTCTTCTTCTTCTTCTTCTTCTTCTTCCTCTTCCTCTTCCTCTTCCTCTTCCTCTTCCTCTTCTTCTCCTTTTCCTTCTCTTTCTCTTTCTCCTTCTTCTTCTTCTTCTTCTTCTTATTATTATTATTATTATTATTATTATTATTATTATTATTATTATTATTATTTTATTCATTAAACATGAAACTCAGTCAACTGAACATTCAAAAATGCATCACAAATACCATTGATTGGTGCTGCTGCTGCTTCTCCTTCTTCTCCTTCTTCTTCTTCTTCTTCTTCTTCTTCTTCTTCCTCTTCCTCTTCCTCTTCCTCTTCTTCTCCTTCTCCTTCTCCTTTTCCTTCTCTTTCTCTTTCTCCTTCTTCTTCTTCTTCTTCTTCTTCTTATTATTATTATTATTATTATTATTATTATTATTATTATTATTATTATTTTATTCATTAAACATGGAACTCAGTCAACTGAACATTCAAAAATGCATCACAAATACCATTGATTGGTGCTGCTGCTGCTTCTCCTTCTTCTCCTTCTTCTTCTTCTTCTTCTTCTTCTTCTTCTTCTTCTTCTTCTTCTTCCTCTTCCTCTTCCTCTTCCTCTTCCTCTTCCTCTTCCTCTTCCTCTTCTTCTCCTTCTCCTTTTCCTTCTCTTTCTCTTTCTCTTTCTCCTTCTTCTTCTTCTTCTTCTTCTTCTTCTTCTTCTTCTTATTATTATTATTATTATTATTATTATTATTATTTTATTCATTAAAAATGAAACTCAGTCAACTGAACATTCAAAAATGCATCACAAATACCATTGATTGGTGCTGCTGCTGCTTCTCCTTCTTCTCCTTCTTCTTCTTCTTCTTCTTCTTCCTCTTCCTCTTCCTCTTCCTCTTCCTCTTCTTCTCCTTCTCCTTTTCCTTCTCTTTCTCTTTCTCCTTCTTCTTCTTCTTCTTCTTCTTCTTATTATTATTATTATTATTATTATTATTATTATTATTATTATTATTATTTTATTCATTAAACATGGAACTCAGTCAACTGAACATTCAAAAATGCATCACAAATACCATTGATTGGTGCTGCTGCTGCTTCTCCTTCTTCCTCTTCCTCTTCCTCTTCCTCTTCCTCTTCCTCTTCCTCTCCTTCTCCTTCTCCTTCTCCTTCTCTTTCTCTTTCTCCTTCTCCTTCTCCTTCTCCTTCTCCTTCTCATTATTATTATTATTATTATTATTATTATTATTATTATTTTATTCATTAAACATGAAACTCAGTCAACTGAACATTCAAAAATGCATCACAAATACCATTGATTGGTGCTGCTGCTGCTTCTCCTTCTTCTCCTTCTTCTTCTTCTTCTTCTTCTTCTTCTTCTTCTTCTTCCTCTTCCTCTTCCTCTTCCTCTTCCTCTTCCTCTTCTTCTCCTTCTCCTTTTCCTTCTCTTTCTCTTTCTCCTTCTTCTTCTTCTTCTTCTTCTTATTATTATTATTATTATTATTATTATTATTATTTTATTCATTAAACATGAAACTCAGTCAACTGAACATTCAAAAATGCATCACAAATACCATTGACTGGTGCTTATTATTATTATTATTATTATTGGTTAATCTTTAGTGAGATTCACAGCCTTTGAGACTGGTTAATAGCTCAGCAGCTCAAGTCCTAACCAAGGACCTAGGAACTGTTAAGGTATCGTCGGAGGATGTAAGCTGTTCCGAGTAAGGTGGTTTTTTGTAGAGTCAAAATGTTCAAGTCCGGCAAATTTAGAATTTCTAAATAGCGGGGTAGCCCTTTGAAACTCAGTCAACTGAACATTCAAAAATGCATCACAAATACCATTGACTGGTGCTAATGGTCGATACGGGTTGCTGCCAGCGTCCCAAGTATCAACCAAGTACCTTCTTAAGATGTACGATGTTCCGAGTAGCGCAGTTTTTTGCAGTTCCACTGGTGTTATTGCAGGAAGCTAAAATTTGCTGATGTACCTTATAAAATTCTTGGACATGGTACCAAGTGCCACGATGACAATGGGTATCACTGTTACATTATTATTGGTTAATTTTTGTTGAGATTCACAGCCTTTGAGGCTGGTTAATAACTCAGCAGCTCGAGTCCTAACCAAGGACCTAGGAACTGTTAAGGTATCGTCGAAGGATGTAAGCTGTTCCAAGTAAAGTGGTTTTTTGTAGAGTCAAAATGCTCAAGTCCGGTAAATTTAGAATTTCTAAATAGCGAGGTAGCCCTTTGGCTACCTCGCCTTATTATTATTAAAAAATCAATATCTACATAAACAGTGTGTTGTCTGGGCACAATTAATTTTGAGAAATAGTAATAATGATAATAACAATAATATTCATAACATTAATAATGATCACATAATAATCATAGTATTTCCTTATCCATTTTAATAAACCTTCCTTACATAGCCAATCATTCTTTCTTGCTTTGAAGCTTCTGACCTCTGTTTCTGTTAGTTAGCCATTGATAAAACAAATCCCATGTTAAAAAGTATTCAGTTTCTTCCTTCTCCTTAATTCTGAGTGTTAGCCTATCCATTTCTGCACATTCTAGTATTTCTTTTCTTACATTTTCATCTGTAGGGCTCTCAGTTTCTCCACTGTTGTGCAAACACAATTCTAGCTGCTGTTAACACGTATCAGATTAAATCTGTATTCCCTTTTTTATTATATTTTTCTGGCAAGAAAAAGAAGAATATTTCCGGTTTTAAATCTATATGTTGCGTTAGATTTTTTTCTAATGACGCATGTATTTTTGTCCTTTTTTTTTTGCCTTTGGGCATGTCCACCACATATGATAATACCGTGTTTCCTTGAAAATAAGACCCTGTCTTATTTTTTTTTTTTGAACCCTGAAATAAGTGCTTGGCCTTATTTTCAGGGAGATTTTATTATTTTGGGGGCGCGTGGAGCAAGACGGGGTTCCTCTTGCCGTCTTACCAGATTTCCAGCTCTGTCTCCCTAACCCTAACCAGAGGAAATGGCGGGGATCGGCTGCACATTTTAACTTTTTTAACTTTTGTATGGGATATTGTTGCATTGTTTTATTCTCTGTTGTAAGCCGCCCAGAATCCCTTGGGAGTGGGGCGGCATAGAAATGCGACAAAATAAATAAATAAATAAATAATGCGGGGGTGTATTTTCGGGGGGGGGCTTATTTTAGTCTACGTGCTCAAAAGCCCGATTGGGCTTATTATTCGGGGAGGTCTTATTTTTGGGAAAACATGGTATGAACCCAGTATCTGATTACATTTCCATCATTTAGCGGACATGTCCTTAAACATCTTTGCCAGTCTAGGAACCATAAATCTGAAGATCTTTTGACTGACCTCTTTGGCTTTCTTTGCTCAGTTCCTCCCAAGGTCCGTCTTGAGATCAACCCACCTTCTCCTGTCCAGCTGAACGCCTCAGTGACGGTCACTTGCAATGCAGAAAGCTTTTATCCAGAGGACGCAAAAGTGGAGTTGTTTTCCAAGGATGCCCAAGCCAGAAAAGGAAAGCTTGGCGTGAAGACCTCGAATCCAGACGGGACTTTTTCCCTCAAGAGCAACCTAGAGATGATGGCCAACGAAGACAAGAACTCCTCCATGTTCCTTTGCCAGGTCCAGCATGATTCCCAGCCTCTGGTCAACGAAACCGCTACGCTCTTGATCAGGATGCAATTTGACAACAGAAGTCCGGACGACGATCCAAGAAGTAAGTATGGGCTTTGAGGTTGGTTCTTCAGAGGTTTTGTTATACGGTCCACCTCGTTTCCTGTTCATGTCTCCTTTGGTCTTTCTTCATTTAAGGACAACATGGACCTCCAGATTGTTCTCAAATATTTGAGTGAAGGGACTGTTGTTCCAAGATTCAGCCCGGGGACCAGGTGGGGAAGTTCTAGAACCAGAGCAGGCAGTCCTCCCTTGGCCCAACTGAGTGTAGAGAGCCTTGGAGATGACCCTGAAGAAACGATGTGACAACTCTTAGCAAAACAGGAAAAAAAGCAGTAGCTAGAGGGCTTCTCCTTATACTTTCTGGAAAGTAACAGGGAGGGAGAAGAAACGTTCTCGAGCCTTCAAGATGGATGGTAGACTTGATGGTCAATCATCTCAGGAAGAAGACTCTACAAGTAATATGGACCTGTTGAGATAGCTCATTTTCTTTGTTGAGATAGCTCATTTTAACCCATGGATGGCATCATAGTTGGAGATGCTACAGGCCAGGGTCTCCAACCTTGGGAAGTTTAAGACTCGTGGACTTCAACTCCCAGAATTCTTCAGCCAGCCATGCTGGCTGGCTGAGGAATTCTGGGAGTTGAAGTCCACGAGTCTTAAACTTCCCAAGGTTGGAGATCCTTCTATAGACCTGTGTTCCTTAACCCGGGCAACTTTTAAGAAATGTGGACTTCAACTCCCAGAATTCCCTGGCCAGCTGTTTGGAGAATTCTGGGAATTGAAGTCCACAAGTCTTAAACTTCCCAAGGTTGGAGATCCTCCTCCTCCTCCCTGCAAGCCCCATTCCCTTCTAGCACTGATGACATTATATAGTTGGGTCATGAAACATCTGCAAGAAAACAAGTAAGCTCAAAGAGCACCAAGGATCCCACATTCCTCCTCCTCCTCCAACCCCCACTGCCTTCTAGCACTGGTGATAAACTGACAGCAAACAGCATTCCTTACTAGCACTGATGACATTATATAGTTGGGTCATGAAATGTCTACAAGAAAACCACCGAGCTCAGAGAGCACCAAGGACCCCTCATGTCAACCCGGAGCTACAAATATTCTCCTTTAATGATAAATATATTCTGTGAATATAGTATATTGAAGGGACACGGTGGCTCAGTGGTTAAGACACTGAGCTTGTCAGTCGAAAGGTCGGCAGTTCAGCGGTTCGAATCCCTAGTGCCGCGTAATGGGGTGAGCTTCCTGTCAAGTTTCGAGGTCGTCTCAAATAAATTGCATTTCAAACAAAGTCTTTGAAGAAAAACTCCTATTTATTAAGCACGACATTCTAAACCTGACTCCAATCGAAGCCAACACTGACTTCCAGCCCCAAAACCCTCCCTTTACGTTCCCCACTCCCCTGCACTCATTGGCCATCTTCCAAGTCATTCTACCCCTAATCTACTCCAGCTCAAAGGAATTTCCCCCCTCCCATCCCATCTCCTAGGGGATATTATCTCCAGGGAAAATAAGTAGGTGAAAAGTCAAACGTTCCTTTCCAGACGCCTCCACTTCTCCTTTTTATGTCAGCTCTAGAGTAAATGCAGGTTGAAGTGCTGACACTTCCATTACTTGTCCCGGCTTCTGCCAACCTAGCAGTTCGAAAGCAGGTAAAAAATGCAAGTAGAAAAATAGGGACCACCTTTGTGGGGGGGAAGGTATCAGCGTTCCATGCGTCTTTGGCATTGAGTCATGCCGTCCACATGACCACGGAGACGTCTTCGGACAGCGCTGGCTCTTCGGCTTTGAAACGGAGATGAGAACTGCCCCCTAGAGTTGGGAACGACTAGCACGTATGTGCGAGGGGAACCTTTACCTTTACCTTTATATTCTGTGAACTGCCATGGAGGTGTCATCTTAACCCTCTTCCTGCCTCCCAGACATTCTAAGCTCTGCTGCCTCTTTGCCCTCCGGGAAGCAGCCCCTCCCTCCTCGGAATCCAGACTACATTCCACCACATTAGAGAAGGCTTTCATTCCACTGAAGGTCTTTGACATTTTCTCTTGTTTTAATTTGCGAGCTGCCCAGAGTCGTGATAGACTGGGACAATCGATATATATTTCAACAAATGCATTCCCTAAATAGATGCTGAAGGACTTAAAGGGCAGTTCAAGGAACCCACCCTAACTCATGCCATCTTTCTGCAGACGATAAAACAGCCATGGTTATCATTGCAGTCGTGGTGTGTTCCCTCCTGGTTGTGTTGGTGATTGCGGTTATCTACCTCATCCAAGCAAGGCACAGCAAAGGTAAATATTCACGTTCACTGGTCTTTGGTTTGAGGGCCTGGTCAGAAAGTTGACCATGCTGTGGTCATCACCCTTGAGATTGATGGATGCACTGTAGGCACCTTCATCCATTGTGGGGAGGAGGTCTTCGTGTAGTGTGTCTAAAACTGTTGTCGTGATTTCTAGGGTTAGTTTTCCCAATGTGATGCATGTTGGGAAGGGAGGGAGAGAGGGAGGATGGATATATCCCTCTGTTAATCCCACTGCTACATGGGGCTCCCCTTGGGGCGCACCCGGAGGCTCCAACTGGTGCAGAATGAGGCTGCGCAGGGGATTATGGGAGCGACGGGGCACTCCCATGTGACTCCTCTCCTGCGCGAGCTGCATTGGCTTCCGGTGGACTTCCGGGTGCGCTTCAAGGTGTTGGTGATCACCTTTAAAGCGCTCCATGGTTTAGGGCCGGGGTACTTACGGGACTGCCTTCTGCCACCAATTGCCTCCCACCGGCCAGTTCACTCCCACAGAGAGGGCCTCCTCAGGGTGCCGTCGGCCAGACAATGCCGGCTGGCGACCCCCAGGGGGAGAGCCTTCTCTGTGGTGGCACCTGCCCACTGGAACAATCTACCCCCAGAGATACGAGTGATCTCAGACCTCCGGACTTTTCGTCGGGCCCTAAAAACCTATTTTTTTCAGTTAGCCAGGCTGTTCTGATTTTATGGTTGGTTTTTAAAATTGATATTGATTTTAATAGAAATGTTTTAAATTATGGGCCAAACTTTATTTAATTATTTTAAATCTATTTTAACTTTTGTGTACAAATGTTTTATTTTGGCTGTTCACCGCCCTGAGTCCGAAAGGAGTAGGGCGGTATAGAAATCTGAAAAATAAATAAATAAATAAAATAAATAATGCAGTTTAGGATTGCATTGGCTTTTTTGGCTGCCGCCGCACACGGCTGCCTCCTATTTAACTGATTGTCCACTAAAACTCCAAGATCCCCCTCACAGTTCCTGCTATTAAGGAGCACACTTTCACTGACAATCACCATTGTGGTAATAAATCTGTAGCACCTTAAGCAGAAAGCTGATGCATGGACTAAGGCGGCTCATTTTCTCAACATGACTGGCATTGCAGGGCATCAAGCTGTTCAGGATTCATCTGCGTGGCAGCCTTCGTTGTAATTTATTTAGCCTCAGAGTTTAGCTGTCAGCATTCTGATGCTGCCATAAAAAGGAGGAGACGAGGCTTGACTTTTCACCTACTTATTTTCTCTGTAGATAATATCCCCTAGGAGATGGGATGGGAGGGGGACATTCCTGTGGGCTGAGGTCAGAAGCTGGGGAGACTGGCTTGGAAGATGGCCAATGAGAAGATGAGAATTGGGGAACGGAAAGGGAAGGGTCTGGGGATCAGAGGGTTAGTATCGGCTATGACGAAGTCGGGGCCAGATCTGTCGTACTCAATAAATGGAATATTTCAGCAAAGATTCATTGTTTGGGAGTGCAATTTATTTGAGATGACATCGAAACCTGACATTAGCCTGTCTTGGCTGGCACCCAAATTTGTTACACAGGAGCTTCTGGAAAATGTTATACTAATAACAGGGGTTGGACTAGAAGACCTCTAAGGTCCCCTCCAGCTCTATTCCGATTCTTTGATTCAAATAGTTCCCGTCGTACAACAGTTCATTTAGTGTCTGTTCAAAGTTACGACGGCATTGAAAAACAATGTCTCGGGATCGATTTTCACACCGTTGCAGCATCTCCTGTGGTCACATGATCAAAATTTGAGGCGCTTGGCAACTGGCATGTACTTATGACAGTTGCAGTGTCCCCGGAGTCATGTAGGTCAGGGGTGGGTTCTACTTACCTTTACTACCGGTTCGCAGTGGGGTCGCTCGCGCAGAAGTTTCTCCACATGCGCAGAAGCGTTTTCATGACGTCAGGGTCGGTGGGCGGAGCTTCCCGCCGGTTTTACTACCGGTTCTATAGAACCGGTGCGAACCGGGGGCAACCCACCACTGAGGTAGGTCCCCTTCTGACAAGCAGAGTCCGCGAGGAAGCCAGATTCAGTTAACAACCATGTGACTAATTTAACGACTGCAGCGGTTCACTTAACAACCGTGGCAAGGAAGGTCGTAAAATGGGGCAAAATTCACTTCACAGCAACAGAAATTGGGGGCTCCGTTGTGGTCGTAAGTCGAGGACTACCTGTAGTGTCGAGAAATGCTTCTCAGTCCTTGTAAGAATCTTACGTTTTGCAGGATATTTTTTGGAAACCTTCAAAATTGATCTTCCAACTAATGTTTTTTTTTTTCTCCTGCTTTCTTTTAGGTAAAGACTCCACATCTGTAAGGTAAATCTATGTTTCTCTTTTCATCAAAACAAATGGGTTGATTGGGGGGGGGATTAAATAGCGGCTGTTACAATCTGGTGTATTTCAGGTGCATTGAAGTGTAGTTTCCATCAGTCTGAGCCCCCAAGATCCCTAGCTAGCTCCCTGCATGGTACGAAATTGGGCTAATCTTAGGCTAATATTTGGGGTTTAAAACTGGTTTGTTTACAGTGCCTAATTTTGCTTGATGAAAACCATAAATCTGTTTCCTTTGCAATCCGGACATCACTCTGGATTTATTGAAAGCATGGTGGGGCAGACAGGACTCCAGTAAGCTTTCACCCAGCATGCTAACTCAAACTCAAGTTAGCAAGGCATTTGGGGTGGGGGCAATGGGGCATTCATTGCCACATGGTGCAAAAGGAGGAGGAGGAAAGTGGAAGGACGTGGCAAAGGAAAGGAGAAGGAGAAGAGGGAGGAAGGAGAAGGAGGAAGAGAAAAGAGGGGAGGAGAAGAAGGAGAAAGAGGAAGGGAGAGGGAGGAAGGAGAAGAAGGGAAGTGGAAGGATGGGGAGGAGGAGAGGAGGAGGAGAAGGAAGACGGGGAAGGAGAAAGAGAGGAAGAGGAAGAGAAGGAGAAAGAGAGGAGAAGGAGAAAGAGGAGGAGAAAGAGGAAGAGAGGAGAAGGAGGGAAGAAGGAGAGGGAGGAAGAGAGGAGGAAGGAGAAGAAGGAAAGTGGAAGGATGTGGAGAAGGAGAGGAGGAGGAGAGGGAAGAAGGGGAAGGAGAAAGAGAGGAAGAGAAGGAGAAGGAGGAAGATAGGAGAAGGAGGAAGATGGAAGGGGAGAAGGAGAAAAAGGAGAAAGAGGAAGAGAGGAGGAAGGAGAAGAAGGGAAGTGGAAGGATGTGGAGAAGGGGAGGAGAAGAAGAGGGAGGGAGGAGAAGGAGACAGAAGAAGGAAGAAGGAGAAGGAAAAGGAGAAAGAGAGGAAGAAGAGAAGAGAAGGAGAAGAGGGAGAAGAGAGAAGGAGAAGGAGAAAAAGAGGAGAAGGCGAAAGAGGAAGGGAGAGGGGGAAAGAGGGGAAGAAGGAGAAGGGAAGTGGAAGGATGGGGAGGAGGAGAGGAGGAGGAGAAGGAAGACGGGGAAGGAGAAAGAGAGAAAGGAAGAGAAAGAGAAAGAGAGGAGAAGGAGAAAGAGGAGGAGAAAGAGGAAGAGAGGAGAAGGAGGGAAGAAGGAGAGGGAGGAAGAGAGGAGGAAGGAGAAGAAGGAAAGTGGAAGGATGTGGAGAAGGAGAGGAGGAGGAGAGGGAAGAATGGGAAGGAGAAAGAGGAAGAGAAGGAGAAGGAGGAAGATAGGAGAAGGAGGAAGATGGAAGGGGAGAAGGAGAAAAAGGAGAAAGAGGAAGAGAGGAGGAAGGAGAAGAAGGGAAGTGGAAGGATGTGGAGAAGGGGAGGAGAAGAAGAGGGAGGGAGGAGAAGGAGACAGAAGAAGGAAGAAGGAGAAGGAAAAGGAGAAAGAGAGGAAGAAGAGAAGAGAAGGAGAAGAGGGAGAAGAGAGAAGGAGAAGGAGAAAAAGAGGAGAAGGCGAAAGAGGAAGGGAGAGGGGGAAAGAGGGGAAGAAGGAGAAGGGAAGTGGAAGGACATGGAGAAGGAGAGGAGAAGAAAGAAGAAGGAAAAGGAGAAAAGGAGAGGAAAAGGAGGAGGAGAGGAAGAGGAGCGAGCAAAGAGAAGGAGGAAGGGAAAAGAAAGAAGAGAGGGAAGAAGAAGGAGAAAGTGGGAAGGAGAGGAGAAGGAAAAAAAGGGGAAAGAGGAAGAGAGGAGAAGAGAAAGAAAGGAGAAGGAGAAAGAGACAAAGAGGAGGCAGTGGAAAAGGAGGAAGGAGAGAGAGGGGAAGGAAGGAGAAATGAAGGAGAAGGACAAAGAGAAGGAGAAGCCTATTACAGATTAGCATAATACCCTGAGTCAGACACCATGCTCCGATAAAGAACAAACCTCAGACTAAGCAGAGGCTTTATCAAGCATAGAGTGTGAATGTAAAAACTATTATGGAGAGATGAAAAACCTGCGATAAGAAGAGGATTATAAAAAACCGCTTTCCGAGCCTCCCGACTTCAGCCTTCAAGACGACGGGATCAGAAACCATCTCACAGTTTACTAGAGAGCGTTTCAACCGCCTGAGATTTTTTTTAAAAAAAAAAGCCCAAAAGAATTTGAGCAAAGAGATAAAATAAAGTAAAATCACAGGAAATGCATTTAAGAGCACGGGAGTCTCCCTGATCGTAGAGAGCGAAGCTGCCCAAGTGTTACTTTAATTTTCCTTTATGTAAGGAAAAAAAAAAAAAAAGAACGCCACATATCTCTTGATTGCTTCTGGATTTAGCCGATAATCACGAAATGTGCCGGACGATAGGAAATTCCATTTAAGCACCCAGACAAACATTAGATTAATTATTCCGCTGTTTGATCAGCCCTCTTAAGAAAGAAGACAAAGGAACTTTATCTTTTTGGTGCTTGAGGAATTCGTTTAATGCGCTCCAGGTTTTTTTGAGGGGTAATTGTGTAAATTCGCCGGGTATTTGGAACGAGATAAAAAGTGTTAATTCTCTTTTTCATTTACTGAGCCTTCGATAGGCAGATTTGCCCGAGTGGGGAAGACAGGCAGTCCTCAACTTACGACCGTAATGGAGCCTGCCCATTAAGGTCATAAGTCATGACAGTCGTAAAGCAGGTTACCCGTGTGACCGACCTGATTTAATGACTTTGTTACAGCTGTGGGAATTCTGGGAGTTGAAGTTCACCTATCTCAAAACTTGCTGGCTAGGGAATTCTGGGAGTTGAAGTCCTCCCATCTTAAAGATGCCAAGATTGAGTAACAATGCTAGACATTATTTCTGATGTGAAGTTAAATTTGGGGCAATGTTTAGTCTCTACTTAGCAAATTTTAGGGTGTTGATGCTAAAACCTTTGGAGTAAGATTTAATTTTCCTGAAAGAGGCGAAACCCAGATCCAAGCCCCTAGGAAACATCTGGCAGAGGGAAATACTCTTTTTTTGCTCGTTCGACAATTTAGATTTAATTCCGAGCCAAAGGGAGAATTGAAACAGCCATAACACCAAAAATCAGTCAGAAATTATCATGCTCTTAAATCTGCGACGTGTTCATTAAAACTGGCAGAATTGTAATCCAATCACAGCGCAACCGTAATAAAAGCAAATAAACCCAGCACATAATAGAAATAGTCAGAACAATTACAGAATCACAAGAGTAGTGGCTAAAATAACTCAGCTAGGAAAGGGATCTAATATTCCACCTTTTTAAAAAATGTCTAGTGTAATGTTTCTGAAACTTTGCAACTTTAAGAAGAGTGGACTTTAACTCCCAGAATTCCCCAGCCAGCCATGCTGGCTGGGGAGTTCTGGGACTTGAAGTCCACACATTTCTAAGTTGGGGAGGCTGAGACAAAGTAGTTTAGATTGTTCTCTATATCTTTGGAAGTTGCATTATGCAACCTAGCCATCTTGCAAAGAAGTTGGAACTACGATTCCCAGAAGCCTCCGCTGCTTTCCCAGAAGCTCTAGCTGTATTTCCCAGCCTCCCCAGCTGATAAAATTCCCCATTCAGCAGGAATTCTCATTAACTGTGTTTTATTCTTTGGGTTGCCCTTTTTAATCATGTGCTGGGTATATTTATGATTGTGTTAACCTTTTGCGATGCCAGATACCTTGAGTGAGAGCAGAGCTGGGATACATTCCTTAAAATAAAATGATTGCATCCTAACCCATTGGTCCAAACCATAAAGTTTAATTACTTAATTTATGATAGGTGTTTTATTAAGGGCCTGAATATATTTTCCAGGGACCTAGCTGGGTCTATGAATTTATGCCGCTAAAGGCTTTGTAGCAAACACACATTTACTTATTGATTAATATTAAATCTGCTCCTTGTTTTTTCACATGAATAGCAAAAGGCATAATAAAAGTCAACAAGAAAGGCATCGATAAAAAAAATAGATGCAGATTTTTTTAAAAAAAACAAACTAACAGCCGCAGTCAACTTGAAAACCTAGTTGAGTTAAAATATGGACTTTAATATAAAACAATATGTAATTTTTTTTCCCATCTCCACATTTCCCATTAACCATATAGCAATCTCTCGAGTTAGGTGGCTCAGAAAAATTGCACAGAAGTTCCTATATGGCTGGTCGAGAGATTTCTGTTGAAAAATGGCTGGAGGAGAACTTAAACCCTGATCTCTGTCCTCGTAAATCAAGGTTAAGGAACCTCTAGCATTTATGTTTTGCTGAACTGCATTCCCAGCAGTTGCAGCCAAAATGCAAATTATTGAAGTAATGCTGGGAAACGTAGTTTAGCAAAGCTCGGAGGGAGGGACGGATCTTGATAGACTTGAACCCTGGGCCCTATCTAACAAAATGAAATTCAATGTAGAGAAATGTAAAGTCTTAACACTTAGGCAAGAAAAACCCAAAGTAGACACATAAACTGGGTGAAATCAGGCTTAATAGCAGGAACTGTGAGAGGGACCTTGGAGTCTTAGTGGACAACCAGCTAAATAGGAGACAACAGTGTGCGGTGGCAGCCAAAAAAGCCAATGCAATCCTAAACTGCATTAACGGAGGGATACACTCAAGATCAAGGGAGGTACTAATACCACTCTATAAAGCCGTAGTAAGGCCACACCTAGAGTACTGCATCCATTTTTGGTCACCACATATAAAAAAGATGTTGAGACTCTAGAAAAAGTGCAGAGAAGAGCAACCAGGATGATGAGGGGACTGGGGGCTAAAATATACGATGAACGATTGCAGGAACTGGGCATGGCTGGTCTAGTGAAGAGAAGGACCAGGGGAGACATGATAGCAGTCTTCCAATATTTGAGGGGCTGCCCCAGAGAGGAGGAAGGGGGTCAAGCTATTCTCTAAAGCATCTGAAGACCAGGCAAGGAATAATGGATGGAAACTGATCAATGAGAGATTCAACCTAGAAATAAGGAGGAACTTTCTGACAGGGAGAACAATCAACCCATGGAACAGAAGTTGCCTTCGGAAGTTGTGGGAGCTTCATCCCTGGAGGCTTTCAAGAAGGGACTGGACTGCCATCGGTCAGAAATGGTGTAGGGTCTCCTGCTTGGGCGGGGGGTTGGACTAGATGACCTCTAAGGTCCCTTCCAACTCTGTTAATCTGAGTGTGGATTCAGTGGACCATTTCTGCTCTAAATTGATCTAGAAAGAAGGGATGAGGATAAATCCAGTCTTTCCAATGACGATATTCCATAGATTGTGATCGGTTCCTTGGAATCTGAGAATTTGAAGCAATGAGGTGTGGACTTCAACTCCCAGAATTCCCCAGGCAGCCTTGCTCATGGCCGAAGCTCACTCTTGAAGATGCGTAGACTTCAACTCCCAGAATTCACTTAACGACTGTCTCCACAGAAAGGTTGGGCTCAATTGTGGTCGTAAGTTGAGGGCTACCTATAAGCCTTCCATTTTTGTGCACAGAATACAGTTCTGTGCACAACGTACGACCACAATTGAGCCCAACCTTTCTCGTTAAGTGAGACATTTGTTAACTGCGTTTTGCTCCATTTTACGACCTTTCTTGCCCCCGTTGTTAGGTGAATCACGGCAGTTGTTAAGTTAGTAATACGGTTGTTAAGCAAATCTGGTTTTCCCATTGACTTTGCTTGTCAGAAGGTCTCAGAAGTTGATCACATGATCTTAGGACACCATCATAAATATGAGTCAGTCACCAAGTGCCTCCATTTTGATCCATTTTTGTAAGAGTGAAAAACTGTCATAAGTCACTTTTTTCAGTCCCATTGTAACGTCGGTCACTAAACGAACCGTTTTAAGTCAGGGTCTACCTGTATTCTTATTGCTGTCAGCATATATAACATTAAAAATTCCATTTTTTTTTTCAAGCTCTTTATGCATTAAACCCAAACTAGGACCAATGCTCCTAGTCCTATAACTCAAATCTCCTTTGCAGAAGCCAACAATCACAAATGGAGACCTATACGAAATCTGTGCCACTTTGGATTTATTTTTGTTTAGGTGTTGTTTCTAATTTCGTTTTAAAAAAGGTCACTGTGTGAAATTTGCTGTTGACTCCCTTGGTGATCTGAGTTTTTGGTTCTATCTTTAGGCTCCACGAAGCTGAGAAATCTCCACCGCTGACGAATCAGGTAAGCTGAGCTTTGTTTCTTGAGATGCCGCCTAGAAATAATAATTATAGAGGTCGTCTCTTTGCTGTGAAATAGCTTTAACCAACGGAATGGAACGGAACGTCCTTTCACAGCATAAATGAGTTGGAAGGGACCTTGGAACAGTGGTGAAATCCAATTTTTTTTTACTACCAGTTCTGTGGGCGTGGCTTGGTGGGTGTGGTGTGGCTTGGTGGGCGTGGCAGGGGAAGGATACTGCAAAATCCCCATTCCCTCCCCACTCCTGGGGGAAGGATATTGCAAAATCCCCATTCCCACCCCACTCTGGGACCAGCCAGAGGTGGCATTTCCCGGTTCTCCAAACTACTCAAAATTTCCGCTACCGATTCGCCAGAATCTGCTGGATTTCACTCCTGCCTTCAAGGCCTTGTAGTCCAGCCTCGCACTCAAGCAGGAGACCTTATGCCATTTCAGACAAATGGACATCCAGTCTCTTCTTTAAAAGCCTCCAGTGAGTCCCTTGGCAGTTGGGCGGCATAGAAATGCGATAAATTAAATGGAGCACTCACAACTTCTGGAGGCAGGCTGTTCCACTGGTTAATTGTTCTCACTGTTAATGAAATTTCTCCTTTAGTTTTAGATTGACCCAAAGGTTCTTTTTCAAGAGGTGTTTCTTTGAAGACGTTTCAAGGAGGAGAAATCCTTCCGTTCCCCAACATCCAGTAGCCAGAACTGAAGAAGCTTCTTTGGATGAGAAGCGAAACGTCTTCCAAGAAAAACCAGAAAGTCCAGCTGCCTCTTGAAAAATGCACCTTTGGGACAACCGTGACCAGGATGACGGAGAATCTCCATAGACATTTAGTTTTAGGTTGCTTCTCTCCTTATTTATGTATGTATGTATGTATGTAATTTATATGCCGCCCTTCTCCCGAAGGACTCAGGACGGCTTACAAGAACGAACAAAAAATTACATAAACATTAAAATCAATTTAAAATTAATTAAAATTAATTAACATTATTTAAAATCACCCCTATGGATTCAGCCCATCTCCTTGATGAGTTTCCATCCGTTGCTTCTTGTCCTGCCTTCAGGTGCTTTAGAGAATAGCTTGACCCCCTTCCTCCTCTCTGTCACAGCCACCTCAAATATTGGAAGATGCTGTCACCGTGATGGGGAACCTATGGCACACGTGCCAGAGGTGGCACAGAGAGCCCTCTGTATGGGCACATGCGCCATTGCCAGCTGCTCTTCGCGGCCACCAGAGAGCCTGAAAACAGCCTGAAAAACGCCCCAAAAATAGGGTGTTTTCTGGGCCGCTTTCAGTCCGTTTTTGGCCTGAATAATGGCCAGAAAACGGCCCAAAAAACAGCCAAAAAGCAGGCATGTGCGTGCCAGCCAGCTGATCTCTGGGTTTCCTGCACTCCGGCACATGCACATGTACATGAGTTCCGGTTTGGGCATTCAGCGCTAAAAAAGGTTCATGATCACTGTGCTATCATGTCATCCACTCGTCCTTCTTTTCACTAGATTAGACCTACCCAATTCCTGCACCTATTCTTTGTATGTTTTAACCTCCAGTCCCCTAATCATCTTTATTGCTCTTCTCTGCATGCTTTCTAGAGTCTCAACATATTTTTATATTGTGGCGACCAAAACTGGATGCAGGATTCCAAGTGTGGCCTTACCAAGGCCTTATAAAGTGGTATTAACCCTTCATGTGATCTTGATTCTCTCCCTCTGTTGATGCAACCAAGGACTGCGTTGGCATTTTTGGCAGCTGCAGTACACATCTGGCTCATACTTAAGTAATTGTCCCTTAGGACTCCGAGATCCCTCTCAAAGTCAGTACTGTCGAGCCAGCTAACTTGGAAGAATTATTTCCATCCTAGATTGGTGTAACTTTTTGGCACTTGGAAAGAGAAAGTGTGATCAGCCTAGCCAAATAGGCCATTATCCTGTGATTAATGGTGTTATTTTTTCTGGAGGATCAGTGTATTAAAATAGAAAAAAAAAAAAAAAGCCTCATTATCCTAAGACCATAAATCTTTTCAGTACAGCAGATTTTTCTAAGAGGTAGTTCACATTTTCCTAAACCTTCTGTCTTGCACTTTAAAAAAAAAAAAAAAGTTTTAGATTTTTAAACCAGAAAAGTAAAAACTAAGGAGAACTAATAATTAAGACAGAAAACAGAATAAAAAAATGAAGGGGAAAGCAAAGTTAAAAGTGCAGAAAGGAAAGGAAGGGAGAAGAAATATAAAGAAATAACTTCTGACTTTCTTCTACAATTGATAAGGTATAAATTTACAATAAACTCTTAAGTTTACATTAATAACGTTCATTTTTTTCCATTTATCTACTTTTCCCACTCATCAAACCTATATACAATTGTGACCAGAATTTCCGTTGTTAAGCAAAGCGGTTGCTAAGTCAGTCTAAGCAGGGGTGGGTTTCAAATTTTTTTACTGTCGGTTCTGTGGGTGTGGCTTGGTGGGCGTGGCATGGCTTGGTGGGCATGGCAGGGAAAGGATACTGTAAAATCTCCATTCCCACTCCACTCCAGGGGAAAGATACTGCAAAATCTCCCTTCCCACCCCACTCCAGGGGAAGGATACTGCAAAATCCCCATTTCCTTCCGATCAGCTGGGATTTGGGAGGCAGAGAATAGATGAGGGCGGGGCCTGTCAGAATTTTTACTACCGGTTCTCCGAACTACTCAAAATGTCCGCTACCGGTTCTCCAGAACTGGTTAGAACCTGCTGAAACACACCTCTGAGTCTAAGCCAGTTTTACAACCTTTGTAGCCACTGTTGTTAAGCGAATCGCTATAGTTGTTAAGTGAATCGCATGGCCATTAAGCAGATCCGGCTTCTCCGTGCTTGTGGGAAGCCCCCTGGGAGGGGTCCCAAATGTCAATCGCGTGACCCTGGGATGCTGCAACTGTTGTAACTGCATGCCGGTCGCCAAGTCGCCCGAATTTTGATCACGTGACTGTAGGGAACGCTGCGACGGTCGTAAGTCCGAGGACCGGTTGTAAGTCACCTTTTTCAGTGTTTTTATAACGTCAAACGGTCACGAAACGAATGGTTGTAAGTCGAGGACTTAACAGAATAACAGAGTTGGATGGGTCCTTGGAGGTCATCTAGTCGAACCCCCTGCTCAACCAGGAGACGCTATATCATTTTAGACAAAATGGTTGTCCAGTCTCTTCTTAAAAGCCTCCAGTGATGAAGCACCCACAACTTCTGAAGGCAACTTCTGTTCCACTGGTTAATTGTCCTCACTGTCTGGAAATTTCTCCTCATTTTAAGATTGGATCTTAATAACAGAGTCGGAGGGACTTTGAAGGTCATCTAGTCCACCGCCCCCACTCAAACAGGAGACCCTACTCCATTTCTGACAGATGGCAGTCCACTCTCTTCTTGAAAGCTTCCAGTGGTGAAGCTCCCACAACTTCTGAAAGCAAGTTGTTCCAGCGATTAATTGTTCTAATTATCAGGAAATTTCTCCTCAGTTTTAGGTTGCTTCTCTCCTTGATTAGTTTCCATCTGTTGCTTCTTGTCACGTTTCCGACGAGGAAAAAAAAAATCACATTTTTCTGTTTCACTCAGACAGTCCAAAAGAGGTTTTTAAACCAGCAATAAAAATTAAATCAGTGTCTTTGGGGCTGAGTGCCTCAGAACTGAACTTGAAATATTCTGAAAGCTGTTTTTTTTTTTTTTTTTTGCTATCTGCTTTCTACTATAGAATTATCATGGCCCTGTTCACCCTCAAAACACTTAATTTAAACACAGCCAGGTGAACTTCGTAACCAAGGAAGGACCAACCCTAACATTATGGGGAAGGAATTAAATTGGTTTAAAGTGTCTCCGGGCTCACATTTGCAGGCCATAATTCAGACCTTCGGGAGTTTGAACCGACCTAAATGCTGGAAATTGCAACCCTTTTTAAAAAAAAAAATACAGGCTAAATTAAATGTTGTAACCTGCTGATCTTTTCCAAAGTTGTTCTGGAAGGAACTAAATGGACTAAAAATGTAAGGAAATTACTTGCCAAATCAAGCCATACTAAAAGCTGCAAAAAAATAAAATAAAAATGAAATTATGGGGCTTCTGTCTTAAGTGGAGCTAGAGAAGCATTACCTAAATTGGAGGAAACTAATTTTAAAATAGAAGCTTGGGAAAAAACAGCCGTTCCTTTACTTTTACTTTTATTTAATTTGTATACCGCCCTTCTCCCAAAGAACTCAGGGCGGTGAATAGCCAAGAATAAAATACATACATACAAAATTTAAAAAACAGAAATAAAATCGAATTAAATAATTTGGCCCTCCCTTTAGAAGCAATCCTTGACTTATGACCACAATTGGATCAGTTGCTAAGCAACGTGGTCGTTAAATGAGATACACCCGGTTTTACCAGCTTTTTTTGCCATGGTTATTAATGAAATCACCGCAGTTGTTAAGTGAATCACGAGGTTGTTAAGCAAATCTGGCTCCCTCCGTTGCCTGCTTGTCTGAAGCTGGCTAGGATCGCGTGACCTCAGCCGGGATGCTTCAATTGTCTTAAATACAAGTCCCCAAATTTTGATTATGTGACCATGGGGAATGCTGCGATGGTCGTAAATGCGAGGACTGGTCATAAGTCCCTTTTTTTCAGTGCCATTGCAACTTCGAATAGTCACTAAAAACGAATGGTTGGGAATAAAGGACAACCTGTGTTTGAAGGCGATACAACACACAAACACAAATTCTGCTTCTTTTGGACCTGTATTTATTTATTTATTTATTTATTTATTTATTTATTTATTTATTTATTTATTTATTTTGATTTATATGCCGCCCTTCTCCGGAGACTCAGGGCGGCTTACAATGTGCTCAGCAATAGCCTTCATACTTTTGTATATTTATACAAAGTCAGCTTATTGCCCCCACAAACTGGGTCCTCATTTCACCTACCTTAGAAAGGATGGAAGGCTGAGTCAACCTTGAGCCTTGGCGAGATTCGAACCCTGCAGTAATTGCAGGCAGCTGGTCTTAATAACCAGCTTAATAACAGGGTGCCTTAAACCTCTGTACTACCAAGGCTCTTAATTAATTAATTAATATACCGCCTTACTCCCAAAGGACTCAGGGCGGTGAACAGCCAAACAGTAAAAATACATAAATACAAAATTTAAAAAGTAAAATCGAATTAAACAAATTTGGCCCAAACATATTAAACCCCAATCATTTAAAAAACCAATTAAAATTTGCGTAATTTAAAAAGAGGAAAAAGATTAGGCCAGGCCCGCCTGGTGAAATAAAAAGGTCTTAAGAGGACCTGTAACACAACATTTTGAGTTGCGACAGCACAACACATATTTGTGTGTTTTTGGTTAAGACAAGTGAACCAAAGTTGTGGGGTTTTTTTCCCTTCAAGAGGCAACTGGATTTTCTGGGGGGTTTTTTTGAAGATATTTCGCTTCTCATCCAAGAATCTTCTTCGGCTCTGATAAACTGAAGATTCAGCTTAAAATAAGGGAACTTCAACTCCCAGAATTCCTCAGCCAGCATGGGTGACTGGGGAATTCTGGGAGTTGGAGTCCACACATTTTAACTTGTTTCCAGGGATGAAAAAAACTGCCGTTTTTGCACACGCCAGCAAATGGACTTGATGGAGCACAATTAAGGAAAGGTTTGCATACTAAGCAGCGCTCCGGAGGGATCGTGGAGTCCCGGTGGACAATCGCTTAAATCTGAGCCAGCCGTGTGCAGCAGCTGCCAAAAAAGCCAACACAGTTCTAGGCTGCATAAACAGAAGGATAGAATCAAGATCACGTGAAGTGTTAATACCACTTTACAAGGCCTTGGTAAGGCCACACTTGGAATCCTGCGTCCAATTTTGGTCGCCACAATGTCAAAAAGATGTGGAGACTCTAGAAAGAGTGCAGAGAAGAGCAACAAAGATGATTAGGGGACTGGAGGATAAAACGTATGAAGAACGGTTGCAGGAACTGGGTATGTCTACTTTAATGAAAAGAAGGACTAAGGGAGACATGATAGCAGTCTTCCAATATTTAAGGGGTTGCCACAAAGAAGAGGGAGTCAAGCTATTCTCCAAAGCACCTGAAGGCAGGACAAGAAGCAATGGGTGGAAAGTCATCAAGGAGAGAAGCAACCTGGAATTAAGGAGAAACTTAATTGGTGGCGCAATGGACTAAGTGTTGTTAACTAGCACCAGCTGCCTGCAATTACTGCAAGTTCAAATCTCACCAGGCTCAAGGTTGACTCAGCCTTCCATCCTTCCGAGGTGGGTAAAATGAGGACCCGGATTGTGGGGGCAATAAGCTGACTTTGTATAAAAAAGAACACCGCTTAGAGGGGGGCCGAAAGCCCTACTAAGCAGGTATATACAAAAGTATGAAGGCTATTGCTTAACGCATTGTAAGCCCCCCTGAGTCTCCGGAGAAGGGCGGCATATAAATCGAACTAATAAATAAATAATTTATTAATAAATAATAGGAGCCTGGATAGCTCAGCAGACTAATGCATTGTAATTTAACTCCAGCTGTCTGCAATTAGTAAGTTCGAATCTTGTGAGGCTCAAGGTTGACTCAGCCTTCCATCCTTTCTAGGGTAGGTAAATTGAGGACTCAGTTTGTGGGGGCAATCAGCTGACTTTGTAAAAATATACAAAAGTGTGAAGGCTATTGCTTAACGCATTGTAAGCCGTCCTGAGTCTCCAGAGAAGGGCGGCATATAAATCAATAATAATAATAATAATAATAATAATAATAATAATAATAATAATAATAATAATAATAAATAAATAAACTTCCTAACAGTGAGGACAATTAACCAGTGGAACTGCTTGCCACCAGAAGTTGTGGGTGCTCCAACACTGGAAGTTTTCAAGAAGAGACTGGACAACCATTTGTCTGAAATGGTGTAGGGTTTCCTTCTTGAGAAGGGGATTGGACTAGAAGACCTCCAAGGTCCCTCCCAACTCTTCTGTTATTCTGTTAATTAGGATTTATTAGGACAGCAGGAGTAGCTCGATAAAGGAACGAGGCACGCCCCCAAAAAGATTCCTTTTATTGGGGGAAATAATTCTCAAAATATCCCTCTTCCCTAGCTAGGAATAATCCTAAATCCTTGGTTATTGCTGCCAAATAAGAGTTTCATTTTACAGCTTAAAATCTTTCCTCTTTTTTGGGTGACTCAGCAGAGTTGTCAGGCGAATGGGAAACAGTTCCACTTAAAAAGTTCCAAATTTGGACAAATTTCATTTACCCACCCACCCACCCACCCCCGGCACTCAAGCCGGAAGATAAACAGGGGACAAAGCAAGTCAGTCAATGCGACACTGAATGGCCTTATCAGCATTTTTGGATAAAATTTGCAGCAGGAATTAGAAAAGAGGACACAAAATGGGCTGCAGAGAAAAAAAATCTGGTGGGTGAGTTAGGCTGGTGATGTCTCGTGTTGTTGTTTTTTTTTTACATGGTTTGTGGCTGGCCGTAATACAGGTTGTCCTCAACTTACGACGGGTTGCTTGGATCAAAGTTACCAGTGACCCTCTACAGTTTGTTTAAGTGATCATTCAAAGGCACTGAAAAAGGTAACTTATGGCCATTTTTCAGACTTACGACCGTTGCAGCATCCGCAGGGTCATGTGATCAAAATTCAGACGCTTGGCAACTGGCATGTACTTATGACGGTTGTAGTGTCCCGGGGGGGTCACGTGATCCTCTTTTGCGACCTCCCGACAAGCAAAGTGTCAGGGTTCTGACAGATGCCCTAATTAAACATGAGCCTCAGCCAAGCTTCAAAAGAAATCCAGTTATTTATTAAGAGCTTCTTGCTGGCACCAGTGAAGCCAACTCTGACCCCACGTAATTTACGCCCTAATCATGACTTTGTTTCCCCCCTCCCCCCAGGGTGTGTCATCAATCACCTTCACCATGGTTGTAGAGATCACTCCCCTCCGCCGCTGTGGGTAACCCTGGGAGACAGCCTTGAGAGAGATATGTCTGGAATATGCTTTTGTTTTTGGCTGTTGTGCTGCTTCGTCGGTTTCCCATCCCTCTTGCCTATGGCAACTCGAGAGCAGGCCAGGGATGCTTTGCGAGTTGACACAAAGTCCATGGGGAAGCCGGAGTCGCTCAACAACCGTGTCGCTAATTTAACAACTGCAGTGATTCACAAGAAAGCTGTTGTAAAATTACAACTATTCTTGCCACAGCTGTTAAGTGAATCACTGCAGTTGTTAAATTTGCGACACTGTTGTTAAGCTAGCTTTACCTCGAATTTCCAAAACGACCCAGATTTGAAGCTCCAATATCCATTTCCTCCCCCCTCCCAAGGTCACAGGATGCATTTTGTGTACAGATAATCCTCGGTTTATGACCGTAATGGAGTTCAAAATTTCTGGCTTCCGCATTGACTTTGCATGTCAGAAAGTCACAGAAGCTGTTCCTATGACCTGGGGACCCTGTGACCGTCATAAATATGAACCTGTTGCCAAGCATCCAAATTTTGGTCATGCAACCATGAGGATACTGCAATGGTCATAAGTGTGAAAAACGGTCGTAAGTCATTTCTTTCAGTGACGTTGTAACTTTGAACTGTCACTAAATCGGGGTTCTGAGGAAGCCTCTGAAAATTGTGCTGCATTTAGAATTTAGAAATAATTATCCCTCAGTACTCCCTGGAGTTGTTTTCATAATGAGGACTAGGAACTTGCTTTTTTAACAATTTTTATGTGTCAATTTTTTTATAAAAAACCACCCATCTCCCTCACAGAAGGACTCTGGACCGCGTACAAATAAAACATTAAAAATGCAAAAAAGCCATATTTAAAATTTAAAAACAAGGCAAACGATGTTAAAAATGAATTAAAAGGCGGGGCAGAGGGCTGTCAGAGCCCTAACCAGCCTCGCAGCTTTGTATTTTCATCACGAGGACTAGAAACTTGGTGGGTTTTTTTTTAAACGACGAGGGGCGGGGTTTCCTCCCCCTAAGCAAGCCTTCCTCCCCTCCTCTCCACCACCACCGTCCCCAAACTCAATATTGTAAACGTACAAAATGGAAAGTCGTCGAGAGAGAGAGAGAGAAAAAAAATTGTCCCTTTTCACAAGATTGCTGGCTGTACAGATTTTATTTTTTATTTTATTTTTCTTTCGTTCCCGTCTTCCCAAAAGGTTTCATGAAAAGGCCCAGCTGCGCAAAAAGCCGAGCGTGAGTTGTATTTTTAGAGAGAGGCTTTTGAATGGCACCCATTGTGCGATTTTGCTGAGCCAACCAAGATCCTCGCCCCGGGGGGGGGGGGGCGGGGGGGCACCGTCGCTGCTTTCTCGCCGTCCCGCTAGACGGTTGTGCGAGCGTCTGCAGCTGTCTGCGGAAACGGGGCAGTGACAACTTAGGCTCGCACAATAGAGGCCTGGCTCGTTTTGTCTGCAAAAGAGCCGGGGAGATGAACTCAAAACTGCTGGAATCGTTTTGGAGAACAGCTGCCCCGGCCGGCTCACCCACCCCGATATCCGTTCCTGGGGCTGCAGAGAAGAGGAACAAAAGATGATAAAAAGGGGTCTGGAGGCTAAACCATAGGATGAATCAGAATAGCCGAGTTGGAAGGGACCTTAGAGGTCATCTAGTCCAACCCCCCGCCCAAGCAGGAGACCCTACACCATTTCTGACCGATGGCGGTCCAGTCTCTTCTTGAAAGCCTCCAGGGATGAAGCTCCCACAACTTCCGAAGGCAACTTCTGTTCCATCGGTGGATTGTTCTCACTGTCAGAAAATTTCTCCTTATTTCCAGGTTGAATCTCTCCTTGATCAGTTTCCATCCATTGCTTCTTGTCCTGCCTTCTGGTGCTTTGGAAAATGCACTTAGCCCTCGACTTACGAATACAATGGATTCCAAAATCCATGTTGCTAAGTGAGACAGCCGTTAGTTGAGTTTCGCCCCACTTTACGACCTTCCTTGCCACGTTTGTGACGTGAAGCACTGCCGTTGTTAAATGAGTCCCGCGGTTGTGAAGTGAACCTGGCTTCCCCCGTGGACTTTGCTCGTCAGAAGGTCGCAAAAAAGGGATCATGTCACCCCGGGGACACTGCAACTGTCATAAATGTGAGTCAGTTGCCAAACGTCCCAATGTAAATCACGTGACCATGGGGATCCTGCAACGGTCATAAGTGTGAAAAATGGTCATAAGTCACATTTTTTCAGTACCGTCGTAACTTCGAACGGTCATTAAACGAACTGTTGTAAGTTGAAAACTCCCTGGATAAGGTTGAGCAGGAGGTTGGACTAGAAGACCTCTGAGATCCCTTCCAGCCAGGGGTGAAATGCTCCCGGTTTGGACCGGATCGCCTGATCCGGTAGCGATGGAGGCGGGTGGTTCAGAGAACTGGTAGCGAAAATCCCTGCCCCCACCCCCCAATTGCCCAGCTGAGCCGCGCGATCATCAGAGGCTTTTTTTTTTAATTTTTAAAAGCATTTTTTCTGCAACCTCTTTGGCCGAAAAAATGCTTTTAAAAGTTAAAAAAAAAAAGCCTCTGATGATCGCGCGGCTCAGCTGGGATCATCAGAGGCTTTTAAAAGCATTTTTTTCTACAACCTCTTCGGCCGAAGAGGTTATAGAAAAAATGTTTTTAAAAAGGAAAATAAGCCTCTGCCGATCAGGCAAGTCAGCTGGGATCATCAGAAGCTTAAAAAAAAAAAGCTTCTGCCGATCAGGCAAGTCAGCTGGGATCGTCAGAGGCTTAAAAAAAAAAGCCTCTGCCAATCAGGCAAGTCAGCTGGGATCGTCAGAGGCTTAAAAAAAAAATAAGCCTCTGCCGATCAGGCAAGTCAGCTGGGATCGTCAGAGGCTTAAAAAAAAGCCTCTGCCGATCAGGCAAGTCAGCTGGGATCGTCAGAGGCTTTTAAAAGCATTTTTTTTTACAACCTCTCCAGCCGAAGAGGTTGTAGAAAAAATGGTTTTAGAATCGCAGTCCCTGCAGATTTACGCCTCTTTCTTAGCCATATGTTGTTTATCCATTTGCTCACTAAGAAAATCTGGATTCTACCGTGGGCGGACAGATTGAAGCTGGCTGGTGTTAAGATCTTAAATCTTAATTTAAAAGCAGCTGGGAGAAAACATGCATGATATTTGAGGATTTAAGCTCAAGAGTTTCTCAACCTTAGCCATTTTAAGATGTCGGGACTACAACTCCCAGGATTCCACAACACTCTGCTTGTGCCCTCTGAGATTGGTTTCCTAGATAGTTTCCTTGCAGACGTCCCATGACCCAACTAGGTAACATCATCAGTGCTAGAAGGGAGGGAGGTTTGCAGAGGAGGAGAAAGAGAAGGGGGAGAGGAGGAGGAAGAAGAAGAGGAGGAGGATAAACACAGAGAACAAATCCCCCACTCCAGGGGTGGGTTCTACTTAACTTTACTACCGGTTCGGAAGCTTCTGCATGTGCACAGATCGCCGATGACAACATCCGGGCTGGTGGGCGGGGCCTCCCGCCAGTTTTACTACCAGTTCCTGCGAACCGGTCTGACCCGGGGGCAACCCACCACTGCCCTATTCCCTTCTAGCACTGATAATCTTACCTAGTTTGGTAATGAAACATCTGCAAGAAATAAATCAAGTTCAGAGAGCTTAAAGCAGAGGTGAAATGCTTCCGGTTCAGACCGGATCGCCCGATCCGGTAGCGATGGCGGTGGGTGGTTCGGAGAACCGGTAGCAAAAATCCCTGCCCCTCCCCCCGCCATGCCCAGCTGAGCCGCACAATCATCAGAGACTTTTTTTTTTTACTTTTAAAGGCATTTTTTCTACAACTTCTTCCGATGAAAAAATGCTTTTAAAAGTAAAAAAAAAAAAAACAGCCTCTGATGATTGCGCGGCTCAGCTGGGATCGTCAGAGGCTTTTCAAAGCATTTTTTTTAAAAGCCTCTTGTCAGGTTTCGATGCTATCTCAAAATAAATGAATTTCCAAACTACCGATCTTTAAGGAAATTTTCTCTTTATTCAAGCACAGCAATTTGATCCTGACTCTTTCGCGGTCAGTACTGACCTTTGCCCCCCCCAATCCCTCCCTTTCCGATCCCCAATTCTCATTGGCTAACTTCCAAGTCACTTTCCTGATTCCTTCTTCGTCAGATCACAGGAATGTCTCCCTCCTCTCCCATCTCCGAGGAGACAGAATCTTCAAAGGGATATAGCAGGCAAAAGTTCAGGCTTCTCCTCCCTTTATTATATGTCAGTGCTGGGACGCGGACACCTCTCTGATGATCCCAGCTGAGTTGCCTGATCGGCAGAGGCTTTTCAAAGCATTAGAAAAAATGCTTTGAAAAGTTTTTTTTTAAAAGTTGGCCACGCCCACGCAGTCACATTACCATCCCCCCACCAAGCCACGCCCACAGAACAGGTAGTAACAACTTTTACATTTCACCCCTGGCTTAAAGGACCCCACAGTTGCCGCCTTCCTCCTCCTCCCCCTCTCCACAAACCCCACTCCCTCCTAGCATTGATGTTGTTACCTAGTTGGGTCATTAAACATCTGCAAGAAAACAACCAAGCTCAGCGAGCCCCAAGGACCCCACAGTACTTCTCCAAGTGTGGTAAGAGGACCACATCTGGAATATTGCATCCAATTTTGGTCGCCCCAGTACAAAAAAGACTCTATGTTCTTTTGCTCTAAGTAGAGTTCCCTGTTTCCTGTTACAGTTAAACAGTTGAGCAGTAAAGCACATGGTGACTGTACTCTTTGTCCACCACTCTGTGGTGCTATAGATTTTTCTAACAATATGGTTCACCACACTATAAATATCACTACACTATAAAAAAAGATGTTGAGACTCTGGAAAGAGTGCAGAGAAGAGCAACCAGGATGATTAAAGGGTTAGAGGCTAAAACATACAAAGAACAGTTGCAGGAACTGGGTATGTCTAATTTAATGAAAAGAAGGACTAGGGAAGACATGATAGCAGCTCTCTAATATTTGAGGGATAGGATAGGATACGAACGTTGTTAGAAAAATAAATAGTCTTTACTTGTTGTAAAACAAACAAACCTGGCTTCTCATAAACAAAGATAACACTTTCAATACAAAACAAAGTTTGCTTACAGTTCTCGTTCCGTAACACCGCACAGTATCTTTAGCAGTAATATCACGAGCAGGAGGGAGCAGGAGTGAATGAACTTCCTGCCTTCCTTTTATTTCTGTTTTAACCACTTAATCAATTAGTCATTTTGTAGCAGTTAAAGTTACAGTACATATTATCTACCCAACCGTACGATAAGGATCCAACAGGACAGGACAGGGCAGGACAGGACAGGACAGGACAGGACAGGACAGGACAGGACAGGACAGGACAGGATAGGATAGGATAGGATAGGATAGGATAGGATAGGATAATTTTATTTCTATACCGCCCCTCTCCCGAAGGATTCGGGGCAGTGTACAGCCAGGTAAAAACACAATACAGATATCACAATTTAAATTTAAAAACTATTAAAAGTATTGCATTCAAGGCCAATTAGCTAAAAAAAAAATCAAAAATTTAAGAATTCCGAATTTAAAACTCAATTATGAAGCTAGCCCTGCCTGTCGGAAGAGGGACTGTCCCGGAGAAGAGGGGATGCACCTATTCTCCAAAGCACCTGACAGCAAGACAAGAAAGAACGGATGGAAACTAATCAAGGAGAGAAGCAACCTAGAACTAAGGAGAAACTTCCTAACAGTGAGGACAAATTAACCAGTGGAACAACTTGCCACCAGAAGTTGTGGGTGCTTCATCACTGGAGGTTTGTCAGAAGAGACTGGACAACCATTTGTCTGGAAATGGTGTAGGGTTTCCTGCTTGAGCAGGGGGTTGGACTAGATGACCTCCAAGGACCCATCCAACTCTGTTATTCTGTTAAGTCCTCGACTTACAACCATTCGTTTCGTGACCATTTGACGTTATAAAAACACTGAAAAAGGTGACTTACAACCGGTCCTCGGACTTACGACCGTCGCAGCGTTCCCTACAGTCACGTGATCAAAATTCGGGCGACTTGGCAACCGGCATGCAGTTACAACAGTTGCAGCATCCCAGGGTCACGCGATTGCCATTTGGGACCCCTCCTGTTCCTTCTCCACCCACTTCTAGCACTGATGATGTTACCTGGTTGGGTAATGAAATGTCTACAAGCTCAGAGAGCACCAAGGACCACCCCCCCCCCCCAGTTAAGGGGTTTCGAACTTGATTTCATTGAGGGCCGGATCAGGGTTGTGTTTGACTTCGGGGGGGGGCAGGGGGGCGTGGCCAGCTCGACATCACTGGTGTTGGGGGGCACCTGTGGTGGCCCGAATACTCTGTCAATGAAAATGGGATCCCGAGCTCCGTTTTTGGCTGCAAGGGCCTCTTGCAACCTTCTGCCAGCAAAAATGGAGCTTGGGAGGGCCACCCCGCAGGCCAGATCTAAGCACCCCGCTGGCCGGATCTGGCCCCCGGGCCTACCCGTGCCCCAGCTCAACCCTGAGCTATTCTCTTCTATCTGAACCAGTGGTGGAATTCAAATTATTTTACTATCGGTTCTGTGGGCGTGGCTTGGTGGGCATGGCAGGGGAAGGATACTGCAAAATCTCCACTCCCTCCCCACCCCTGAGGGAAGGATATTGCAAAATCTCCATTCCCTCCCCCACCCCTGAGGGAAGGATATTGCAAAATCCCCATTCCCTCCACACTCCTGAGGGAAGGATATTGCAAAATCTCCATTCCCTCCCCACCCCTGAGGGAAGGATATTGCAAAATCCCCATTCCCTCCACACTCCTGAGGGAAGGATATTACAAAATCCCCATTCCCTCCCCACACCTGAGGGAAGGATATTGCAAAATAAGAGCCTGATAGTACAGTGGACTAAAGCACTGTGATTAACATCTGCTGCTTGCAATTACTGCAAGTTCAAATCTCACCAGGCTCAAGGTTGACTCAGCCTTCCATCCTTTCAAAGGTAGGTAAATTGAGGACCCAGTTTGTGGGGGCAATAAGCTGACTTTGTATAAATATACAAAAGTATGAAGGCTATTGCTTAACGCACTGTAAGCCGCCCTCAGTCTCCGGAGAAGGGCGGCATATAAATTAAAGCAAAAAAAAAAAAAATCCCCATTCCCTCCACACTCCTGAAGGAAGGATACTGCAAAATCCCCATTCCCTCCGCACACCTGAGGGAAGGATATTGCAAAATCCCCATTCCCCTCCACACTCCTGAGGGAAGGATACTGCAAAACCCCCATTCCTTCCCCACCCCTGAGGGAAGGATATTGCAAAATCTCCATTCCCTCCCCACACCTGAGGGAAGGAAATTGCAAAATCCCCATTCCCTCCTCACTCCTGGGGGAGGGATATTGCAACATCTCCATTCCCACCCCAGTCCTGGGGCCAGCCAGAGGTGGTATTTGCCAGTTCTCCAAACTACTCAAAATTTCCGCTACCAGTTCTCCAGAACCTGTCAGAACCTGCTGGATTTCACCCCTGATCTGAACCCATCCCAATATTTAAAGGGGAAAAAAATTAAAATGTCTCTTTTCTTTTCTCCTTCCATTCCCCCCCCCCCCCCTCACCTTTATTTTCCCCTTCCCTCCCTCCCTATCCCGCTCAGGACACCGATCCCAACAACATGGCCTATGCAGATCTAAACTTCGACAAGGTGGCCCAGAAGAGACCCTGCCCAGGGGTGGAAAGCCCCCTGCAATCAGAATACGCCACCCTCCAGGCGGTGCAAACCTTGCCCAACGACGACAACGTAACCTACGCGGACTTGGATATGGTCCAGCTGAACCAAGCGCCGAAGCGGCCGGCCCCGAAGGCCGAGGAAGCGAGTTCGGAGTACGCCAGCGTCCAGGTGCAGAATAAGTGATCTCCGGAAGAGGCGGCGGCCGCTTAGGGGGCTCGAAGGACCTCTGACCAGTGGGTTGGGGAATCTTCTGCTAGGGCTTGGACTCTCGATGTTGTGCTCCTCCCGGTCTCCGGCGGAGGTTCCTTGGAAACTGTTTGGTGCTACTCACAGCTGCATCCTGGGGTTTTTTTGAGCTTCTTCCTTCCCTGCTCGGCGAGCGGACGGGAGACGTCACGACGGATCTAACACGGCTTTTCTCACCGAGCACCTCCACTCTCTTCCTCATACGTCGTCCACACGCCACCCAAGGACAAGCAGACCCACGAGAGGCCTGTGGGTGCAGGCTGGTTGGTTGCCGTGTCTGGCTCTTTCCTGATGGAAGCTCTTCTCGTTGGCCTTGGAGATCACCAAGCTGCTGAGATGCCACCTTGAGATACCTGCTTCACGGATCCAGGCTCCGTCGGTGGCCACAACTCACCTCCCCGTAAAACTGAAACCAATCTTCGGATCAGGCACTCCTGTCCCCTTCCGAGGTCTTGGACTAGATTTCAGGAGAAGGGGAGACGGAGAGGGACTACTTCCCAAGTGCTTCTGGGCAGAGGAAGTCTCCATTTTTGGCCAAGATGGCGTCTCTTTCACTTTGCTTTACTCTAACCCGCAGATACTTCCTCGGTTTCTCCTTGAGGAGACGTGCCTCTTTAGCTTAGTTAGCTTCAGTCAGGCTTTTGCTGGCAAGGCCACAATCCGTAGAAAACCTTCTCGAGTGTCCATCTCCCTCTTCTTCTTCTTCTTCTTCTTCTTCTTCTTCTTCTTCTTCTTCTTCTTCTTCTTCTTCTTCTTCTTCTTCTTCTTCTTCTTCTTCCTCCTCTTCTTCCTCTTCTTCTTCTTCTTCTTCTTCTTCTTCTTCCTCCTCCTCCTCCTCCTCCTCCTCCTCCTCCTCCTCCTCTTCTTCCTCTTCTTCTTCTTCTTCTTCTTCTTCTTCTTCTTCTTCTTCTTCTTCTTCTTCTTCTTCCTCCTCCTCCTCCTCCTCCTCCTCCTCCTCCTCCTCCTCCTCCTCCTCCTCCTCCTCCTCCTCCTCCTCCTCCTCCTCCTCCTCCTCTTCTTCTTCTTCTTCTTCTTCTTCTTCTTCTTCTTCTTCTTCTTCTTCTTCTTCTTCTTCCTCTTCTTCCTCTTCTTCTTCTTCTTCTTCTTCCTCTTCTTTTAAATCAACATTTCTTCCCTTAAGGACTTCTCGTTTAGAGAGGGAGGCGACGGACCACGTGAAACAGCTTCCGTGGTCCACTTTTTGGGCCTTAGGAAATTAGGAACCTCCACTGAATAATCGCTTGGGTTCCTGACTGACCCATCCACGATCTTCGTTACTGGCCTTCTTCTCCCATAGTAAACTAAGAGTAGCTCTTTAACGGTAAAGATCTCTCTGTGTGTGCGCGTGTGTGTGTATGTGTGTGTTTCTGAATGGTGGCTCTCCCTTCTCTTTCCACCATCCTCGTGGAAAAGACAAGCGCGTCTCCAAGAAGATAGGTCTATAGCGGGGGGGGGGTGTCTCCAAACGTGGCCACGTTTCAAACCTGTGGACTTCAACTCCCAGAATTCCCCCGCCATCTCGTGGTGTTAAGATCTTAAAACTTCATTTAAAAGGAGCAGGGAGAGAAATTACATTATAGTTGAGGATTTAGCCTTGACCAGAGATTTAAACCAGGGTCAGACCTGGTTTTTTGTATGAGGCCTTCAGACCTGAAACCAGAGCGTGGCTGGCTGGGGAATTCTGGGAGTTGAAGTCCACCATGTCTTTAAAAGTGGCCACGTTTGGAGAACTCTTCCCGGTCTACAGCATCGCACAACACGTCTTCTCTTGTAGCTCCACCGTAGACGTTCACTCATGAATTTGTCAGGTGGGATGTCGAGAAGGACAACGGTTGACCTTGACAACGAGGCTGGGGGCTTTGGGAGGATGGGGGGCTGTTGGTTGGATGTCTTCTTGATCTTCAGGAAACATCTCCAGATGAAGTGAGAGGAACAGGGGGCTCCATGTGGCTTGACCTCTAACGTCTTTGAAGAGGTCAACCCACCCCCTTATTTTGTGGTTTCTTCTCAGATGTGTGGAGCTGGTTTTTCTTTCCCCCATCTTCTTTATAAGTCGCTCATTTTTATTTTTATTTTCCCATTCTGGAAGTGCAGTTGAATAAGAGTGAGGGAAGGAGAAGACGACAGTCCCTAAAAATGGAGGTCCATTTGCCAATCTTATGGGGTTAGGGGCGCCTCACGAGATGCTGCTGTACTGCCTACGGTGACTGTTCCACATTATAACCGTGTACTCCTTTTACAACTTAAAAAAAAAAAATTACCAATATTTGTGTACGTTCTTTGTAAGTGAGTGTAGTACTGTGTACTTAGCACTAGTGTGAAAAGAGAATCCGGAAAAATGAGGGAAAGGGCCTGAGCGCTGGGGAAGAGGTAGTCCATTCAAAGGTTGGGCTTCCCAATCGTGACGCCCCTCCAGATGGTGATGGGAGCTGTAGTCCCAACTTCTTGAGAAGTTGCCCAGCTGGGGGAAAGTTGCTCTGAACCTTCACAACCAACTTTCTGTGGCTCCTGCTACCAGTCACCAAAATTCTTCTTGATGGTTTTTCCAAGATCCTCGTTGTTGTGTTCCTCCTTACTATAATGTTTAGGGGCTAACTGGCAATTTTGGTGGACATGGAAGGATGGAGAAGGGATGTCTTCCGACACGCCTGTGTCCATCTTGCAACCGATGTCCATCCTGAGGACCCAAGAAGATCTCAAAAGGTCCCAGGAAGGGATATGGGTCACCTTGAGGGATCTGGCATTCCTTCCAAAGTCAGAAGATCCTTCTCCCTCACATTGTTCTCTGCTGCTTTCGGCTAGCTCTCCATCAAATATTTGAAGGCCATCTTCATCTTGGACAGCCTCTTTTCACCATAGCTCATTCAAGGTCACACTTCTGGATTTGGGGGTTTAAGTCCCTGCTTTTTCTTAAACACCATGGGAGAAGTCCTATCTGTATGAAGGATCTAAAAGGGAAGACGTCAAGCTATCAAATCCTCACAGACTTTCCTAGGTTGCAGAGACCAAGTTAGGTGAGAACTTATGGCCCTCCAGACCTTGGCAGAACTACGACTCCCCGCGTTGTGGTTCTACAACATCTGAAGGCCTCAATTTCTCCATCCCTGTTTGGGAAGGACAAGGGTTGGCATGTCCCTCAAAGCCAACGTAGATGTTCCTTCTGGAAAGCAACCACTATTGGAGCTTGGTTCCTTCTTCCACCTCCCCTTCTGATCCCTCTCATCCAGCTCAGCTCTGAATTCTCACTCCCCCCCGTGCTGTGCCACAACTGGAGTGGGGGACATGGCGAAGATCTCACACCCGCTGTTTGCCTTGCTTTAGTTATAAGCGCTCCCGTAATGACAACGAATTTTCAGTCTTCTGCAAAGCAGGGAATGGGGAAGTGATTAGTGATTGTGTAGAGCAAGAGATGTCCAACTTGGGGACTTTAAGATTTGTGGACTTCAGCTCCCAGAATTCCCCAGCCAGCATGGCTGGCTGGGGAATTCTGGGAGCTAAAGATCCACAAGTTTTAAAAGTATGGCTGGCTGGGGAATTCTGGGAGCTGAAGGTTCCCAAGTCTTAAAAGTATGGCTGGCTGGGGAATTCTGGGAGCTGAAGTCCCCAAGTCTTAAAAGTATGGCTGGCTGGGGAATTCTGGGAGCTGAAGGTCCCCAAGTCTTAAAAGTATGGCTGGCTGGGGAATTCTGGGAGCTGAAGGTCCCCAAGTCTTAAAAGTATGGCTGGCCGGGGAATTCTGGGAGCTGAAGTCCCCAAGTCTTAAAAGTATGGCTGGCTGGGGAATTCTGGGAGCTGAAGTCCCCAAGTCTTAAAAGTTGTCAAGGCTGGACATCCCCGATGTAGAGCAACCTTCATCCACCTGCCTTGGACTTCAATTCCCAGAATTCCAGCCTCCACAGCTAAAGGAATGATGGGAAACCAAGTCAAAACAATCCCAACTCAGATTGTGAAATAGCCTCAGTGCTTGGCCTCAGTTTTGCAGGAAGGATAAATGGAACTAAGGCCAGGGGAGGCGAGGGAGGGAGGGGGAGGGAGGCGTTATTGGAGTCGTTGGGATATATTTGTCGTGGATCCGAAAAGTACGTGTTTGTATGAATTTGCACCTTAATATTTTTTTTTCCTGGTTTTGTTTTGTTTTGTTTTTCGCTTGCAAGATATTTTTGTAATAAAAGGTTCTGCATCATCCCTCAGATTTGTGTGAGTGATCCATGACCGAGCGGGATTTAAAGGCATCCGGCTAGTCCTCGAGTTACGACCACAACGGTGGCCCCCCCTCCCAATTTCTGTCATGAAGTGAATTTGACTCTGTTTTGCGACCTTCCTTGCCGCAGTTGTTAAATGAATCGCTGCGGTTGTTAAGTCAGTCACATGGTGGTTCAGTGAATCTGGCTTCCTCGTTCCGAAGGTCGCAAAAAGGGGATCACCTATGACCCCGGGAGACTGCAACGTCATAAATATGAGTCAGCTGCCAAGGGTCTGATTTCTGATCACGTGACCATGGAGATGATGCAACGGTCCTACATCTGAGGTGGGATTCAGCCGGTTCGGGAAAACCGGATGCTAATTTTACTTCTGGTTCGCCGAACCGGTAGTTGCAAGGACTGGTTGGCCCCACACACCCTGCCCCGCCCCTCCCAGGAGTCTCCACGCAGCCTGTTTTGAATGCCAGGTTAAGTGCAGGGCCTGTATGGAGGCTCTGGGAGGGTGAAAAATGGGCCTCCCGGATATTCCAGAAGCCTGGAAATGGGCTCGTTTCCGGCCTCCGGAGGGCCTCCAGAGCCTGAGGGAGGCTGTTTTCGCCCTCCCAGAGGCTCAAGAAAAGCCTCCGGAGCCTGGGGAGGGCGAAAATGTCCCCCCCCACCGCTGCCATGGTGCAGGAGGCTGAGTAGGCCACACCCACCATGGCCACGCCCACCCAGCAACCAGGCAGAGAACCGGTTGCTAAAATTTTTGACTCCCACCCCTATCCTAAGTGTTAAAAAAACGGTCGTAAGTCTCTTTTTCAGCTTTTTTTCAACTTTGGACAGTCACTAAATGAACTGTTGTAAGTCGAGGACTACCTGTACGCGCTTCAGGGGCGAAAACAAAAAATCTTTTCCGCTGCGTTGCACGAAGAACCGAGAAGTAGAACTTGAGAGAAAGTCCGACCTCTATCGTCCACCCAAATATTTGAGCGCAGCGATGCAAAATAGGAAAATAGCTTGCGTTGCAAAAAAAGAAAAAGGAATATATTCCACACTGGCACAAACCAGTAATTATCGAAAAAGGCAATCTACAATTACACAGAAGTGCTCGGCTGAATGGAAAGTCCAATCCCAGCTTATTCGCCATTCTGAAGGAGAACAATAATTCTAATTATTATTGTTTGGACTTCAGCTCCAGCTGTTTATCGCTCGGCTAGCAGCCACGGGACAGATGGGGGGGGGGGAAAGTGGGGTCTGCGTTTCTTTATTTCTCACGCACCCATCTTTAAGAAGAAGAAAAAATATTGTGAATTTTTATTTTTATTTTTTTTTTGGCGAGTTGCGTCTTCCAAAATTGCACATAAGCAAAAACAGCTTTCTGTAATTTTGGGATTGCATCTGTTCGCACATAATCATCGGCGTATGAATTGATTTTGCACTCCGGGTTATTTTTCCGTATCGCACAATGTACACAATGCCAGCTCTGGTTGTAATTTGCAAAACTGCTCTCGCCTCGGGAAGTTTTGCGACTGTTCGCACAACAGGTCAAGGCCAGTGGGGTGCACACTTCCGTTTACCCCAATTTTTTTAAACTGAGTTATTGCTCATTTATTTTTATCCCATCTTGGTTGTTTTTACAGACAACTCAGGGTTGCAAAGATACCGAATGCTCTTTTCCACCTCCTGTTTTCCCCGCAACAACAACCCTGTGAGGTGGATTGGGCTAAGTGACTGTGACTGGCTCCAAGTCACCAATCCGGCTTTCATGCCTAAGGCGGGACTAGAACTCACAGGCTCCTGGTGATTGGCCTAAAGTCACCCAACCATCTTTCGTGCCTAAGGTAGAACTAGAACTCACTGTCTCCTGGTAATTGGCCTAAAGTCACCCAGCTGGCTCTCATGCCTAACATGGGACTAGAACTCACAGGCTCCTGGTGATTGGCTCACCATCACCCAGCCAGCTTTCCTGCCTAAGCCAGGACTAGAACTCACAGTCTCCTAGTCATTGGCTCAAAATCACCCAGTTAGTGTTCACGCCTAAGGCAGGACTAGAACTCGCCATCACAGTACCTTCACCACTGCACTAAAGTAACTTCTCTTCTCTTCTCTTCTCTTCTCTTCTCTTCTCTTCTCTTCTCTTCTCTTCTCTTCTCTCTTCTCCTCTCCTCTCCTCTCCTCTCTTCTCCTTTCTTCTCCTCATTTCTTCTTTTATATTCCTCCTTTCCTCCTTTTTCTCTTCCCTCCTCCTTCTCTTCTTTTCTCTTCTTTTCCTTTCCTCTCCTTTCCTCTCCTCCTTTCTTCTTATCTTATATTTCCTTCTTTCCTCCTTCTTCTCTTCCCTCCTGCTTCTCCTCTTCTCCTCCTTTCTTCTTATTTTATATTTCCTTGTCTCACCTCTTCTTCTCCTTTCCTCTCCTGTCTTCTTTTATATTCCTCCTTTCCTCCTTTTTCTCTTCCCTCCTTCTCTTCTTTTTTCTTCTTCTTTTCCTTTCCTCTCCTTTCCTCTCCTCCTTTCTTCTTATCTTATATTTCCTTCTTTCCTCCTTCTTCTCTTCCCTCCTGCTTCTCTTCTCTTCTCCTCCTTTCTTCTTATTTTATATTTCCTTGTCTCACCTCTTCTTCTCCTTTCCTCTCCTCCTTTCTTCTTTTATATTTCCTTCTTTTCTTCTTTTTCTCTTCCCTTCTGCTTCTCTTATCTTCTTTTCTCTTCTTTTCCTTTCTCTCCTTTTCTGTCCTCCTTTCTTCTTATCTTATATTTCCTTCTTTCCTCCTTCTTCTCTTCCCTCCTGCTTCTCTTCTCTTATTTTCTTTTCTTTTCCTTTCTCTCCTTTCCTGTCATCCTTTCTTCTTATCTCATATTTCCTTCTTTCCTCCTTCTCTTCCCTCCTGCTTCTCTTCTCTTCTCCTTTCTTCTTATTTTATATTTCCTTCTTTCTTCCTCCTTCTCTTCCCTCCTCCTCTCTTCTCTTCTCCTTATCTCTCTCTCCTTTCCTTTCCTTTCCTTTCCTTTCCTTTCCTTTCCTTTCCTTCCCTTCCCTTCCCTTCCCTTCCCTTCCCTTCCCTTCCCTTCCTTTCTCTTTCATTATGTTCTGCAAATGAAATATAACAAAATGTTAAAAAGTCACGATATTCATGTAGTTACTTACCAAGCACATCTAAATTATATTAAAGTAAGCAAACTATCTTTACAAAGCACATCACAACTTTTGAGCACCTTCCTAACATTTGGAAATGGAAAGTTTGAAAAATTTGACACGCCCTATAAGTAATGTTTAAAAAAACAAAAAAAAAACCATTTACTCAGTTGCACTACACACTTCCAGAAAATGGGTATAATCATCGCTGGCTTGTGATGCAAATACAGGAATAGTTCTCACTGAATAAAGAGCAAAATGGAGGGTGGCAGAAATTGAGAGAAATGGGCGAGGGGAAACCGATAAAAAATTCTGGAATTCGATGGGACATCCCGGAAAAAAAGGAGATTATGGTGCATTATGGGTGTTGCGCTCCGGAGTGATCATCCCAACATTTTTCAACCTTAGTAAGGTTAAGATGGATGGACTTCAACTCCCAGAATTCCCCAGCCAGCAAAGCTGGCTGGGGAATTCTGGGAGTTATAGTCCACCCATCTTAACCTTGCCAAGCTTGAGAATACAAAATGCGCCAGATTTCGGTACTCACAGGTCTCTTGTCTCTTCAACTGACCCAAGCCAATTCAAACAACGTTTGACGCACCCAGCGCCCAACCTCGGGTCAATGCCGAAGTCCAAGAACAGCTGTTAAAGAAGGTAACCTTCATCCATCTCAGTTAAAACTCCTTACTGGTTACCTTGGCATATTTAAGCTCTTCGGAGAAGGATCTGCCTATATGCAGCTTTGCATCGTTGCTTCCAATTGCAACGTAATCTGGAGCCAGGAAGGTGGGTCACGACTGGGGCAGGCCAATACAGGTGACCCTCGGCTTAGCGACCACAATGGAGCCCAAAATTTCAGTCGTTAAGTGAGACGGTGCTTAAGTGGGTTTTCGTCCCGTTTTACGACCTTTTTTGCCACCGTCGTTTAGCCAATCACCGCAGTCGTTAAGTTAGTAACACGGTTGTTAAATAAATAAATCTGGCTCAGCTTTTCAGAAGGTCGCAAAAGGGGATCACGTGAGACACCTCAACCGTCGTAAGTATGAGTCAGTTGTCCAGCATCCAAATGTAAATCACGTGACCGTGGGGATGTGTGACGGTCGTAAGTGCGAAAAACGGTCATAAGTCACTTTTATCAGTGCTGTTGTAACTTCGAACTTTTGTAAGTTGAGGACTATCTGAATTTCAAATATTTTATTTTTCCTATTTGGAAGACTTGGGGGGCTCCTTAGGAAAGGAAGCAAGCTTGCAAAGCTCCTCCACCAAGCCAACGAATTATCTATACCCCTAGTCCTCAATTTATCACCAAATTTGGGGGCCAGTATTTCCATTACTAAACCACCTTTTCACCACCTTTTTTTTTTTGGCCAGGGTTGCTAAGCGAATCACTTCAGTTGTTAAGCGAATCATGCGGTCATTAAATGAAACCAGCTCCCCCCCCAGTGACTTTTCAAAAGACGGCTGAGAAGATCGCAAATGGTGATCATGTGACACTGGGACACTGCGACCGTCGTAAATACAGGCCACCCAAATTTTAATCACATCACCACAGGGATACTGCAATGGTCATAAGTGTGATGACCAGCCATAATTGAGAGGACCAGTCGTAAGTGCGAGGACCAGTCGTAAGTGCGAGGACCAGTTGTAAGTGAGAGGACCAGTCGTATGTGCGAGGACTAGTCATGAGTGCAAGGACCAGTCGTAAGTGCAAGGACAAGTGAGCACAAGGACCAGTTGTAAGTGTGAGGACCAGTCATAAGTGTGAGGACCAATCGTAAGTGCAAGGGCCAGTCATGAGTTCAAGGACCAGTTGTAAATGCGAGGACCAGTCATACATGGGAGGACCAGTCGTGAGTGTGAGGACCAGTTGTAAGTGTGAGGACCAGTAGTGAGTTCAAGGACTAGTTGTAAGTGCAAGGACCAGTGATACACATGAGGACCAGTCGTGAGTGCGAGGACCAGTTGTAAGTGTGAGGACCAGTAGTGAGTTCAAGGACCAGTTGTAAGTGCGAGGACCAGTCATACATACGAGGACCTGTCGTGAGTGCGAGGACCAGTTGTAAGTGCAAGGACCAGTCATGAGTTCAAGGACCAGTTGTAAGTGCGAGGACCAGTCATACATACCAGGACCAGTCGTGAGTGCGAGGACCAGTTGTAAGTGTGAGGACCAGTAGTGAGTTCAAGGACCAGTTGTAAGTGCGAGGACCAGTCGTACATACGAGGACCTGTCGTGAGTGCGAGGACCAGTTGTAAGTGCGAGGACCAGTCATACATACGAGGACCTGTCGTGAGTTCAAGGACCAGTTGTAAGTGCGAGGACCAGTCATACATATGAGGACCTGTCGTGAGTGCGAGGACTAGTTGAAAGTGTGAGGACCAGTTGTGAGTTCAAGGACCAGTCATAAGTGCAAGGACCAGTCATAAGTACAAGTCGTGAGTGCGAGGACCATTCATAAATGCGAGGACTGGACATAAGCCACTTTTTTTGCTGTTCTAACTTCAGTCACTAAATAAATGGTTGTAAATTGAGGACTCCCAGGATTTGAGGGGTTTTTAAGAGGGATGAATTGGGGGGCGAAAATTGGTCTATAATAGGCTGGTAGTGATGAGCTGACAGGTCAAACTCTCCGCCCAGAGAGGAATGGATCTTGCCAGCCACCGATGCCACCGGCATCTTGGTTCCCCCGTAATTGGGCTCCAGAGAGAAACCCCACCCGCGTGCCCGTCTGTTCCGTGGCACAGCTCGTCCTTCTTCAGCGGGCCCGTCCTCCGTCTGCTGCTTCCCCGGAGCAACAATCCGATTACTTCTCCCGGAAAGCGTGTGTAAGGAGCCCTTCAAATGTCAGGAAAGGTGACCGTAGTAAGAAGTAACTCGTGTGCGTGTGTGTGTAAGCCGTGACTCTCGAGTGACGGAAACGGCGGCATGTCAGCGGGGCCATTTGGAAATCAATTCCTGCCGCTTTCTGCTCGGATCTCTCAAGACCTTGAATTCCATTAACCTTGATGTCAAGGAGGACGGGAAGCAGCGATCCATCTGCCTCCTCCGATTCCATGTGGATTTTCTTTCTTTTTGTTTTTTTCTTTCCACCCGGATTCCTTCGGTACATGACTTTGAAGGAGTTGTAAGGAGGTTTGGCTTCCCTCCTTATAAACAGGTAAGGGAGAAACAAAACAAAACTTTAAAAAAAAAAAAAAAAACCAACCACCAAATAATAAACCCTGAGAAGTACAACTAAGAAGGAGCAGTCCAGTTGTAAGGAGGTTTTGCTTCCCTCCTATAAGCAGATAAGGGAGAAACAAAACAAAACTTTTTTAAAAAAAATAAATAAACCCTGAGAAGCACAACTAAGAAGGAACAGTTCAGTTGTAAGGAGGTTTTGCTTCCCTCCTATAAGCAGATAAGGGAGAAACAAAACAAAACTTTTTTTAAAAAAATAAATAAACCCTGAGAAGCACAACTAAGAAGGAACAGTTCAGTTGTAAGGAGGTTTTGCTTCCCTCCTATAAGCAGATAAGGGAGAAACAAAACAAAACTTTTTTTTTTTAAAAAAAATAAACCCTGAGAAGCACAACTAAGAAGGAGCAGTCCAGTTGTAAGGAGGTTTTGCTTCCCTCCTATAAGCAGATAAGGGAGAAACAAAACAAAACTTTTTTTAAAAAAACCAACCACCAAATAATAAACCCTGAGAAGCACAACTGAGAAGAAGCAGTCCAGTTGTAAGGAGGTTTTGCTTCCCTCCTATAAGCAGATAAGGGAGAAACAAAATAAAACTTTTTTTAAAAAGCCCTAAGTTGATCAGCACAAGTAGGCAGGAGCTGTCCAGAAGTTGTATTCAGCCATTCCCTCCCACCCAACTACCCCCGGCTCTATGCCATCCTATTTAGGCACATTTTTGAGGCCAGGCGCATGTGCAGAGGGCCGGGTGTATGTGCGGAATGCAGGCGCGTGTGCAAACCGGGCACATGCATGCATGAAGCAAGTGTGTGTGTGCATGGTGAACCAGTAGTAGCCAGGAGTGAAATGCTACCGGTTCAGTCCGGTTCACCCAAACCGGTAATAAAAAATGTAAAAAAAAAAAAAGAAAGAAAAGTTCTGACGATCAGCTGAGCGATGCACGATCGTTGGAACTTTTTTTACTTTTTTAAAATATTTTTTACAACCTATTCAATGAAAAAAAATGCTTTTAAAAGTAAAAAAAAAAAGGCTCTGAAGATCACGCGCCACAGCTGATCACACCCCTCCGCGCTGTTCTACTTACCCCATGCCTCCTTTTGGTGTGCACTGCGCGTGCGCGCACCTCGCATTTGGTGCATGGTGTCCACTATGCATGCGTGTGCACGGCACATGTTTGGCGTACAGAACGCATCCGCAGCCAGCAAACCGGTAGTAAACCGGTTCAGACTTCACCACTGGTAGTAACATAATGTGAAACCCACTGCTGGAACTGTCCAGTTGTAAGGAGGTTTTGCTTCCCTTCTCTAAGCTGATAAGGGAAAAACAAAATAAAACTTTTTTTAAAAAAAAACTGAATTACCCTTCCTTTGGCTTTGTTTGTCAGAAGGTCGTAAAAGGGGGATCACGTGGCCCCAGGGCACCGCAACCGTCATAAATATGAGCCTGTTGCCAAGCACCTGAATTTTGATCACGTGACGTGGGGGACACTGCAAGGGTCGTAAGTGTGAAAAGCGGTCCTAACTCATCTTTTTCAGTGCCATTCTAACTTCGAATGGTCATTAAGCGAACCGTTGTAAGTTGAGGACTGCTTGAAAATAATAAGTAAATAGAATGTCTATAGAAGGGGTGGAGCTGATAATGGGAGGTTGGTTTTTGGCCTGCCATCCATCCTGCAGACGCCTCAGTCCAGTGGTGGGTTGCTCCTGGTTCGGCCCGGTTCGGCCGAACCAGTAGCGGTGACACTATTACGTCACCAACCGGTTCTCTTTCTTCAGGAGCTGGGCCCTCTTGCCCACCCCCGTGTTATTCCGACCTTATATTTCTTCTTTTTTCGCCCACCTGAGAGGTGCGGCAGAGCGGACTGCCGCACCTCAGCTGGGCAGATTCGCAACGCGCTTGTGAGGCGAAGAGGCGATCGCGCGCAAAGCGCCCACACAAAGAGAATCGGTAATAAAGCTGGTTAGGACCCACCCCTGCCTCAGTCTAGGGCAGAGGTGGGGAACGATGGGCCTTTTATGACTTGTGGACTTCGACTCCCAGAATTCCTGAATCAGTGTGGAATTCTGGGAATTGAAGTCCACGAGCCATAAAGGGGCCATAAACGGCATGGCCGACTCAGGGATTCTGGGAGTTGAAGTCCACAAGCCATAAAGGAGCCATAACCGGCATGGCCGACTCAGGGATTCTGGGAGATGAAGTCCACAAGCCATAAAAGGGCCATAACCGGCATGGCCGACCCAGGGATTCTGGGAGATGAAGTCCACAAGCCATAAAGGAGCCATAACCGGCATGGCTGACTCAGGGATTCTGGGAGTTGAAGTCCACAAGCCATAAAGGAGCCATCGTTCCCCACCCCTGGTCTAAGGAGACCACCACTTGGGGTTCCTCAAACCCCCTTTTGGGAATCAAAGTCTTGAACACAGAACCTCTCCTGGCCAAGACCACATTCAGGAAATATTGCCCCAAAGTTATGAGCATTAAACAGAAACTTTTTGGAGAGCTGAATTCTCACTCTGATGATTTGAAGTCAGCTGGAGGGATGGAGGACTGAGTTGCCTGCTCATTTTTCTCACGGAAAAATGACATCTGTGTAGGTGGGAAGCTCAGAACTGGCAACGCTTCAAACGCCAGCGAGGAAGGTGGCTGGGGAAAGTGTTGTTTTTGTTTTGTGTTGTTTTGTTCTGGTTTTTCACCAACCTGCCTCCACCCAATCTGAACAATAAAATGGAAAAACTAAAGAGGACGTTACCAGAATCAACTTTTTTCCCTTCCCTCCCTCCCTCCCTCCCTCTCTTCCTTCCCAGCTTTAACCCATCCATTTCCTTCCTTCCTTGTTTCCTTCCCTCCTTCTTCCCAACCCTAACCCACTGCTTCCTTCCCTCCTCCCTCCCCTTTCCTTCCTTTCTTCCTTCCTTCCTTCCTTCCATCCTTTCCAACCCTAACCACTGCTTCCTTCCCTCCTCCCTCCCCTTTCCTTCCTTTCTTCCTTCCTTCCTTCCTTCCTTCCATCTTTTCCAACCCTAACCACTGCTTCCTTCCCTCCTCCCTCCCCTTTCCTTCCTTCCTTCCTCCCTTCCTTCCTTCCTTCCCTCCTTCCCTCCTTTCCAACCCTAACCACTGCTTCCTTCCCTCCTCCCTCCCTTTTCCTTCCTTCCTTCCTTCCTTCCTTCCATCCTTTCCAACCCTAACCACTGCTTCCTTCTCTCCTCCCTCCCCTTTCCTTCTTTCCTTCCTTCCTTCCTTCCCTCCTTTCCAACCCTAACCACTGCTTCCTTCCCTCCTCCCTCCCTTTTCCTTCCTTCCTTCCTTCCTTCCTTCCTTCCTTCCTTCCTTCCTTCCTTCCTTCCTTCCCTCCTTTCCAACCCTAACCACTGCTTCCTTCCCTCCTCCCTCCCCTTTCCTTCCTTCCTTCCTTCCTTCCTTCCTGGGGTGAAATCCAGCAGGTTCTGACAGGTTCTGGAGAACCGGTAGCAGAAATTTTGAGTAGTTCGGAGAACAGACAAATACCACTTCTGGCTGCCCCCAGAGTGGGGTGGGAATGGAGATTTTGCAGTATCCTCCCCCTGCCACGCCCACCAAGCCACGCCAACCAAGCCACACCACATCCACCAAGCCATGCCCACAGAACTGGTAGTAAAAAAATTTGGATTTCACCACTGCTTCCTTCCCTACTTTCCAACCCTAACCCACTGCTTCCTTCCCTCCTCCCTCCCCTTTCCTTCCTTCCCTCCTCCCTCCCTCTTTCCTCCCTTCCTTTCCAACCCTATCCTACTTCTTCCTTCCTTCCTTCCTTCTTCCCTCTCTCCCTTCCTCCCTCTTCCTTCCTTCCTTCCTTTCCAACCCTAATCCACTCCTTCCTTCCCTCCTCCTTCTCTCCCTTTCCTTCCTTCCTCCCTCCCTGTTATAACCCTAATCCACTCACCAGTGGTGAAACCCAATTTTTTTTTACTACCAGTCTCTGTGGGTGTGGCTTGGTGGGCGTGGTGTGGCTTGGAGGGCGTGGCAGAGGAAGGATACTGCAAAATCCCCATTCCCTTCCCAATCCTGAGGGAAGGATACTGCAAAATCTCCATTCCCACCCCACTCTGGGGCCAGCCAGAGGTGGTATTTGCTGGTTCTCCGAACTGCTCAAAATTTCCGCTACGGGTTCTCCAGAACCTGTCAGAACCTGCTGGATTTCTCCTCTGCCACCCACCCTTCATTCTAACTAACCCAATATTTTTTTTTTTTCTGTTCTCAGTTGGGTATTATGAGAGGTTTTTTTCTATAAGTGTGTTGCAAGACAGCAAACAACCAGCAGATGGCAGCAGTGATACCCAAAACTCATAATATACTTGTGTGGAGTATATTAAGAGAATCTTGGCATCCCACCATACATACATACATTTATATCCTGCCATTATTATTTTTATAAATAAATCAAGGTAGTGAACATACCTAATACTTCTTCCTCCTCCTAGTTTCCTCACAACAACAACACTGAGAGGTGAGTTGGACTGAGAGGGAGGGATGGCACGAAGTCACCCAGCTGGCTTTCATTCCAAAGGTGGGACTAGAACTCACAGTCTCCTGGTGATTGGCCCAAAGTCACTCAGCTGGCTTTCATGCTTAGAGTGAACTAGAACTCACTGTCTCCTGGTGATTGGCCCAAAATCATCCACCTAAGTTTCATGTTTAAGATGGGACTAGAACTCACCTACTCCTGGTGATTGGCCCAAAGTCACCCAGACAGGTTTCATGCCCAAGGTGGGACTAGAACTCACCATCTCCTAGTGATTGGCCCAAAGTCAGCTGGCTTTCATGCTTAGAGCAAACTAGAACTCACTGTCTCCTGGTGATTGGCCCAAAATCATCCAGCCAAGTTTCATGTTTAAGATGGGACTGGAACTCACCATCTCCTGGTAATTGGCCCAAAGTCACCCAGACAGATTTCATGCTTAAGGTGAACTAGAACTCACCGTCTCCTGGTGATTGGCCCAAAGGCCCCCAGCCAGCTTTCAGAGTTGGAAGGGACCTTGCAGGTTATCTAGCCCAACCCCCTGCCGAAGCAGGAGACCCTCCATCTACCTAGGATCGAACTCACAACCTCCTGCCTAAAGTGGAACTAGAACTCACACTCTCCTAGTTTCTTAGCTTGATACCTTAATCACTAAACCAAAGGGTTATGCAGCTAGTTTCAGGTCAATCCCTGCAACCACGCAAGAAGCATAAATTGGCCAAATTTGCAGAATGCAGCCGGCGTTTACCTACACAGCCGCATCAGAGCTGAAAGGGGGCGTGGTTTCCCCTCTCTCCCCGCCCTCCCCCTGCACCCCATTCCCCCCCCCCCCACCAACCACTAAGAATGCACTTCCTTGTTTCCATCTTCCACCTTTGCAAACCTGCCAAGGAAGAAAAATCTTCCACAATCTCCATAGAAACAGTTTCGTCACCCTCGGAAACTGTTTCTAAGGTGGGAACTAAGCGATGGGATGGAGGGAGGATGGCGGTGAGGGGGGGGGGCAGCGTGAGCTCTCCCCAATCGGGGTGAAGTGACCTTGAGGCCGAGGTTTGCCTCCTCTGTCTCCGGCTGGAAATTAACACCCCCCCCCTTTATTTATTTTATTTTTTTTGCAAAATTCTCCCCGTAGTCACCATAACGACCGATGCTCTTGCTTTGTGTGGATTGGTTCGTCTTCTTGGGTGTGTGAGCGTGCAGGGAAGAGTCCCCCCCCCCAATAAGGAGCAGGAGGAAAGGCACACTCCCACCCACCCATTTTGCATTCCACGCCAGGCAATTTTATCATGTGCTTTTTTTTTTTAATCGGATGAGTCAATGCTGCTGAGAATTGCAAAAGTGCTTTTTTGTTTTTAAAGGCAACCGGATTTTTTTTTTTCCCAATTATATTTTCTTTCGCTTCTCTTATCTTCGGGGCACGAACCGAAGAAGCTTCTTGGAGGAGAAGCAAAAGGTTTTTGAAACAATCGCAACCACAACAGCTGGCTTTCAAATGGTTTCCTGCGCGAGGAGGGTGGGGTTGGACTAGAGGACCTCAAGGAATAATGGATGGAAACTGATTGAGAAGAGAGTCAACCTGGAAATAAGGAGGAATTTTCTGACAGTGAGGACAATCCACTGACGGAACAGAAGTTGCCTTCGGAAGTTGTGGGAGCTTCATCACTGGAGGCTTTCAAGAAGAGATTGGATCAGAAATGGTGTAGGGTCTCTCCTGCTTGGGTGGGGGGTTGGACTAGATGACCTCCAAGGTCCCTTCCAACTCTGGTAATCTGTAGTCCCTTCCCTTCCAACTCTGTGATTCTGTTAATCCTCGCCTTACGAGGTTATCAGTCCAACATTTCTGTTGCCAAGCCAGACAAATTGTCAAGTGAGTTTTGTCCCATTTTTACCACCCGTCTTGCCACCGTTGTAAAAGTGACTCACTGCAGTTGTTAAGGTGTAGTAACATCGTCGTTCTGTGAATCTGGCTTCCCCGTGGACTTTGCTTGTCCGAAGGTCGCAAAAGAGGATCACACGGCCCCCCCGGGATACTGCAACTGTTGTAAATGTGAATCGAGTTGTTCAAGCGGCTGGATTTTGATCACGTGACCACGGGGATGCAGCAACGGTCGTAAGTGTGGAAAATGGTCGTAAGTGTGAAAATTATCAGGGCCCTTTGAACTGTCGCGAAAGGAATGGTTGTAGGTCAAGGAGTTCCTGTATTTATTTTTGAAGAAAGTGGGCTGTCTATCAGAAGCACAAAACTCGGTGGCCACTTGGTGGCAGCAAAATGCTAGTTTTCTGTATGGTTTGGCTGCCATCTAGTGGCCACGTAGATTCCTGCAGCCGCCTTTGCCATGCTCAATGCTTTATCTTAGCACTATCAAGCCAAGAGATTTAACTTTTCATTGCTTAATGTTTAGTTGTCCTGGAAAGAAAAATGATGAAACAAGCAATCTTCCAATATAGGTAGTCCTCGACTTATAACCAAGTAACGACGACACTGAAAAAAGTGACTTTAAGACTGAATGGTCCTCACACTTACGACCATCGCTGCATTCCACGCGGTCACCATCACCATCACAAATTGGGCACTTGGGAAACCGGCGTGCAGCATCCTGGGATCCTGGGATCACTGTTTGAGACCTCCCCAGCCATGTCTCGACATGCAAAGTCAACGGGGGAAAGCCGGATTCAGGGAATGACCATGCTAATTGGATCTGTTCACTTAATGCCCATGTTAAGTGAATCTGGCTTCCCTGCACTGCAGTGCATGGTTGCTTAACAACCATGGCCCAAAAAGATGGTAAAATTGGACATGACTCACTTAACGACCGACAGTCCCAATTGTGGTCATAACTCGAGGACTATCTGTATTGGAATTCATCAGCATCAGGGCCTGGCATCGGGACTCTATAGAGGTAGCCCTCAACTTACAACCACAACTGAGCCCACAATTTCTGTTGCTAAGCGAGACAGTTGTTAAAGGAGTGTTGCCCCGTTTTACGACCTTTCTTGCCACCGTCGTTAAGTGAATCAGAGATTAGTAACCCGGTTCTTAAGTGAATCTGGCTTCCCCATTGCTTGTTAGGAGGTCGCAAAAGGGAATCACATGACTCCCGGACACGGCGACTGTCATAAATAGGAATCAGTTGCCAAGTTTCCAAATTTTGATCAGGGATGCGGCAACGGTCGTAAGTGCGAACAACGGTCCTAAGTCCCTTTTTTCAGTGCCGTTGTAACTTTGAACTGTTGTAAGTCAAGAACTATCTGTAGTTGCATTGTATTAAGCAGTGATCCTAAACCTTATAACTGTAAAATATCTGGACTTCAACTCCCAGAATTCCCCAGCCAGCTGCAGCTGCAGCTGGCTGGGGAATTCTGGGAGTTGAAGTCCAGACATCTTAATGTTGCTAAGCTTGAGAAAACCGCTGATCCAAAAGGCTGAAGGTTGTGAGTTCAATTCCCAACAGAGATTTGCATAGTCACATTTGACTACTCACAGTTAATGAATCCCAGCAGGATAAAACCAGATTGCCTCGTATTGATTTACACAACCGACCAATTGCAAAGGAACGTCTCTCTTCCATCTGGATGAGCCCGTTGTATAGGAGGAACAATTTTTTGTGCGCTGCTGGTCTTTTTGCAACAAGTTGAATTGCACAAATCCCCTCTGGCTCATCCAGATGTTTTTTGTTTGTTTGCTTTTTGCAGCGGATGCTGAAACTGGAACAGCTGTCATTTTAAACGTCAAGATTGATGAAACAATTTTTTTAAAAAAAAAAATTTCTCTGGTCTCTGCGTACTGTAGGAAGTTGGCACCCACCCAGTGGTGAAATCTGAACTTTGTTACTACCGGTTTTGTGGGCGTGGCTTGGTGGGGGGTGGGGGTTATATGACTGGGTGGGCGTGGCCAATTTTATTTTATTTTTACTTTTAAAACCATTTTTTCTACAACCTCTTCGGCGAAGAGGTTGTAAAAAAATGCTTTCAAAAGGCTCTGACCATTTTTTAAAAAGCCTTTTTTAAAAAGCCTCTGCCGATCAGGCAACTCAGCTGGGATCGTCAGAGGCATTTAAAAGAAAAAAAGGCTTTTTTTTCTTTTAAATGCCTCTGATGATCCAAGATTTTTTAAAAAAGCCTCTGCCGATCAGGCAACTCAGCTGGGATCGTCAGAGGCATTTAAAAGAAAAAAAGGGTTTTTTTCTTTTAAATGCCTCTGATGATCCAAGCTGAGTTTTTTAAAAAGACTCTGCCGATCAGGCAACTCAGCTGGGATCGTCAGAGGCATTTAAAAGAAAAAAAGGGTTTTTTTCTTTTAAATGCCCCTGATGATCCAAGATGATTTTTTTAAAAAGCCTCTGCCGATCAGGCAACTCAGCTGGGATCGTCAGAGGCATTTAAAAGAAAAAAAAGGGTTTTTTTTCTTTTAAATGCCTCTGATGATCCAAGATGATTTTTTTAAAAAGCCTCTGCCGATCAGGCAACTCAGTTTGGATCATCAGAGCCATTTAAAAGAAAAAAAAGGCTTTTTTTCTTTTAAATGCCTCTGATGATCCAAGATGATTTTTTTAAAAAGCCTCTGCCGATCAGGCAACTCAGCTGGGATCGTCAGAGGCATTTAAAAGAAAAAAAAGGGTTTTTTTCCTTTTAAAAGCCTTTGACGATCCCAGCTGAGCTGCACGATCATCAGAGGCTTTTTTTTTAACTTTTAAAAGCATTTTTTCCGCCAAAGAGGTTGTAGAAAAAATGCTTTTAAAAGTAAAAAAAAAGCCTCTGATGAGTGTGCGGCTCAGCTGGGCAAATGTGGGGTGGGGGGGGCAGAGATTTTTGCTACCAGTTCTCCAAACCACCCGCCTCCATCGCTACCAGATCGGGCGATCCAGTCCAAACCGGGAGCATTTCACCCTTGCACCCACCTCTCTCCTAGGAAAAGGAGATATTTTAGGAAATATTAAAAAGGGCAGACTATTTCCCCTAAAAGAGAGACAGAAACTCAGCCCTCTCTACCTTTGTCAATGGGCCATTAAGGCCTGGGCCAGTCTATTCTACATAACAAAGATCTACCTCCTGCAGGCAGAGCCATCGTAGGAATTGCCCAAAGCCCTTGCATTACATCATCACCCAGCACGAGTCAACCAAGCCTGGGACACAGACAACCTACAAAGTTACCCCTGCATGGCCCCATGGGAGTCTGACAACCAATCAGAACACAAGCTCAAATTCAAAGCCCAACAGAGGGTATAAATCTCTCTCTCTCTCTCTCTCACCCATGTGCTCTTTTTGCCCAGGACCTCAAACCACGTGGTCCTGTCCACCATTAAACCATCTTTCCAAACAGCCACCATAAATCCAGGGTCATTTTTTCCGACTTGGAACTGAACCTTGGAACTGAAAATAAAATAAATAAAAAAATAAAAATAAACCCAGGTGGACATTTCATCCAACGTTCCAAAATTTTCACTCCCGTTTCTTAGGAGCGTATCGGAAAGCGTTTGCAGTCCAAAGGAATGAAATATATATTTTATTTCGGAATTAAAGAAAGCTCAGAGACGGACACCAATACAAGGATTTTATTTATCGCAGAGCAAAGAACGAGGGGAGACAAATTTCTACCAAATTTCTGACATGCCAGACTGTCTGCTGTTTTGTTTCGCTTCTCTTCTCTTCGGGAAAATTGCAGAATAAATTCGCCTCTCGGGCCCAAAAGAACCAGGACACACATTTAAAAAAAAAAAAAAAAAAAAAACCACCACTAAGGACAGAAAGAGATTTTGGCAGGGGAAAGTCCTGAGCCAAGCGGTGCAGAGTTCGAATTCAACCATCGGATTAGACCTTTGGGTTCACTGTCCGTTACGGCTAGTTCTCCACTCTTACAACCACAACGGGAGGGGCAAAAATTTATGTCGTTAAGCAAGGCGGTTTTTAAATAATCCTGCCCTTTTTTCCGGCTGGGGTTGTTAAGCGAATCACTGCGGTTGTTAAGCGAATCATGCAGTCGTTAAGTGAAACCAGATTCCCTTTTGACCTTGCTTTGCTGGAAACTAGCTGGGAAGATCAGAGATTTGGATCATGTCATCCCAGGATCCTACAACGTCCTGAATAAAACTTGCCTTTGGAAGTTGTGGGAGCTTCGTCACTGGAGGCTTTCAAGAAGAGATCTCCTGCTTGGGCAGGCGGTTGGACTAGATCAGTGATGGTTAACCTTTTTGGTGCCGAGTGGCCAAAGCACGTGTATGTGCCACAACCCCCAAAATGCAATGTGAGTGGCCCCCCCGCGCACTCGTCCTGCGCATGCATGCACATTCCCTGCACATGCGCCCCCTGTGCATGCGCCCTGGGCTCCCATTTTGGCTTCCAAGTTGGTGCAGGAGTCTTTACCCCCCCACAGAGAGGGCCCGCAATCTGGGCGTCCTCCTGGACGCACGGCTGTCTTTAGAAGAGCATATGACGGCCGTGGCCAGGGGGGCCTTTTATCAGGTTCGCCTGATTCGCCAGTTGCAGCCCTTTCTGGACCGCGACGCCTTGCGCACGGTCACTCACGCCCTTGTCACCTCCCAGCTGGACTACTGCAATGCTCTCTACATGGGGCTCCCCTTGAAAAGCGCCCGGAGGCTCCAACTGGTCCAGAATGCGGCCGCGCGGGTGGTTATGGGCGCAACTTGTTGTGCCCATGTGACACCCCTCCTGCGCGAGCTGCACTGGCTCCCAGTGGTCTTCCGGGTGCAATTCAAGGTGTTGGTTACCACCTTTAAAGCGCTCCATGGCATTGGACCCGGGTACCTTCGAGACCGTCTTCTGCCACCAGTAGCCTCCCACCGGCCAGTCCGCTCCCACAGAGAGGGTCTCCTCAGGGTGCCATCGGCCAAATTATGTCGGCTGGCGTCACCCAGGGGGAGGGCCTTCTCTGTGGGAGCCCCAGCCCTGTGGAAGGAACTGCCCCCAGAAATTCGTAAAATCTCCGACCTCCGGGCATTTCGCTGTGCCCTCAAAACCATGTTGTTCCGCCAGGCTGGGCTATCAATGTAAAGATTTTAATCGGTTTTAAATGGGATTTTAAATTTGGGGTTTTATAAATTGGGCCTATTATTTAATAATTTTAATTATTTTTAAATTTTGTCTGTCTTTGTGTTTTTAATTAGGCTGTACATTCGGGAGAAGGGCGGTATAGAAATTAAATAAATAAATAAATAAATAAATAAATAAATAAATAAATAAATAAATAAATAAATAAATAAGGGGGGGGAGTAGCTAGGACTCAATGGGGGTAGAAACTGCAAAGATCCGAGAAGGCACAGAAGGCAATCGCGTCCTAGCTTTCTCCTGCCTTCCGTGCCTTCTCGGATCTTTGCAGTTTCTCCCCCATCGAATCCTAGCTGCCTCCTGCCTTCTCTGATCTCCAAAGTTTCTCCCCCATTGAATCCTAGCTTTCTCCTGCTTTCCTGCCACGGAGAAGCATCTGCAGAGGATGGAACCTGCAGAGATCGGGAAAGGCCCTGCCCCCGTGCATTCCAGCTGACCAATGGGAGGTGCGGTAGAGCTGGGCTGGGGCGACTAGATGACCTCCAAGGTCCCTTCCAACTCTGTTAATCTGTTAAATACATGAACATGTTGCCAGGTACCCAAATTTTGATTATGTAGCTGTGGGGGTGCTGTGACATTCCAGACTAGATGCTGCAAATATTTCTTAATTAGCTCTACTAATTCCTAAAACCACTTGTGGTTTTAACCCGAAATGTAAAAATTGATGGAAATTAAAAAAATAATAATCACATGACGTTATGTTCGAATCCAGAGGACATGAGTGCATGAACTTGGCCTGTAGTTTTCCTGGCAATTTGACTTTTTCCTGGATGCACAATCATTAATCTCCCCCCCTCTTCATGGATCCAAGCCAGGAAAGTAGCAAAAGAAGGGGGGGAAATGAGAAATGATCTAATTTATGCAGGATGATTCTTGCATTCATTCACTGAAAAAGTGACTTTTCGCTTACGATAAATACATGCTCGGTTGCTTTTCAGATTTCTGTTATGGCCTATGGCAGTTGGGTTTTGTTTCGTTTTTTCAAACTTTTAAGATGTATGGACTTCAACTCCCAGAATACTCCCTAGTTAGCAGATCCACGCATCTTATAACAGAGCCTACCCATTACGGTCATAAGTCGTGACGATCGTAAAGTGAGTCGCCTACATGCCCGATTTGATTTTACCAGCTTTTTTCATTGTTTGAAAAAATGTCAGAAAATGTGGGTCGGTCATGTGGATAACCTGGTTTACGACCATCACAACTTACGATCATCATGGTTTTATTATGGGTTATAAATCAAGGTTTACCTGTATCCAAAAAAGAAAAAAAAAAAGCATGTCTCACCACAAACCTCTAGATGGCAGCAGAGGTCCAAAACGGCTGGATTTTTTCAAGCTCAGCTCTAACTGCCCTGAAGAAAGGAGAGGTTAACAGTTAACAGTAACAGAGTTGGAAGGGACTTTGGAGGTCATCTAGTCCAACCCCCTGCTCACGCAGGAAACCTGCACTAGGGATTCCAACCGCCGAACTGCCGACCTTTCTGATCGACAAGCTCAGTGTCTTAGCCACTGAGCCCTCTTTCACCTGGGCCTACAGATAGTCCTGGACTTACGACCGCAGCTGAGCCCCAAATTTCTGTGGCTAAGCGAGACAGTTGTTAAGGGAGTTTTGCCCCATTTTACGACCTTTCTTGCCACAGTTGTTAAGTGTGTCTCTGCGGTTGTTAAGTGAGACACACGGTGGTTAACTGAATCCAGCTTCCCCATTGATTTGGCTTGTCAGAAGGTCGCAAAAAGGGAATCACAGGATCCCAAGGTGGTGCAACGGTCATAAATACGAGTCAGTTGCCAAGCATACAAATTTTGATCATATGAACATGAGGATGCGTCAACCGACGTAAGTATGAAAACTGGTCATAGATGACTTTTTTCAGTGATGCTGTAAATTTGAACGGTCACTAAATGAATGGTTATAAGTCGAGGACTACCTATATTTACTGCAAGTTGCTTAGAGGGAGGGCGGAAAGTCAGGTTATTCTTCACATTATAGTTTAACCTGGATAAAAGCAAGCCAGGCACCAGAGGCTCTTCAGGTGAAAGAACCCATTAAGGTGGTGGGAGAAAAAAGAAATTTACCTCAGAAGGCCTTAATGGAGGGTTAGAGAGGGACAGTGGCAGAATGGTGGCCTCGTCACAAAACAGGGACAGTCACGCTGTTCACGGTTCGAAACGCGGGCAAAGAATTGAGGCTTGTGAAGTCGGCACAAAAGAACATCGCCTGTGCGAAAGACTGTTAATGCTCCAGAACTGAGAACTGTGGGTCCATGTGTGTGTTTGTGTGTTTGCGTTCTCACAACAATTAGAAGGGAGCTTTCAATCTTCAGATTGAAAGGCTCAACAACAGCTTGTGCATATCTCACGGAGCTGGGGCTTCCAATAAAGGAGAATATTTGTAGCTCAGGGTTGACATGAGGAGTCCATTGTGCTCTCTGAGCTTGGTGGTTTTCTTGCAGACATTTCGTGACCCTGCTAGGGAACATCATCAGTGCTGGTAAGGAGTGCTGTTTGCTGTCAGTTTATATTCTAATGTCTTGCCCTGGCATCATCTTGAATTTTTGGATCCTCACCCTCCACCTCATCTGTCTTTGCTGATGCCAGCAAAAAACCAAAGAAACTAATCCATAAGCTAGGATTTGCAGATTTCAAACAGTCCTCGATTTACGACCACAGTTGAGCCCAAAATGTCTGCTGCTAAGCAAGACAGTTAATTGAGTTTTGCCCCATTTTATGGCCACAGTTATTAAGTGACTCTCTGCAGGCCTTAAGTTAGTCTGCTAACTTAAGTTGGCCATGGTGAGTTGGTCATAACAAGTTAGCTATGGTGAGTTGGCCATGGCAAGTTGGCCATGGTGAGTTGGCCATGGTGAGTTGGCCATGGCAAGTTAGCTGTGGTGAGTTGGCCATGACAAGTTGGCCGTGATGAGTTGGCCATGATGAAGTGGCCATGATGAGTTGGCCATGATGAGTTGGCCATGACAAGTTGGCCGTGATGAGTTGGCCATGGTGAGTTGGCCATGATGAGTTGGCCATGACAAGTTGGCCATGATGAGTTGGCCATGGCAAGTTGGCCGTGGTGAGTTGGCCATGGCAAGTTGGCCATGGTGAGTTGACCATGACAAGTTGGCCATGGTGAATTGGTCATGGCAAGTTGACCAGGTGAGTTAGCCATGACTAGTTGGCCGTGTGAGTTGGCCATGACAAGTTGGCCATGACAAGTTGGCCATGACCAGCTGCCCATAGCATATTGGCATGTCAGGTTGGCCGTAGTGAGTTGGCCACAGAGAATTGTCATAGACCACTCTGGAGAAGTCTGGGGTTCAATTAGTAGGAAGGTAGATTCTCCCCAAATCTTGGAGTGGGGAATTCATGAATTCACAAACCAGAAGATTAAAAGGAAATAAAATATGAAAATCCGAAAAGGAGGCCATTGTTCAATTCCTTCGTTCATTAATACTTATTAATTAATAATTACCATCAATACTGAAGGCAAACAACTGACCTGGATTTTCATATGTAGTCCTCAATTTACAACAGTTCATTTAGTGACTGTTTGAAGTTACTCTGGCTTATGACCATTTTCCACACTTACGACCGTTGCGGCATCCCCGTGGTCGCATGATCAAAATTCAGAGGCTTGGCAACTGACTCGTATTTATGACAGTTGCAGATCCCCTCTTGCCACCTTCTGACGAGCAAAGTTAATGGGGAAGTCAGATTCACTTAACAACCGTGTGACTAATTGCAGTGATTCACTTAACAACCGTGGCAAGAAAGGTCGTAAAATGGGGCAAAACTCACATAACAACTGTCTCGCTTAGCAACGGAAATGTTGGGTTCAACTGTGATCCCATCTCAACCTGTATTTCAGGATAAAAAGCCTAATTTTCAGAGTTTTCACACACATTTCTTGTTTCTTGTCTCTCTCACTGCTGCTGATCATGTATTCATTCGGTCAAGCCAACCAAACTTGGCCACTTTCTGTAAACCTGGACCGCACCAGATATTACTGTATGTCACAACAAACCTGGGTTTGTGGCAAAAGAGACCCTTTTACGACAACCTGCAACCGGCATTTGCAGAGATGACACAATTAGTCGAAGCAACTTTTTTCAACAAGCTGCTTCTCAAATCTATCCCGAATATCCATTTGAGCTGCAGCTTTTAAATTAATCTTAAACCAAGTTTAGCAACCAAAACCAACTGTGTATATATAGCCGTGATGGGGAACCTATGGCACACGTGTCACAGGTGGCACGCTGAGCCATATATGTGGGCACGTGAGCGTTGCCCTAAGTCAGCTCCAGCGCACCAGCCAGCTGATTTTTGGGCCTTCCGGGCCCACTGGAAGTTGGGAAATTGGCTGTTTCTGGCCACCAGAGGGTCTCCAGGGGGCTGGGGAAGGCTGTTTTTGCCCTCCCCAGGCTCCAAAAAAGCCTCTGGAGCCTGGGGAGGGCAAATAACGGGCCTATTGGGTAACCTTTTTGCCGTCGTGTGCCAAAAGTGGGGGAAGCACTGGGAGGGGTGTCGCGTGCACATGCACAGGGGGGTAGGGCTTGAGGGGCATTGAATTATGGGTGTGGGCACACACATGCGTGACCCCCCTGCACTCCCCCTGATTTTGGCACACGACAGCGAAAAGGTTAACCATCACTGATATATAGGCTTCGAAAGCGTATAGGTAGTCCTCGACTTACAACAGTTCATTTAGTGACCTGATTTTTCATGTTTCATTTCCTTCTGACCTTCCAGTTTGTGAATCCATGAATTCTCCACCCCAAGCTTTTACAACAACATAGGTGTTACAACAACACTGAAAAATTTAATTAATGACTATTTTTCACACTTATGACCGTTGCAGCCGTCTGACTCATATTTATGACAGTTGCAGTGTCCCTGGGTCACGTGATCCCCTTTTACGACCTTCTGACGAGCAAAGTCAATGGGGAAGGCAGATTCACTTAACAACCGTGGGACCAACTGACCAACTGCAATGATTCACTTAATAACTGTGGCAAGGAAGGTTGTAAGATGGGACAAAACTCACTTAACAACTGTCTCGCTTAGCAACAGAAATTTTGGGCTCAGTTGTGGTCGTACGTCGAGGACTACCTGTATAGGATGAGAAATCAGACTGATGGCCGTTTCTTTTCAACAAAGGAAACAAGAAAGGAAAATCTATTGCTGTAGTCACTCAGGCTACGATTGATTTATTCCTATAGAGAGTTTTTATATTGCTTTTCTAAGAAAATTGTGACTTGCGGCTTTCACCTAATGTTTCTAAGGAGGGGACTAAGCCCCGCTGAATTCAAGAGAATTAATTTAGAATTGTGCAACGCTGGTGTAGCTTACCAAGGGCGGAAATCAATTATTATGGATAAAGTGTGTTTTGGAATTCATTGTTGGAATATATTTTTATGGGACAACTGCAGTAGTATTCAGCCAGTAGATGGCAGTGTTTACTGTCATCTGTGTGGATCTATGGTGTATGTTCTTTTGCTCTAAGTAGAGTTCCCTGTTTCCTATTACAGTTAAACAGTTGAGCAGTAAAGCACATGGTGACTGTACTCTTTGTCCACCACTCTGTGGTGCTATGGATTTTTCTAACAATATGGTTCACCACACTATAAATATCACTACACTATAAAAAAAGATGTTGAGACTCTAGAAAGAGTGCAGAGAAGAGCAACCAAGATGATGAGGGGACTGGAGGCTAAAAAAATATCAAGAACGGTTGCAGAAACTGGGTGTGTCTAGTCTAGTGAAGAGAAGGACCAGGGGAGACCTGATAGCATCTTCCAATATTTGAGGGGCTGCCCCAGAGAGGAGGAAGGGGGTCAAGCTATTTTCCAAGGCACCCGAAGGCCAGAGAAGGAATAATGGATGGAAACTGATCAAGGAGAGATTCAACCTAGAAATAAGGAGGAATTTCCTGACAGTGAGAACGATCAACCAAAGGAACAGAAGTTGCCTTCAGAAGCTGTGGGAGCTTCATCCCTGGAGGCTTTCAAGAAGAGACTGGACTGCCATCGGTCAGAAACGGTGTAGGGTTTCCTGCTTCGGCGGGGGGTTGGACTAGATGACCTCCAAGGTCCCTTCCAGGTCTGTTATTCTGCTTTTGATTGATATCAAGGATTTCTCCAGGAGGCTCAGAAAAATTAAAATGGTTTTCTGCAGCTACACAATCAAAATTCCACTTCTTTTTTAGATGTCAGGCATGCAAAAAAAAAAAGAGGGAGGGACTTTTCTAAGCAGCTGGGGGGGACATATTGATTTCTTTAATCTTTCTGTGGACACTCAGGATAACTATTAATGTTAGTTTTCTGGCCTAATTTGGTAGAAAAAGCATACAGATAACCCTTGATTTACAATTGTTGGTTTAGCAACCGTTCAAAGTTACGATGACACTGAAAGGAGGGTCTTATGACTGGGTCCTCGCACTTACAACCGTCGTAGCCCCTCCACGGACCCGTGATCACAATCCTGAGACTATATTTACGACAATTGCATTGCAAGTGATTTGCCACCTTTCTGGCTGGATTTCCGACACGAAACGTCAATGGGAGAAGGCAGATTCATTTAACGACCGTATGATTCACTTAGCGACTGCCGTGCTTTGCTTAACAGCTGTGGGAGGCGGGTGGGGGAAAGACCGTAAAACCGGGCACGACTTACAGAACAACGTTAAGCCTTATCCAACGCTGACCACTTTAAGACGGGTGGACTTCAACTCCCAGCATTCCCTAGCCCGCCATGCTGAACTAGGGAATTCTGGGAGATGAAGTCCACCAGTCTTAAAGTGATCAACATTTAACACCTCTGTTGTAGAGGCTGAAGTCTTTGGAGAGCTTCTTCCACACACACACCCCAAAAATATAAGATTTAATCTAATCAAGCTTAGCTCGTTGTATAAATGCAGCCCAAATGTCTGACTAAGGCAGTGTTTCTCAACCTTGGCTGTTGGACGATGTGTGGACTTCAATTCCCAGAATTCCCCAGCAGCAGAGCTGGCTGGGGAATTCTGGGAGTTGAAGTCCACACATCGTCCAGCAGCCAAGGTTGAGAAACACTGGACTAAGGCTAAGCCCACCATCCCAAACCAAAGAAACTCATTTGAATCTTAAGCCACCAATGCTGGTTTATTCACATAGACCTCCGCCCGTGTCCTTTCTGGTCAGATTTATGGACGTTCTCTGCATGGCTTGGTTGGGACAAGGAAGGGGGAAGCTAGGGGCAGGGGTTTCGGGGGTTCTCCACGACCCTCAAGATTGGGGGAAGGGTTTGAGCTGGAGGAGGACTTCATCTGCCATCATCTGGGCCACTATAGGTCAGCAACCTCCTCGGAGGCGGCCTTGGGCCCTTCCTCAGACCTCGTGGTCACCTTGAACTGACGCCTCAGGAACCCGCCGTAGCGCTTCTGCTTGTCCCACTTGAGTTTGGGACGGATCCTGCGCATGAAGCCCCCGTAACGTTTGTGAAGGTCCTCCTGGTCGCCCCCATCCTCCGCTTCCTCGGTAGTACCCGCCACCCCGGAGCCCCTCTTGGGGAACTTGCGGAGAAAGCCTCCGTAGCGTTTCCGCTCTGCCTTGAGAGAGGCCAGATCGGGCTCCTCCTCCTCCTCCTCCTCTCTGTGGGAGACCAGATCCCGAATTTCCAGCATCTCCCGGTTGTCTTCTTCGGCCTCTGGCTCTGGCCCTGCCCTCTCCGCCATCTTCTGGAAGAAGGCCCCGTAGGACTGGCTGGCATCTCCCTTGGTGAGGGCACTCTGTTTTGGAGAAAACGGGAGAGGAGAAAAAGGAAAAAGAGGAGGAGAGAAGGAGAGCAGAGAAAGAGAAGACAAGAAGGAAGGAAAAGAGGAGGGAAGTGAAAAATATGAGAAGAGACGATAGAAGGAAATAAGAGAAGAAAGGACAGGAGGAGGAGAGAAGAAGAGAAGGAGAACAGAGAAAGAGAAGACAAGAAGGAAGGAAAAGAGGAGGGAAGTGAAAAATAAGAGAAGAGACAATAGAAGGAAATAAGAGAAGAAAGAAGGAGGAGGAGAGAAGAGAATAGAGAAAGAGAAAACGAGAAGGAAGGAAAAGAGGAGGGAAGAGAAAAACAGAAGAGACGATAGAAGGAAATAAGAGAAGAAAGAAGGATGGGAGGAGGAGAGAAGAGAACAGAGAAAGAGAAGACGAGAAGGAAGGAAAAGAGAAGGGAGCAGAAAAACAGGAGAAGAGACGATAGAAGGAAATAAGAGAAGAAAGAAGGAAGAGGAGAGAAAAGAACAGAGAAAGAGAAAACGAGAAGGAAGGAAAAGAAGAGGGAAGAGAAAAACAGAAGAGACAATAGAAGGAAATAAGAGAAGAAAGAAGGAGGGGAGGAGGAAAGAAGACGAAAACAGAGAAAGAGAAGACGAGAAGGAAGGGAAGGGGGAGGGAAGAGAAAAATGTGAGAAGAGATGATAGAAGGAAATAAGAGAAGAAAGAAGGAGGGGAGGAGGAGAGAAGAAGAAAACAGAGAAAGAGAAGACGAGAAGGAAGGGAAGGGGGAGGGAAGAGAAAAATGTGAGAAGAGATGATAGAAGGAAATAAGAGAAGAAAGAAGGAGGGGAGGAGGAGAGAAGAAGAAAACAAAGAAAGAGAAGACGAGAAGGAAGGGAAGGGGGAGGGAAGAGAAAAATGTGAGAAGAGATGATAGAAGGAAATAAGAGAAGAAAGAAGGAGGGGAGGCGGAGAGAAGAGAACAGAGAAAGAGAAGACGAGAAGGAAGGAAAAGGGGAAGGAAGAAAAAAACAGGAGAAGAGACGATAGAAGGAAATAAGAGAAGAAAGAAGGACAGGAGGAGGAGAGAAGAAGAAGAGAAGAAGAACAGAGAAAGAGAAGACGAGAAGGAAGGAAAAGGGGAAGGAAGAGAAAAGCAGGAGAAGAGACGATAGAAGGAAATAAGAGAAGAAAGAAGGAGGAGGAGAGAAGAGAACAGAGAAAGAGAAAACGAGAAGGAAGGAAAAGAGGAGGGAAGAGAAAAACGTGAGAAGAGACGATAGAAGGAAATAAGAGAAGAAAGAAGGAGAGGAGGCGGAGAGAAGAGAACAGAGAAAGAGAAGACGAGAAGGAAGGAAAAGGGGAAGGAAGAGAAAAACAGGTGAAGAGACGATAGAAGGAAGAGAAGAAAGAAGGAGGAGAGGAAGGAAGGGGGAAGAGGAGAGGGGAGAGGAAGGAAAGAAGGGAGGGGAGGGGAGAGGAAGAAAGGAAGGAAGGAGGGGAGGAAGGAAAGAAGGGAGGGGAGGGGAGAGGAGAACAGTGAGAACAGTTGATCGGTGGAAAAGCTTCCCTTGAACCTTGTCTGTGTTTCTGTGTATATCAGCACACCTTTTCACACTCACCTGGGATCTGCCGGCCTCCTCCGCCTCCTCCTCCTCCGTCGGAAAGGAGGTTAAGAGCGAGAGGACCCTCTCGCACCTCTGCCACTCCACGCTGGACCCCGAGAGACTTTGGCACCCCAAAGCACAGCGCTGCAAAAAAAAAAAAAAAAAAAAAGACAGCCAAGAGAATTACAGGTAGTCCTCGTTTTACGACAGTTCGTTTAGTGACCGTTCGAAATTACAACGGCACTGGAAAAAAAAAGTGACCGATGACCGTTTTTCACACTTAACGACCTTCGTAGCATCCCCAGGGTCACGTGGTCAAAATTCATTCACTTGGCAACTGACTCACATTTATGACGGTTGCAAGGTGCCCCGGGGAGGGGGTGGAGTGTTGTCACGTGATCCCCTTTTGGACCTTCTGACGAGCAAAGCCCATGGGGTTGACTCAAAGTCGAAGCGATTCACTTAACAACGGCGGCAAGAAAGGTCGTAAAAAACGCGCTTCACCACTGTCTCACTTAGCGACACAAATTTTGAGCTCAGTTGGGGTCGTCATTCAAGGACTACCTGCATTCTATTCCCTTATTAAATGCCTATATTGCCTATCACCAGGGGTGGGCTGCTGGTGGTTCGTAGGGGTTCGGGAGAACCTCTAGCTAAGATACTGTGCAGTTCGGAGAACCCCCAAATCCCACTCCTGGCTGGCCCCGCCCACCCCTCCCCTCCCAGGAGTCCCCACGCGGCCCGTTTTGGATACAGGTAAGTGCAGGGCGCATGCAGAGGCTCCGGGAAGGTGAAAAATGGGCCTACCGGAAGTTTGGGAAGGCCGGAAACGGGCCCGTTTCTGGCCTCCAGAGGGCCTCCGGAGCCTGGGGAGGCTGTTTTAGCCCTCCCGGATGCTCGAGGAAAACCTCCGGAGCCCGGGGAGGGCAAAAATGCCACCCCACCCCACCCCGCCATGGTGCAGGAGGCCGACTAGGCCACACCCACCATGGCCATACCCACCCAGCAATCGGGCAGAGAACCCCTTGCTAACATATTTGAAGCCCACTCCTGCCTATCCCACTTAATGACTGCAGGTGGTTTACAACAACGCATCGTCTTTTTTTGGGGGGGGGGGCATTCCTCCCAGGGACCTTCTAGCCAGCACAAGGAGCCAAAATCAGCCTGATGGCTTCCCTCCCTTCAAAAACGGGCTTTAAAGCGCTGTGAAGTGATATATAAGTCTAAGTCAGTGATGGCTAACCTTTTTGCCATCCTGTGCCAAAAGTGTGGGGAGCGTGGGGGGGGTCACACGCATGCGTGCCCACACCCATAATTCAATGCACACACCCCCACGCATGACACCACCCCCGCGCTCCCCCCCGCTTTTGGCACGCGATGGCACGGTGGGCCCGGTAGGCCCATTTTTCACCCTCCCCAGGCTCCAGGGACTTTCTTGGAACCTGGGGAGAGCAAAAACGGCCTTTCCTGAGGAATTCTGGGAGTCGAAGTCCACAAGTCTTAAAGTTGCCAAGGTTGGAGACCCCTGACGTGGATGACTGAGAAGCTCCATAGACAGTCTTCCGGTCAGCGTCTGTTGTAACTTACTAGAGGGTTGATGGGCCTCTCTCCATCCTGGTTGTGAAGAACACACAGGCAACACCGAGAAACACAATCCCAAGAAGCGGAGAAAGCCACCTGGAGATAGAAAGCCAGTCCCCAAAGCTGCCAATCCATGTTTCCCAGAAGGTACCTGGAAGGATGGAAAGACAAGTCAAGAATTAAGAGCAATTACTCATCAATAGAAAAAAGTCTACGGAGATTCTCAGCCATCCAGGTCACAGGGGTCCCAAAAGGTGCTTTTTTTCAAGAGGCAACTGGACTTTCTGGGTTTTCTTTGAAGACGTTTCGCTTCTCATCCAAGAAGCTTCTTCCGCTCTGACTGGATGGTGGGGAAAGGAAGGATTGATACTCCTTGCAGACAGCTGGTCGTTTGCATCCTTTTAAGCGTGCGGCCCTGCTGTGAACCGGTAGTTAAAGGTAAGTAGAACCCACCCCTGGTGTGCTTCTGTGTGTGTTTTGTGTGTAAAATTTATTTATTCGTTAAATCTCTGTGCCACTCATCTCCTCTACAAAGTGACTCCCCTATAATATATATTATATATTGTGTGTAAATAGAGAGAAAACCTGACTCCCTTCTAGCACTGATGATGTTGCCTATTTGGGTCATGCAATGTCTACAAGAAAGCAATCAAGCTCAGAGAGCACCAAGGACCCCATGGTGGTCCTCCTCCTCCTCCTCCTCCTCCTCCTCCTCCTCCTCCTCCTCCTCTTCTTCCTCTTCCTCTCCACAACCCCCACTCCCTTCCAGCACTGATGATGTTCCCTAGTTTGGTCATGAAATGTCTGTAAGAAAACAACCCAGCTCAGAAAGCACCAAGGACCCCATGATCATTACTATCTTCTTTCCTCTGAGAATTCTACAGTTCTACAGAGGAATTATTGAGTCTGTCATCTGCACCTCTATAACTGTCTGGTTTGGCTCCGCAACCCAACAAGACAGACACAGACTTCAGAGGAGAGTTAGAACTGCAGAAAAAACAATGGCTACCAACCTGCCTTCCATGGAGGACCTGTATACTGCACGAGTCAAAAAGAGGGCTGTGAAAATATCTACAGACCCCTCGCATCCTGGACATAAACTGTTTCGACTCTTACCCTCAAAACGACGCTATAGAGCTCTGCACACCAGAACAACTAGACACAAGAACAGTTTTTTCCCCAAATGCCATCACTCTGCCAAACAAATAATTCCCTCAACACTGTCAAGCTATTTACCAAGACTGTATTAATATTCTTCTTCTCTTCCTTACTAGTATCTATCTCTTCCCATACTACTATAACTATGTTGCTTGTATCTTTCAATTTATATTGTTTTTATTTGTTTCCTAGTACGATTTGATAGTTTATTAGTAACCTTGACTATCACTAAGTGTTGTATCTTTTTATTCTCGATGAATATATTTTATTCTCCTTATGTACACTGAGAGCATATGCACCAAATTCTGTTCTATGCTATGCTATGCTATGCTATGCTATGCTATACTCTGTTCTGTTGTATTCTATTCTATTCTATACACTACACTACACTACACTACACTACACTACGCTACGCTACACTACACTACACTACACTACACTACACTACACTACACTACACTATACTATACTATACTATACTATACTATACTATACTATGTTCTGTTGTATTCTATTCTATTCTATTCGATTCTGTTCTATACTATACTATACTATACTATACTATACTATACTATACTATACTATACTATACTATACTATACTATACTATACTATACTAATGTTCTGTTCTGTTCTGTTCTGTTCTAATTCTATCCTATCCTATCCTATCCTATCCTATCCTATCCTATCCTATCCTATCCATGTTCTGTTCTGTTCTGTTCTGTACTGTTCTGTACTGTACTATACTATACTATACTATACTATACTATACTATACTATACTATACTATACTATACTATACTATACTATACTCTGTTCTGTTCTGTTCTATTCTATTCTAATACTATTCTATTTCTATTCTATTCTATTCTATTCTATTCTATTCTATTCTATTCTATTCTATTCTATTCTATTTAATTCTAATTCTCTTCTCTTCTCTTCTCTTCTCTTCTCTTCTCTTCTCTTCTCTTCTCTTCTCTTCTCTTCTCTTCTCTCAATGGAACGCACAAAGACTTAGACTTTCCGAGATGCGCCCACCAACACTTCGCTTACACACTTCGTCCCCTCATCCGGTGAACCGTTCTCGTGCCCTCAGACTCAAACTAGGCCCAAGCCGGATCCGTGTCCTGAATTCCTGTCAGAAGTTTAAGCTTCTTCCCGGGTGACATCACTGACTTTCTTAGCAAACGTCCCTTAATTGGGGCTGATGGAGAAATAGAGAACGCACACTCCGAGATTCATTTGTGCTAAATTAAGCTGTAATTTGAATGATACGCATTATCATATGTCAAATTATCAGCCTGAGCAGAACATAAATTACGCCGAAGCTGCCGGCTTCGACAAAGTGGCATGAATCACGATCCGATCCTGAATCGTTTGGCGTTTTTCATCTGCTGATTCCAAATTGCCCTTAAGAGGGTTAATTAATGGCGCCTCACAACATGATTGAAAGATCTGAGGGCCGCCATTCGGGATACACACACACGCACTTGGGATAACAAACTCAGAAGTCTGCTAATTCTAAATTGTTAACACAAAGCAAACTGCAAACTCAGAACAGATGAAATACGGTCATTTGAAGGAATGATTTGAGTCACGGTCATTTATTACAGGTAGTCCTCGAACTTACAACCGCAAGGGAGCCTGAAATTTCTGCGGTTAAGTGAGACATTCGTTCAGTGAGTTTTGCCCCCTCTGACAACCCTTTCCTGCCGGGTCGTTGTTAAGTGAATCACCACCGTGGATAAGTTGGTAACACCGTTGTTAAGTGAATCCGGATTCCCTCCCACCCCCGATCCATTTTGCTTGTCGGAAGGTGGCAAAAAGGGGATCACATAACCGCCGCCCCGGGAAGCTGCGACCATCATAAGTATGAAGCGGTTGCCAAGCGCCTGAATTTTGATCACCTGACGGATGCGACAAAGATGGTAAGTGTGAAAAACGGTCATAACTTCAGTCACTTTTCTCAGTGCCGTTGAACCGTCGCTAAATGAAGTTGTAAGTTGAGGGATAACTGTATTTCTATAACTACCCGGTTTGGCACAGCAACCAAACAGGACGCAGGCACAGACTCCAAGAGATAGTTAGCAGAGGTGGGTTTCAGCAGGTTCCGACCAGTTCTGGAGAACTGGTAGCGGAAATTTTGAGTAGTTCGGAGAACCAGTAAATACCATCTCTGACTGGCCCCACCCCCATCTATTCTCTGCCTCCTGAGTCTGAGCTGAATGGGAGGGAATGGGGATTTTTCATTTTCATTTTTTCATTTCATTTTATTTGATTTATATACCGCCCTACTCCCGAAGGACTCAGGGCGGTGAACAGGCACAAGATAAAACACATAGAATACAAAAATTTAAGAGCAGAAATTGGATTAAATCAATTTAGCCCAAGACAAATTTAAAACCCCCAGGTTAAGAACAAATTAAAATTTACATTAAAAAGAGAATGGGAGAGGTTAGGCCAGACCAGCCTGGTGAAATAAAAAGGTCTTGAGAGCGCGGCGGAAGGTGCGTAGATCCGGGATCCTCCGTATCTCCGGGGGGAGCTCGTTCCAGATAGTAGGTGCCCCCACAGAGAAGGCTCTCCCCCTGGGGGCCGCCAGCTGACATTGTTTGGCCGACGGCACCCAGAGGAGTCCCTCTCTGTGAGAGCGTACTGGCCAGTGGGAGGCCGTTTGCGGCAGCAGGCGGTCCCGTAAATAACCAGGTCCTAAGCCATGGAGTGCTCTAAAGGTGGAGACCCCAGGCATGAGATCAAAGTAGCAGATGAAATAAAGGCAGAGTTTCAAATGCATAGTTGTCATTGCCATCTTAATTGTGTTGCTGCCCAGCCTGGGCCCACCTCTGCAGTTCAAAGTTTTATCAGTTGAACACAGATAAACACACCGGTAGGAAAGTTTAATGTTGATTACCTATTTATTTATTAGATTTTTATCTGCCTTTTTTACTGTCAACTCGCGAAGCATCCCTGGCCTGCTCTCGAGTTGCCATAGGCCAGGGGGGGATGGGAAACCTGCGAAATGGCATGGCAGCCCAAGACAGATGCACATTCCAGACTTATCTCTCTCAAGGCTGCATCCCAGGGTCACCCACAGCAGCCGAGGGGAGTGACTTCTACAACCCGCAAAATTGCTCCGTTGGCGAATGTGATTGATGACACACCCTGGGGGGGAGGGGGGAAACAGGGACATGATTGGGGCATAAATTACATAGGGTCAGAACTGGCTCCACTTGGGAATGTGCCGACATGAAGCTCCTAATAAATAACTGGATTTCTTTTGAAACTTGGCTCAAGGCTCATGATTTAATTAGGGCATCCGTCGGAACCCTGACATTTACTTTGTAAGTAACTGAAGGTGGCAAACATACCTAATATTCCTTCCTGTTTTCCCCACAACAACAATACTATGAGGTGAGTTGCACTGAGAAAGTGACTGGCCCAAATTCACCCCTCCTGTTTTCATGTCTAAAGTGAAACTAGAACTCACTGACTCCTGGTGATTGGCCCAAAGTCACCCAACTGGCTTTTAATCCCTGAAGCAGGATTAGAACTCACTGATTTGATTGGCCCAAAGTCACCCAATTGGCTTTCATGCCTAAGGCGGGACTAGAACTCACCAACTCCTGGTGGTTGGCCCAAAGTCAAACTGGCTTTTAATCCCTAAGGCAGGATTAGAACTCACTGACTCTTGTTGATTGGCCCAAAGTCACCCAATTGGCTTTCATGCCTAAGGCGGGACTAGAACTCACCAACTCCTGGTGGTTGGCCCAAAGTCAAACTGGCTTTTAATCCCTAAGGCAGGATTAGAACTCACTGACTCTTGTTGATTGGCCCAAAGTCACCCAATTGGCTTTCATGCCTAAGGCAGGACTAGAACTCACAATCACCTGGTTTCTAGGACAGCACCTTTGCCATTACACCGAACTGTCTGTCTTTGTTGTTTTTCTTTTGTTGTTGTTGTTACCCACAAAGAGATTGTCACAACAGCATCTCTTTACACAGCCCTATCAACTTGACTAACTGCCTGTGTCCGCTTCATTTTTGCCAACGAGTAATGGATTTTATTTATTTATTTATTGCTTGTCTTTTTTAAATTTTGAGTGTGTTGCTGGGCTAACACTTTGGCCTAACTTTGTGGCAGCTGACACACCGCACAACTGCATCCCTCAAATGCTCCCCATCCTACCATTGCATTCCCTTCAGCACGATTGAGGGGTTCAGACAGAGACTGAATCGCTGAATCTTAATATTCAGGTTGATCTCTGGCAGTTGCTTTATGAAATATTTTCTAAGGTGGGAAAAACTTGGATAGTTGAAGGAAAAGGGAAGTCTCTTCCTTTTTTTAAAAAAAAATCTATTATTTCATTATAGAATCAAAAACAATTGCAACCCTACCATACAAAATATATTTTTTAAAATCTAGTATTTCATTATAGAATGAAAAACAATTGCAACCCTACCATACAAAATATATTTTTTAAAATCTATTATTTCATTATAGAATCAAAAACAATTGCAACCCTACCATACAAAATATATTTTTAAAAAATCTATTATTTCATTATAGGATCAAGAACAATTGCAACCCTACCATACAAAATATATTTTTTTTAAAATCTATTATTTCATTATAGAATCAAAAACAATTGCAACCCTACCATACAAAATATATTTTTAAAAAATCTATTATTTCACTATAGGATCAAGAACAATTGCAACCCTACCATACAAAATATATTTTTTTTAAATCGATTATTTCATTATAGAATCAAAAACATTTGCAACCCTACCATACAAAATATATTTTTAAAAAATCTATTATTTCATTATGGGATCAAAAACAATTGCAACCCGGCCACTACCAAAATATAGGTTTAAAAAATTACATTCGCTAGAGTGATTAAAATAAATAATAAATAGAAGAATGGAAAAAAAGAATTAATAAAAAGATGCCTATTATACCAATTTGCATCAAGAGGGAGTTAATTCGAACCTTAAGCCTGTTATTAAATCTAGGCCACCTACAAACATAGAATTCCACTTTCTCGGTTTTCAAATGAAGAGACTTTTTCAAAGTACACAAGAGATACATATTGCAAATCCATTGCTTAATATCAAAAGGATAAGTGTCTTTGTGTAAGATTTTCCTCTTGGTTAAATCCCAGGCTTGGAAGAACCAAAGATCTTCATAAAATGGGAAACTCTGTATTTTAGGAATATAATTTAACGACACATTTACGTCTTTATTTATTTAATTTCCACTTCCCCCCCAAAAAAAGTCAAATTAAAATATGATTTAAATCAAAACAACTATGGATGAAGAACATGCTGAAAATTCCCGATAGATCGGACTTGTCCAGGATGTCAGCACTTCAACCTGCATTTACTCTAGTGCTGACATAAGGAGGAGAAGAGGGGGCAGCTGGCAAGAGGACGCTTGACTTCTCACCTACTTATTTTCCCTGGAGATAATATTTCCAAGGAGATGAGATGGGAGGGGGGAACATTCCTGGGAGCTGAAGTGGGAGATATGGGGAGAGTGATTTGGGAAGAGGGCCAATGAGATGCAGAGAATTGGGGAACGGAAAGGGAAGGTTTTGGGGTCAGGAAGTCAGTGTTGGCTACGCCACGATCGGGGACAGGTTGTTGTGCTTAATAAAATGAAAGATTTCTTCAAAGACTATTTGTTTGGAAATGCAATTTATTTTAATTGAGACGACATCGAAACCTGACACAGGGCTTATTTTATTTATTTATTTTATTTATATTTAAATTTATATACCGCCCTTCTCCCGAAGGACTCAGGGCGGTAAACAGCCAAAGGTAAAAACATAAAATACAAAATTTAAAAGCAATTTTATTTTAAATTGCTTGGCCCAACAGTTTAAATACCTCATTAAAATTCAGATTAAAATTAAACAATTTAAAAATTAGGCCAATTTATGAAACTGATCATCGCATAATGAAAATAGCCACTTCTATGTATCGATATTATTCGCAATTTACAAGTTGCACCTTGACAAAGATTAGGTTGCAAAGATCCAGGGGGGTTTTCGAGAAAAGATTGGACATGCATTTGTCTGAGATGGTATAAGGACTCCTGCCTTGGGCAGTGGGTTGGACTAGATGACCTCAAGAGTCCTTTCCAGCCCTATGCTGCTGCTTCTTTTTTTAATATAAATTTTATTTGTACATTTTTCTTCAACATACAGGAGGACTTAATATACAGTGTATTGTCTGGGTCAATTCACTTATGCATAAAATCAATAATTATAGCAATATTTTCTTGCACATAGTGGTATTGCTCCAACTTCTAATTTCTACCTTTATTTTTTATTTTTTTTTATTTCTACCTTTATTTCTACCTTTATTCTACCATTGGTAAAAGGAGCCTTGGTGGTGCAGTGGACTAAACTACTGTTAAAGTAGTATTTAGCTGCCAGCTGCCTGCAATTACTGCGAGTTCAAATCTCACCAGGCTCAAGGTTGACTCAGCCTTCCATCCTTCCGAGGTAGGTAAAATGAGGACCCGGATTGTGGGGGCAATAAGCTGACTTTGTATAAAATAGAACACCGCTCAGGGGGGCCCAAAAAGCCCTATTAAGCAGGTATATACAAAAGTATGAAGGCTATTGCTTAAAAAGCATTGTAAGCCGCCTTGAGTCTCCGGAGAAGGGCGGCATATAAATCAAACTAATAAATAAATAAATAAATAAATAAATAAATAAATAAATAAATAAATAAATAAATAAATAAATAAAAACAAATCCCAGATTAAAAAAATATTCTGTATCTTCTTGATCCTTTAATGTTAACCTATCCATTTCCGCACATTCTAATATTTTTTAAATTATATTTTCATCTGTAGGATGAAATATTTTCCAATATTGTGCAAATGCAATTCTTGCTGCTGTTAACGCATGTAATATCCCAGCCCTAAGCTTCTATGAGAAACAACAGGCCTTGGAAACCGAGCCTCTGATGATAGTGACTAAGGAGAAGAAATGGTCTAGGGCAGTGTTTCTCAACCTTGGAAGCTTGAAGATGGGTGGACTTCAACTCCCAGAATCCCCCAGCCAGCGCTGCTGGCTGGGGGATTCTGGGAATTGAAGTCCACCCATCTTCAAGCTACCAAGGTTGAGAAACACTGCTCTAGGGTCTACGGTTTGAGTAGGGGGGTTGGACTGGAAGACCGCCAAGCCAAGGTCCCTCCCAGTTCTATTCTGATTTAATGATTTATTTCCTTGTATTTTAGCCAAGGAGTTGCTCTCCGTGGTGCTGAAATATAAATCAAGTACTATACCAGTGACGGCTAACCTTTTTGCCATTGCGTGCCAGGAAGCAGGGGGCGGGGGAGATTCTCATGCACGTGTGCCCACACCCATAATTCTATGCACCCCTCCCTGCGCATGCAACCCCCCTTCCCCCTGCTCCTAGCACACGATGGCCTGTTTTTCTTTCTCACCTGGCTCCAGATCTTCTCTGTGCATCTGGGGAGGGCAAAAACAGCCTTCCCCACCCCTTTGGAGGCCCGAAACAGCCCGTTTTCCAACTTCTGGTGGGACAGGAAGTGACTTTTTTGCTGTCCCCAGCCTCCAGATACTCCGGCGCATGTGCACCGGAGCTGAGCTGGCATGCCGCCTGTGGCACGCATGCCATAGGTTCGCCATCCTGGTACTATACTTTCCTACTGTGGATTTGACTCCAAGAAAGGAGTATGAAAATGCTGAACCTTTACAGAAAAGATACAGATCATCCTCAGATTATGACCCAACATTTCTGTTGCTAAGCAAGACAGTTGTTAAGTGAGTTTTGCCCCATTTTACCACCTTTCTTGCCATCGTTGTTAAGTGAATCACTGCATCTGTTAAGTTAGTAACAGCTTAATGGCTGTTAAGTGAATCTGGCTTCCCCATTGACTTTGCTTGTCAGAAGATCGCAAAAGGGGATCACGTGATCCCTGGATACTGCAACCGTGATAAATATGAGTCAGTTGCTAAACATCTGAATTTTGACTACATGATAACATCTAGTCTGCACAGGTTCCTCCACGATCATAACTGAGCTCCAAATTTCTGTTGCTAAGAGAAACATTGTTTAAGTGAGTTTCCGCCACATTTCAGAAGCTTTGCAGCCACAGTTGTTAAGTGAATCACTGCAATTGCTAAGTTAGCAACACGGTTGTTAAGTGAATCTGGTGTTCTGTCCCCGTTCCACTCACGCACCCCCACAGACGGCCTGGAGTTAATAAGCCACACGACAAAATTCTTTGAAAATAAAGCTGGCAGCAACCCAGTGGCTAGCTGCCAATTCAGACTTTACTCACACAAAACAAAGATTAGACTGCCAGCATTCCGATAAAACAGGCAGAGTGTCAACAATACAAGGATTAATCCAAATGCAGTCCGATAAAGCAGGCAAAGTCCAGTAACGCAGAGATCATGGATTATTTCCAGTTTTTGCTCGTCACAAACTGAACTGGCCACCACACCTACATTTATACCCTGTGGGGTGTGGTCCAGTGACTCAGCTAATCTCTGGCACGCTTTCCCCTCTGCTGTGCACGCTTCTCCCTGCGCCTCTGGCGAGGGTCCAGCCAGCACTTATCTCCTTCGTCGCTGTCCACCTGTGGCTGCGGGGACGTGCTTGGCTCTGAGCCTATCTTTTGGCCTTCGGTGTCCTCCGGAGGCATTGCCAGAGAGGAGGGTCCTGGAGAGGGAGGCCTTGCCAACTCCTCTCCCTCACTCTCAGAGTCTGCATCTGTCGATAGCCCAGGCTCAGGCAACTCAGGAGCCACAACATCTGGCTTCCCCATTGGCTTTGCCAGTTAGAAGGTCCCAAAAGGGGATCACGTGATCCCTGGATATTGCAACCATCATAAGTACAAGTCAGTTGCCAAGCATCTGGATTTTGATCAGGTGACCATGGGGATGCTGTAATGGTTGTAAGTGTGAAAAATGGTCATAAGTCACTTTTTTCAGTGCCGTTCTACCTTTGAACGGTCACTAAATGAATGGATGTCAGTCAAGGATTAGCTGTATGCCATCTAAACAGAAGGTTTTTTAATGTCAAACATGGAAGAGCAACAAAGATCATCAGTGGGCTTGGTGGTAAAACATACGATGACCGGTTGCAGGAACTGGGCCTGGCTAGTCTAGTGAAGAGAAGGACCAGGGGAGACATGATAGCATCTTCCAATATTTGAGGGGCTGCCACAGAGAGGAGGAAGGGGGCCAAGCTATTTTCCAAAGCACCTGAAGACCAGACAAGGAATAATGGATGGAAACTGATCAATGAGAGATTCAACCTGGAAATAAGGAGATATTTTCTGACAGTGAGAACAGTCCACAGATGGAACAGAAGTTGCCTTCAGAAGTTGTGGGAGCTTCATCCCTGGAGGCTTTCGAGAAGAGATTGGATCAGAAATGGTGTAGGGTCTCTCCTGCTTGGGTGGGGGGTTGGACTAGATGACCTTCAAAGTCCCTTCCAACTCTTGTTATTCTGTTATTCTGGTAGCACAGAGCACAATATTAAAAAAAAAAAAATCAATACATTATCAACCACAGATCTACTAATAGAATAGAAGAAGGCCGGGGCACCTTTTCAGTCTAACACATTTTTAACACATTTTCACTGCAAGGCATAAGTGTCCATGACCTGTAATAAACCATTTCCAATGCTTGAATGTGGGGTTTAAATTGGGAGGAAGGGAGGCAGAGAGATGGAGAGATGGGGATGATTAAAAATGTGCGTTACAATATATGAGATAGATGACAAGTACCTCATCCATTAACAGTTGCATTGTGTTTAAAAAACCATTGTGTTGGTTGAGTCCTTTCTAGATAGCCGGAAACCTTTTGCTGTAACGTCATTCCCAGCCCCTCCCTCTAGGTAGGTTCATTGTTCCCAAAACAGACACTTTGTGATATGTAATCGAATGTCCTGGGAGTGATTCATACCCAAAGTAGAACTCAGTAATCCCTTACTAAAGACGAGAGGTTGGAGAAGAAGAACACGTGGCTTGCTTGTCCTAACGCCCCTGTTTGCAGAACAAATAGGAGTCTGTTTAAGAAGGCTTGCATTGGAGAAAGAAAGAAAGAAAGAAAGAAGAAAGAAAGAAAGAAAGAAAGAAAGAAAGAAAGAAAGAAAGAAAGAAAGAAAGAAGGAAGGAAGGAAGGAAGGAAGGAAGGAAGGAAGGAAGGAAGGAAGGAAGGAAGGAAGGAAGGAAAGAGGAAGGGAGGGAAGGCCAGAAGAAGGGAGGGAGGGAGGGAAGAAGAAGGGAAGGAAGGAAGTAAAGAAGGAATGAAGAAGATGGGGAAGGGAGGGAAGGAAGGAGGGAAGGGAGGAAGGCCAGAAGAAGGGAAAGAGGGAGGGAGGAAGAAGAGCAGGAGGGAGGAAGGAAGCAAAGAAGGAAGGAAGAAGAGGGAGGGGGAGGGAAGAAGAAGGGAAGGAAGGAAGGAAGCAAAGAAGGAAGGAAGAAAACAGGGCGAGGGAGGGAGGGAAGGAGGCAGTCCAGAAGAAGGGAGAGAGGGAAGAAAGAACGAAGGAAGGAAGGAAGCAAAGAAGGAAGCAAAGAAGAAAGGAAGAAGACAGGGGGAGGGAGGGAGGGAGGGAGGCAGGCCAGATGAAGGGAGAGAGGGAGAGGGAAGAACAAGCAATGGAGGGAAGGAAAGAAGGAAGAAGGAAGGAAGAAGACAGGGAGGGAGGGAGGGAAGGAAGGAAGGAAGGAAGGAAGCAAAGAAGGAAGGAAGGAGACAGGGCGAGGGAGGGAAGGAGGCAGTCCAGAAGAAGGGAGAGAGGGGGGAAAGAACAAGGGAAGGAAGGTAGCAAAGAAGGAAGCAAAGAAGAAAGGAAGAAGACGGGGGGGAGAGGGAGGGAGGAAGGCAGGCCAGATGAAGGGAGAGAGAGAGAGGGAAGAACAAGCGATGGAGGGAAGCAAAGAAGGAAGAAGGAAGGAAGAAGACAGGGAGGGAGGAAGGAAGCAAAGAAGGAAGGAAGAAGAGGGAGGGGGAGGGAAGAAGAAGGGAAGGAAGGAAGGAAGCAAAGAAGGAAGGAAGAAAACAGGGCAAGGGAGGGAGGGAAGGAGGCAGTCCAGAAGAAGGGAGAGAGGGAAGAAAGAACGAAGGAAGGAAGGAAGCAAAGAAGGAAGCAAAGAAGAAAGGAAGAAGACAGGGGGAGGGAGGGAGGGAGGGAGGCAGGCCAGATGAAGGGAGAGAGGGAGAGGGAAGAACAAGCGATGGAGGGAAGGAAAGAAGGAAGAAGGAAGGAAGAAGACAGGGAGGGAGGGAGGGAAGGAAGGAAGGAAGGAAGGAAGCAAAGAAGGAAGGAAGGAGACAGGGCGAGGGAGGGAAGGAGGCAGTCCAGAAGAAGGGAGAGAGGGGGGAAAGAACAAGGGAAGGAAGGTAGCAAAGAAGGAAGCAAAGAAGAAAGGAAGAAGACGGGGGGGAGAGGGAGGGAGGAAGGCAGGCCAGATGAAGGGAGAGAGAGAGAGGGAAGAACAAGCGATGGAGGGAAGCAAAGAAGGAAGAAGGAAGGAAGAAGACAGGGAGGGAGGGAGGGAAGGAAGGAAGGAAGGAAGGAAAAAAGGAAGGAAGGAAGCAAAGAAGGAAGGAAGAAGACAGGGCGAGGGAGGGAAGGAAGCAGTCCAAATGAAGAGAGAAAGGGAGGAAAGAACAAGGGAAGGAAGGTAGCAAAGAAGGAAGCAAAGAAGAAAGGAAGAAGACAGGGGGAGAGAGGGAGGAAGGAAGGCAGGCCAGATGAAGGGAGAGAGAGAGAGGGAAGAACAAGCGATGGAGGGAAGCAAAGAAGGAAGAAGGAAGGAAGAAGACAGGGAGGGAGGGAAGGAAGGAAGGAAGGAAGGAAAGAAAGAAAGAAAGAAAGAAAGAAAGGAAGGAAGGAAGAAAGAAAGAAAGAAAGAAAGAAAGAAAGAAAGAAAGAAAGAAAGAAAGAAAGAAAGAAAGAAAGGAGATAGTGTTTGGGATTCTGGCCACACCTTGAAACCCTCTGATTTAAAGACGTTTTCTCAAAAACACCAAGTAATGCAAGATGGTTAAAACAGGCCTCTTTTAATATGCTAAGTGGTTTTTTTTGGGGGGGGGGGTGTTGGCCTATACATCGTTTGTCCCGAATGCATGAGAATGTTTCTCAGAGCCCTCTAAATTTCCCACACCAAAGGTTGGGAAACCGATCCGCTCCTCTGCTGATCCACGTCGTTTGTCAGAATGAGCTGAGTTATTGATTTCCCTCCGAGTGATTTTTTTTTTATAAAAAAAAACCTCCTTATTAAAGCCGAGAGCAGCGCCTTCGCTTTCCTGCTGACAAGCTCGCCGAGAAGCAAGGCGTTGCTAAGAATTTTACAAGGGTCACTTCGTGGCCGGAAACAATGATATAAATAGACCCTCATTGTGCAAATGTTCCCAACACCAGAAGGACTTTTTATATTCTAAGTAGACGGTAATAATAGGTCACAGATGGAAAGAATTCGGTGGCCTTGGATGCCCATAATGAGGAGGCTTGGCAGATTAGAGTATGTTTGCAGGAAATGCCGAGTTTAATGAAAAGAAGGACTGGGGGGGGGATCAGTAGTGGGATTCAAATCCCGGCACTACCGGTTTGCTATCGGTAGTACGTGAGAACGTTTTTGATGACATTTGATGGCAGACGTTTTTGATGACGTCTGGGCGGGTGTGCAGAGCCTCCCACCGCCGCCACTACCAGTTCGTGCGAACCGGGAGCAACCCACTACTGGACATGATAGCAGTCTTCCGATATTTGAGGGGCTCCTACAAAGATGAGTGGGGGGGGGGGTCAAGCTATTCTCCAAAGCCCCAGAAGGCAGCACAAGAAGCAATGGATGGATTGACTTAGAGAAATGGGAAAAATTATGGTCACAGAATTATAAAATGACAATGTCAACAGCATATAAGGAAAATCTGGATAAGATGTTTTACAGGTGGCATCTACCCCCGGCGAGAATAGCCAGAATGTACAAGAATAAATCGGAGAAATGTTGGAAGTGTCATCAGACCCCGGGCTCATATTACCATATGTGGTGGACATGTGCAGAAGCTAAAAGATATTGGACTAAAATCCACAAATGGTTGGAAAAAAATGACAAAGAAACATATTGACTTTAAACCAGAGATATTTTTATTGGGGATTTTACCAGAAATATACAATAGAGAAATGAGATATTTAATTGTGAATGTTTTAACTGCAGCTAGAATTGTATTTGCTAGAAACTGGAAAGGTGAGAAGATACCTACGGATGATGAGGTTATCAAGAAAATCTTGGAGTGTGCTGAAATGAGTAAATTGACATTTGAAATCAGGGAACAAGAAGATAAACAATATTATTTGATATGGGATTTATTTTATCAATGGTTAGATAAGAAAGAATGGAAATGAAATATGAAATATGAAATGGATAAGATAATAAAACATATAAAGGGGTGTTTTTTCTCTCTCCCTTATAGAGGACAATTTACTGTTAAATAATTGGTAAATGAGAATAATAATGTAATAAACTGTTAAATAAGAAAATGTGGGATAGAGGATTAAGCACAAAAGATTCGTAACCGATCAATACACTTTCTGTAATTGTAATGGATGACAATTGTTTTATGTTTTAAGTTTTGTTTAAAAATAAAAAAAAATTCAAAAAAAATTGAAAGATCCTTGGTAGTACAGGAGTTTAAGGCACCCTGTTATTAAGCTGGTTATTAAGACCAGCTGCCTGCAATTACTGCAGGGTTCGAATCTCGCCAAGGCTCAAGGTCGACTCAGCCTTCCATCCTTTCTAAGGTAGGTAAATTGAGGACCCAGTTGTGGGGGCAATAAGCTGACTTTGTATAAATATACAAAAGGATGAAGGCTATTGCTTAACGCATTGTAAGCCTCCCTGAGTCTCCGGAGAAGGGCGGCATATAAATCAAATTAAAAAAAAAAGAAGAAGAAGAAGAAGAAGCAACGGATGGAAACTAACCAAGGAGAGAAGCAACCTGGAACTAAGGAGAAATTTCCTGACAGTGAGAGCGATTAATCAATGGAACGACTTGTCTCCGGAAATTGTGGGTGCTCCAACATTGGAGGTTTTTAAGAAGAGATAACAGAATAACAGAGTAACAGCGTTGGAAGGGACCTTGGAGGTCTTCTAGTCCAACCCCCTGCTCAGGCAGGAAACAATAGACCATTGCAGGCAAATACTAGTTCTCCGATCTCTCCTTGAAATTTTAAAAAAGATGATTTGGGGGCTGGAGGCTAAAACATTTGAAGAGCCTGGATAGCTCTGCAGACTAAAGCACTGTAATTTAACACCAGCTGTCTGCAATTATTGCATATTCGAATCTCTCCAAGGCTCAAGGTCGACTCAGCCTTCCATCCTTTCTAAGGTAGGTAAATTGAGGACCCAGTTTGTGGGGGCAATAAGCTGACTGTATAAATATACAAAAGGATGAAGGCTATTGCTTAACGCATTGTAAGCCGCCATTAGTCTCCAGAGAAGGGCGGCATATAAATCAAATTAAAAAAAAAAAACCGGTTGCAGGAATTGGGTAGGTCCAGTTTCCTGAAAAGAAGGACTTGGGGTGACATGATAGCAGTCTTCCAATATTTGAGGGGCTGCCACAAAGAAGTGGGGGGGTCAGCCTATTTTCCAAAGCGCCTGGAGGCAAAACAAGAAGCAACGGGTGGAATCTAATCAAGGAGAGAAGCAACTTGGAACTAAGAGGAAATTTCTTGACAGTGAGAAAAATTAACCAGTGGAACTGCTTGCCTCAAGAAATTATGGGTGCTTCATTACTGGAGGTTTTTAAGAAGAGAGTGGACAGACAGACATTTCATAATCATAGGTTTATTTGTCAAGCATATATAAGATAACAGGTAAAAGTATAAACGTAATTTGAATACAGGAAAAGAGTAAGTAAAAAGGAATATTAGGACAGGGACGGAAGGCACGCTGTTGCACTTATGCACGGCCCTTACGGACCTCTTAGTAATGGGGTGAGGTCAGTGGTGAAATGTAAAATTTGTTACTACTGGTTCTGTGGGCGTGGCTTGGTGCGGGGGGGGCAGGGTTTAATATGACTGAGTGGGCGTGGCTAACTTTTTTTTTTTTTTAACTTTTAAAACCATTTTTTCTACAACCTCTTCGGCTGAAGAGGTTGTAAAAAAATGCTTTTAAAAGCCTCTGACGATCCCAGCTGAGCCGCACGATCATCAGAGGCTTTTTTTTTTTTTACTTTTAAAAGCATTTTTTCAGCCAAAGAGGTTGTAGAAAAAATGCTTTTAAAAATAAAATAAAAAAAGCCTCTGATGATCGTGCGGCTCAGCTGGGCATGGCGCGTGGGGGCAGGGATTTTTGCTACCGGTTCTCCGAACCACCCGCCTCCCATTGCTACCGGATCGGACAATCCGGTCCGAACCGGGAGCATTTCACCCCTGGGTGAGGTCAACAGTAGACAGTTTAAGGTTAAAGTTTTGGGGGTTTGGGGGAAGAAACTACAGAGTCAGGTAGTTGACCACTCTGTTACTGAAATCATATTTTCTGCAATCGAGTTTGGAGCAGTTTACCTTGAGTTTGTATCTATTATTTGATCGTGTATTGTTGTGGTTGAAGCTGAAGTAGTCCTTGACAGGAAGGACATTGTGGCAGATAATTTTATGTACTATGCTTAGGGTTTGACTGAAATTATATAGGGTCTCCTGCCTGAAGGAAAAAAACAACTACAGGAAATAATCTGTTTCTCTTAAGATGTGTTTTATTACGATTTTGCACAATGGGGTTAAGGAGCCTTGGTAGTACAGTGGTCTAAGGCACCCTGTTATTAAGCTGGTTATTAAGACCAGCTGCCTGCAATTACTGCAGGTTCGAATCTCGCCAGGCTCAAGGTTGACTCAGCCTTCCATCCTTTCTAAGGTAGGTAAATTGAGGACCCAGTTTGTGGGGGCAATAAGCTGACTTTGTACAAATATACAAAAGTATGAAGGTTATTGCTTAATGCATTGTAAGCCGCCCTGAGTCTCCGGAGAAGGGTGGCATATAAATCAAATTTATATTATTAATAATATAATATAATTTTTTAATCAAATTAAAAAAAAAAAAAAAAAAAGTGGAAATAGAACTCAGTATTCTGTTGCACCAGGATGCTATGTTACCCTATTATGGATGACGGATTTAACAATCTAGTGGAAAGACATCAAAGAAGATACTAAATGAATTATAAATTTAAAGTTTTGTCTTTTCTTTTTTTTATAAAATGGAATGTATATATAGACATATGTATATTTTAGCAGAGTGGGCAGTGGATTATATTTAGAATTGTAGTGCATGGTAATTTTGCAGGAAACTGGGTTGAAATAGGTTAGTTTAGTGATTGATCAGTTTAAGAAAAAGGATTTTTAAGTTATATATTTCGGGGAGTGGAAGAATTGGATAGAACTGAATAAATGTTAAATTTGGAGAAGGCTGCTTTGAAATGTCAAATTAATATATATAAAAGTAAAGGTTATGTTGTTGTAATAATAATAATATTTTATAAGTTTGGGGGAGGAGAAAAAGGGTAGATTGTGAAAAGCGGAGAAAAGCGGAGTTATAAGAATACTATGCTAAGGGTCAGTATTTTGAGGAGTGAGTAAGGGCATGGTAAAATATTATGTAATTAACTATGAATTAGTTTATTGTTGTGAAGAAGAAGTCACGGGGGGGATGGGTGGTGAGGGGGGGTTAGGGAAGAAGGGAGGAAAAGGGGGAAAAACTTGTATTCGAAAAACTTTTTCAATAAAAAAAAAAAAAAAAAAAAAGCTGGAAAATCCCAGATTGCGTAGGACAAGCGTGGTGGAAAAAAAGGAATGTTTCAAGGAACTGTAGACCGCTCTACAATTATTCATTTAGTGACCGTTCCAAGTTACAACGGCACTGAAAAAAGTGACTTATGGCCATTTTTCACACTTATGACGGTTGCAGCATCCCCAGGGTTATGTGTGATCAAAATTCAGATGCTTGGCCACTGACTTGTACTTATGACGGTTGGAGCATCCTGGGGTCATGTCATCCTCTTTTGCGACCTTCTGACAAGCAAAGTCCGTGGGGAAACCAGATTCACTTAACAACCATGGGACTAACTTAAAAAAGGTTGTAAAATAGGACAAAACTCACTTAACAAATGTCTCGCTGAACAGCGGAAATTTTGGCCTCCATTGTGGTCGTAAATCGGGGACTACCTGTATTGTAACTATAAAGTGCTGGTTGTTGGGAATGCTTGGAAGTGGAGCAGACACCCCCGTAACTGTAACCTATTTATTGGGTTCATTAAATGTCTTGCTTGAAAAGTTGCTTTAATTCACATTTAATTACTGGGCACATTTTGAATCACTCTTTCTCGATCTGGACCACTTGAAAACGGGTGGACTTCAACTCCCAGAATTCCCCAACCAGCCAGCTGGTCCTAAATGAACTTTTAAGGGCTCAAATCTCTCGTTACAATTCTGTCAACTCATTAAAATCTGGAAACCAGGTTATGTTCAGGAAAGTTTATACTGATAAAAACTATTTTTATAGGTTTTAATCTACATCTTCGTGGTCGCTCTCTTTAGAAAAACTGTTAATGCGAACTTTTCAGCCAAACTTTAGAACGTCCGAAAGAATGATGGAACGACGGAGAATTCGGAAAGAGGTTGAGATTTTCGAATGCTTTTCATTGCTTCGTAGTTTTCCAGCGAGGCATGATACTGTCGGTAGCTACCTCCGTCGTCTTTCTGAGAGGTAAATCGCATGAATAAGAACGGATAATAGCAATGTGACTAAGAAGGGGATGATAATAAGATGGGGGCTACACAAATATAAGCAGGTATATACACAAATATAAGCTGGTATATACAAAAGTATGAAGGCTATTGCTTAACGCATTGTAAGCCGCCCTGAGTCTCCGGAGAAGGGCAGCATATAAATTGAACCAATAAATTGAACCAATAAATGTTTTAAAGAAATGCAATTAATAAATTATAAACCTAAGCTATGCACCTTTTTTTTAAAAAAAAAAATCCGTAGCAAAAAAAAAAAAAAAATCGAACAGATCTGAAATCACCGTTATAGGATTCACGTATTTTATGCTTTCTTTATTCCCTGGCATATAAAAACATTTACCGATAATATAAGGTACTGTATTCTTATTAGTCATCCGTTTGAATTATTTTTATTTTATTTTTAAAATGCCAATGCTATGGCCTCCGAGATCCTCGTGGCCTCTAGCTGAGAACAGGAAAAATGAAGTTCCAGATCCTATTTTTGATATAAATAATATTGCAGGGGTGGATGATGGCATAGCCATTAATTCCTGTTGGGTCAAGCTCAGCTTGGCAATTAAGCGTTCGAAGCCAATTAAGGAACAAAACCTCCTGACTTTCTCTGCTTTTTGTGTCGTTGCGATGGATAAAGAAAGAAATGTTTGCGTTTAACGGAAGCGTCCTTGTCCATCTCTCGGGAGGTGATTTCTGGTTGCTATCGTGATTTACACCTGGATGGTAGACTTTCTACAGATTGAGAGAGTTAGAACATGGAATAATAGAATCACAGGGTTGGAAGGGACCTTGGAGGTCTTCTAGTCCAACCCCCTGGTCAAGCAAGAGACCCTGTACCCTTTCAGAGAAATGGCTGTCCAGTCTCTTCTTTAAAAATCTCCAGTGATGGAGAAGAAAAGAAGGAAGGAAGGAAGGAAGGAAGGAAGGAAGGAAGGAAGGAAGGAAGGAAGGAAGGAAGGAAGGATGGAAGGAAGGAGTTAAGAAGAAAGGAAGGAAGGAAGGAAGGAAGGAAGGAAGGAAGGAAGGAAGGAAGGCAAGCAGGGAGGCAGGAAGGAAGGAAGGAAGGAAAGAATGAAGGCAGGAAGGAAGGACAGAAGGAAGGACGGAAGGAAAGAAGGAAGGAAGTTAAGAAGAAAGGAAGGAAGGAAGGCAGGCAGGCAGGAAGGAAGGAAGGAAAGAAGGAAGGATGGAAGGAAAGAAGGAAGGAAGGAAAGAAGGAAGGAAGGAAGGAAGTTAAGAAGGAAGGCAGAAAGGACAGAAGGAAGGACAGAAGGAAAGAAGGAAGGAAGGAAGTTAAGAAGGAAGGCAGAAAGGACAGAAGGAAGGAAGGAAGGATGGAAAGAAGGAAGGAGGGAAGGACGGAAAGAAGGAAGGAAGGACGGAAAGAAGGAAGGACAGAAGGAAAGAAGGAAGGAAGGAAAGAAGGAAGGATGGAAAGAAGGAAGGAAGGATGGACGGAAAGAAGGAAGGAAGGAAGGCAGGCAGGCAGGAAGGAAGGAAGGAAAGAAGGAAGGATGGAAGGAAAGAAGGAAGGAAGGAAGGAAAGAAGGAAGGAAGGACAGAAGGAAAGAAAGAAGGAAGGAAGGAAGTTAAGAAGGAAGGCAGAAAGGACAGAAGGAAGGAAGGACAGAAGGAAAGAAGGAAGGAAGGAAGTTAAGAAGGAAGGCAGAAAGGACAGAAGGAAGGAAGGAAGGATGGAAAGAAGGAAGGAAGGAAGGACGGAAAGAAGGAAGGACGGAAAGAAGGAAGGACAGAAGGAAAGAACGAAGGAAGGAAAGAAGGACAGAAGGAAAGAAGGAAGGAAGGAAGGACAGAAGGAAAGAAGGAAGGAAGGAAGGAAGTTAAGAAGGAAGGCAGAAAGGACAGAAGGAAGGAAGGATGGAAAGAAGGAAGGAAGGATGGAAAGAAGGAAGGACAGAAGGAAGGAAGGAAGGAAGGAAGGATGGAAAGAAGGAAGGAAGGACGGATGGAAAGAAGGAAGGAAGGAAAGAAGGAAAGAAGGAAGGATGGAAGGAAAGAAGGAAGGATGGAAGGAAAGAAGGAAGGAAGGAAAGAAGGAAGGAAGAAAGGAAGGACAGAAGGAAAGAAGGAAGGAAGGAAGGAAGTTAAGAAGGAAGGCAGAAAGGACAGAAGGAAGGAAGGAAGGAAAGAAGGAAGGAAGGAAGGACAGAAGGAAAGAAGGAAGGAAGGAAGAAAGGAAGTTAAGAAGGAAGGCAGAAAGGACAGAAGGAAGGAAGGAAGGATGGAAAGAAGGAAGGAAGGACGGAAAGAAGGAAGGAAGGACGGAAAGAAGGAAGGACAGAAAGAAAGAAGGAAGGAAGGAAAGAAGGAAGGAAGGACGGACGGAAAGAAGGAAGGAAGGAAGAATTATGGTTGTTTACTCAAGTGGATTGGAAAACAAAAAGGTGATGAGGTAAACAGCAGTTCAGAAATGAATATGTTGTCTTGATGGGATTCAGTAAAAAGCGGAGAGCTTTAAAATTTCAAGGAGAGATTTAGTTCTCCAGTAGCAAGTGCGGAAAATCGAGGACCATCGGCTGCTTCTCTAGTGTCTATTTTGTGAAGGATTTGTTCCTGGTTTTTACACCAAGAGGTTTTACAAGGGTCCAGGAAAAGCTGGATGAATCCGCATACAGACGGGAGGTTGAACAACTAGCCTCGTGGTGCGACTGGAACAATCTGGAACTGAACACTAAAAAACGTAGAAATGATGGTGGACTTTAGGAGAAGCCCTTCCATACTTCCGCCTCTCGCAATAGTAGACAACACAGTATCAACAGTAGAGACCTTCAAGTTTCTAGGTTCTACCATATCACAAGATCTAAAATGGACACCCAACATCAAAAACGTCATCAAAAAAGCACAACAGAGAATGTTCTTCCTGTGCCAACTCAGGAAGCTCAAACTGCCCAAACAGAAGCTGCTGATCCAGTTCTACAGAGGAATTATGGAGTCTGTCATCTGCACCTCCATAACTGTCTGGTTTGGCTCTGCAACCCAACAAGGCAGACACGGACTTCAGAGGATCATTAGAACTGCAGAAAAAACAATGGCTACCAACCTGCCTTCCATGGAGAACCTGTATACTGCACGAGTCAAAAAGAGGGCTGGGAAAATATCTACATATTTATGCCCTCGCATCCTGGGCATAAACTGCTTCAACTCCTACCCTCAAAATGACACTATAGAGCACTGCACACCAGAACAACTAGACACAAGAACAGTTTTTTCCCCAACGCCATCACTCTGCTAAACAACTCATTCCGTCAACACTGCCAAACCATTTACTAAGTCTGCACTACTATTAACCTTATCGTTCCCACCACCCATCTCCTCCCACTTATGATTGTATGACTGTAATTTTGTTGCTGGTATCCTTACGATTTATATTGATATTGTTTCCGGATTGCTTATTTGTCCCCTATGACTATCATTAAGTGTTGTACCTTATGATTCTTGACGAACGTATCTTCTCTTTTTATGTACACCGAGAGCGTATGCACCAAAGACAAATTCCTTGTGTGTCCAATCACACTTGGCCAATAAAGAATTCTATTCTATTCTATTCTATTCTATTCTATTCTATTCTATTCTATTCTATTCTATTCCTATTTATACCCTATGACTATCATTAAGTGTTGTACCTTATGACTCTTGACGAACGTATCTTCTCTTTTTATGTACACTGAGAGCGTATGCACCAAGACAAATTCCTTGTGTGTCCAATCACACTTGGCCAATAAAGAATTCTATTCTATTCTATTCTATTCTATTCTATTCTATTCTATTCTATTCTATTCTATTCTATTCTATTCTATTCTATTCTATTCCTATTTATACCCTATGACTATCATTAAGTGTTGTACCTTATGATTCTTGACGAACGTATCTTCTCTTTTTATGTACACTGAGAGCGTATGCACCAAGACAAATTCCTTGTGTGTCCAATCACACTTGGCCAATAAAGAATTCTAATTCATTCTAATTCTTTGGAAATATTAGGAAAACATTGGAATTTCAGCTCTCTCCCCCCACCCCACATTGTGCCCTGCAATTCACCCAGCTGTATTTTTCTAAGACAACTTGCAAACCAGGTGTTCTTTTAATACTGTGTTCTATCACTGGAAGTTTTCAAGAAGAGATTGGACAGCCATTTGTCCAAAATGGTACATGGTCTCATTCTCAAACAAGGGGTTAGACTAGAGGACCTCCAAGGTCCTTCCCAACCCCATGATTCTATGTTCTATGTTCTACCGCATATTGCGTCTAATCTTTGTCATTTGGAGCCATGGGAAAAACGTCTCCAGTTACTCAAAAGGAGCGTTACAACTACTGATAGAAAACACCCTTTTTCCCTCCTCTTCTCTTCTTTTTCCCCGTTTCTATCACACGAAGCCACACTTTAAATAATTCACAAAAGGGAGAACCACTCCTTTTTACTGCCGTTTGGATAAAACTGTGTTCCTGCTCAGTGGTGAGTTTCAAATTTTTTTTACTACCGGTTCTGTGGGTGTGGCTTGGTGGGCGTGGCATGGCATGGCTTGGTGGGCGTGGCAAGGGAAGAATACTATAAAATCTCCATTCCCACCCAACTCCGGGGGAAGGATACTGCAAAATCCCCATTTCTTCCCGATCAGCTGGGACTCGGGAGGCAGAGAATAGATGGGGGCGGGGCCAGTCAGAGGCGGTATTTACCGGTTCTCCGAACTACTCAAAATTTCCGCGACCGGTTCTCCAGAACTGGTCAGAACTTGCTAATACCCACCTCTGTTCCTGCTGGAACAAGGGGTTGGACAAGAAGACCTTCAAGGTCCCTTCCAACTCTGTCATTTGGTTATTCTGTTATTTTTATTTTTTTTTAATTTGATTTATATGCCGCCCTTCTCCGGAGACTCAGGGCGGCTTACAATGCGTTAAGCAATAGCCTTCCTACTTTTTGTATATTCATACAAAGTCAGCTTATTGCCCCCACAAACTGGGTCCTCATTTCACCTACCTTAGAAAGGATGGAAGGCTGAGTCAACCTTGAGCCTTGGAGAGATTCGAACCAGCAGTAATTGCAGGCAGCTGTGTTAATAACAGGGTGCTTAGACCACTGTACTATCAAAGCTCCTAATATCTTCTTGAAAACTTCCAGTGTTGGAGCATTCACAACTTCTGGTGGCAAGTAGTTCCACTGGTTAATTGTTCTCCCTGTCAGGAAATTTCTCCTTAGTTCTAGGTTGCTTCTCTCCTTAATTAGTTTCCATCCATTGCTTCTTATCCTGCCTTCAGGTACTTTAGAGAATAGCTTCACTCCCTCTTCTTTGGGGCAGCCGCTCAAATATTGGAATATTGCTAATGTGTCACCCACAGTCCTTCTTTTAATTAAACTAGACCTACCCAATTCCAACAACTCTTTGACAAGGAAGACCATAACTATAAAATCCCATTGATTTCAACAGTCGGAAGTCCACAGCGTTCCAGATAATCTGATTTGGAAAGGATCAACTCTCTTCCTTCTACTGCTGAATGCAGTAAATACATATGATTGTTTATACTACTATATACTGAATATTTCCTTCTGCTCTGAGAAATTGGACGAAAGCAGTAAAAATCCACTCTTATGTTTATAGAGAGGATTTTTATAGCTTTCTCTGAATTTCACAAAAGGAAATATTCAATATATAGCAGTACAGCCGCAGTTCAGAAGAAAAAACAAAAGAAGTTGACAGGCTCAGGGGAAAAAATGTTTAAAAGAATAAGAACTTTTTCTAAACATGGACTCTCTTTACATTAAAGATTTATATTTCTTTTTTAAAAAAATATATATTTATTATGTTTTATCAATGAGAATAAAATACAAATCAGGAAAAAAAAAACCATATATCTAACAGTAACAACAACAAAAAATTGTGTACCAAAAAGGAATGAGATAAAGAAAAAAATGACCCAAACATTAAACAAGTCCAAAATTAATCATAGAAAAAAAATCCATCTTGGTTGAATGCTAGTGTAATATTTGGGTTAAACTGCTGTTGTTGTTTTTTTCTTTTATTTTTTATATATACTAGATGTTGGGTTGATTTGATTATTAGAGACCTCCTCATCTGAAATATTTGTTTATAAATTATATTTTTCTTCTAAATAAGGATGAGAAAGTTTACCACTATTTGCAAAGCCAGCATATAAGAGGAAGAGAATTTATCATTTTTTATGTTTCTTTTCAACATCCAGCCAAAAAATTATATTTCTATATGTAAACTATAAAATAAATTTATGTTATAAAATACAATAAATTTATATTTCTAACTTCTAAATATGTAATACTTACATATTTCTAAAGGTTAAAAATGCACCACAGCAAAAATCTCTTCCTCCCAGCCACTTTATGGCAAGATTCTTAGTTCATTCAGAACTGACGCTTACATTGTACTTCCAATAAATAGATAATAGACAGATAAATCCACTCACACACTTATATGTGACTTTAAATAAAAAGGAACAGCTATTGCAAGAAAAGGGGAAAAAGAACGAATATAGAGATAGAAGCGTGAATGAAAAACATCACATATACATAGATTTGTAATATAATGAGGCACACTATTATTTTCCATTTTCTCAACTTCTCTTTCCAACCTGTTCCTCAAAGCAAGGTATACCATCCACACAACTTTAAATAAAAAGGAACACCTATTGCCAAAAAAAAGGGGGGGGAATGGGAAGAACGAATAGAGACGTATGCAAATAAATCACGCAGCATATTATTTATCTCATTTTTCTCTTTTTTTCCATTTCTCTTTTGAACCTTGTAAAATCGACAGATACCAACGGCAACCGAAGAAACCAAACCGGTTGCTAGTGAAGTTTTTAAAAAAGAGACACGTGGAGAGAATGAAGAAGGGGGGGAATAGATAGATAGATAGATAGATAGATAGATAGATAGATAGATAGATAGATAGATAGATAGATAGATAGATAGATAGATAGATGATAGAGATAGAGACAGAGATAGATAGATGTATAGATAGATGTATAGATAGATGTATAGATATCTATATCTATAGCTCACTCTAATGTCTATATCTCTATATCTATCTCTATATCTATCTATATACATCTGCATCTACATCTATATAACTATATCTATATATCTATATCTATCTATATATCTATTTATATCTACACCTATCTATCTATCTATCCATCCATCTATCTATCCATCTATCCGTCTATCCATCTATCCATCTATCCATCTATCATCTATCTATCTATCCATATTATCTATCCATATCTATCTATCTATCTATCTATCTATCTATCTATCTTTCTATCTATCTATCTATCCATCTATCTATCCATCTATTTATCCATCTATCATCTATCTATCTATCTATCTATCTATCTATCTATCTATCTATCTATCTATCCATATCTATCTATCCCTATCTATCTATCTATCTATCTATCTATCTATCTATCTATCTATCTATCTATCTATCCATCTGTTTATCCATCTATCATCTATCATCTATCATCTATCATCTATCTATCTATCTATCTATCTATCTATCTATCTATCTATCTATCATCTATCATCTATCATCTATCATCTATCTATCTATCTATCTATCTATCTATCTATCATCTATCTATCTATCTATCTATCTATCTATCTATCTATCTATCTATCTATCTATAGGAAGAAAGAAGAGCAGGCTAATAACTTAACAAATAGACAATTTCAACTGAAAAATAAAATTAAGAAGTTACCAGGACGGAGAACTTGGCAAAGCAATTTGAATTTTGAGGTTTGAGTTCCTGTTGATGGTCTCTGTAAAAGTTGCAGGCTGATCTTGTATTATTATTATTAATTTTTTTTTTTTTGCCTTCTTTTCACTCTCTAGGAGAGGGGCTGGTAAGGTTGTCCCCCCTCTGGCTTGGCAACTCCGATTTTCCCACCTTTTGGAAGAGATTTTGTGTTCCCTTTCTTTTTATTGACGCTCGGTTCCCTCCTGTCATTGAGCCACAGCTCAGCCTACGCTGAGCCAATCGGGAAACAGGAAAGCTTTAAATCAGAAAAGGCATCACTCCGGCTTGCAAATGCCATGCTGGAGAACGGGAGAAAGGAAAAAATTGACTTCAGCATTGGACAGGGCTTGTGAAGAAGGTTGTTTTTTTTTTGAACCCATGTCAGAAGAATAATTTGGGGGTCCCAACTCAAGCCAGGGTTGCACAAGAAGAAATAAAAACACAGCTGTGAGGAAAGAATATGTATTGCTAAAAGCAAAAACAGTTTGCTTTTAAGGGGCAGGCTGCAGAGAAATGGGGGAATAGAAGCTGATTTTTATCAGGGAGAGCTTGTTCCAGGGTATTACGTGCTGATTCCAGGGTGACATTTGAGGGGCGCGCGTGTGTGGGTGTGTGGGTATGTGGGTATGTGGGTGAGTGGGTAGGTATGTTTATTCTTGTGAACATGCCATTCCTCTGGGAGACCTAATTTAATGAACTCTGTGTTTGCAGACCTTATCCTTTGATATGTGGATCGGGTCTGGGTCACATATTTGAGGAAGTTTGCTAAATAAATAAAGGGCGGAAATGGATTTTCTTAAAACCGCAACGCAGTGTGCACCCCTGAGTAGATTCGGTGACCAAATAAAGCCCTGACTCATTTCGAATTTGAACACTGCTCTGCATATATACTGTATTCCAGGGTCATCCCTAGCACCGGGTAGGATGAAACGGGTCAAAAAATTCAAGATGGTGGCCATAACCTTCCAATTGAAGATTTGCTTTTTTTCAGACTGCGCTGCACAGAAACGGAATCCAGGGTCCATCCTGGCTATGCAAAAGTATGTGCAAAGCTCTCCGTCTCTCTTTTTAATTGATTTTTTTTTTTTAAATCAAAATCGTCATAGGGTAAAACCCAAATGAAAATAAAGATGATAGGAACGTGGGAAAGGGGAAGAAAGAGGAAAAGGGGGAAATTAAAACAGCATTGACTGACTTCCAACTCTTTTTCAGAGCAATAAAATATAGAGTGAATGGAATCGCAGCCTCAACATTTCATTTTACCGACGTAAGAATAATAGAATAACAGAGTTGGTGAACAAATGGTTGACTTAATGACTGTGATGTTCACTTTTAAAGATCAGCAGGAAAAAAGATCATAAAATAAGGTTGGTCATAGTAGGG
>NW_027256883.1:211803610-211883599 GCF_029215685.1 Pituophis catenifer annectens | reverse complement strand
ATCCAGTGCTAGAAGGGAGTAGATGTACGGGTGGGATTCAGCGGGTTCAGACAGGTTCAGGCGAACCAGATGGTAATTTTGATTTGCCGAACCGGTACTTGCAAGAACTGGCTGGCCCCGCCCTCCCCTCCCCTCCTCTCCCAGGAGTCTCCACGCGGCCCATTTTGGGTGCGAGGTAAGTGCAGGGCCCATGTGGAGGCTCTGGGAGGGCCAAAAACGGCCCTACCGGAAGTACTGGAAGTCCGGAAACGAGCCAGTTTCCAGCCTCCGGAGGGCCTCCAGAGTACCGGAAGGATACTGCAAAATCACCATTCCCACCCCACTCCAGGGGAAGAACACTGCAAAATCATCATTCCAACCACATTCCAGGGGAAGAATACTGCAAAATCCCCATTCCCACCCCACTCCAGGGGAAGGATACCGCAAAATCCCCATTCCCTCCCCACTCCTGGAGGAAAGATACTGCAAAATCTCCATTCCCTCCCCATTCTAGGAGAAGGATACAGCAAAATCTCCATTCCCACCCCACTCCAGGGGAAGGATACTGCAAAATCCCCATTCCCACCCCACTCCAGAGGAAGGATACTACAAAATCCCCATTCCCTCCCAGTTCCTGGGGGAAAGATACTGCAACATCTCCATTCCCACCCCACTCCAGGGGAAAGATACTGCAAAATCTCCTTTCCCATCCCACTCCAGGGGAAGAATACTGCAAAATCACCATTCCCTCCCCACTCCAAAATCACCATTCCAACCCCATTCCAGGGGAAGAATACTGCAAAATCCCCATTCCCACCCCACTCCAGGGGAAGGATACTGCAAAATCCCCATTCCCACCCCACTCCAGGGGAAGAATTCTGCAAAATCCCCATTCCCACCCCACTCCAGGGGAAGGATACTGCAAAATCCCCATTCCTTCCCCACTCCAGGGGAAGGATACTGCAAAATCCCCATTCCCTTCCCACTCCTGGGGGAAGGATACTGCAAAATCCCCATTCCCTCCCCACTCCTGGGGGAAGGATATCGCAAAATCTCCATTCCCACCCCACTCTGGGGCCAGCCAGAGGTGTTATTTGCCGGTTCTCCGAACTGCTCAAAATTTCCGCTACCGGTTCTCCAGAACCTGTCAGAACCAGCTGGATTTCACCCCTGCTCTTTCCCCCAACTGACATCTCAAATGACGGACAGGCCAGCTTAATCTCCCAATAAAAAAGAAACCGAGAACCCATCTCTGCCCATTTATACCCAGACAACTTCCCCTCCTCTTTAATACAACCCATATTTATTAGGCTGCCAAGCTGCCTAGCAATTTGTTCACCAGCGAACGATTTCTGGGAAAATTAAGCCACGGAGGAGCTGCTGAGATAGTAGAAGGTTCCCTTTCCAGACGGTGATTTGCTGCTCCCTAAGATTTTTTATATATATATGAAAAATCACTCTGATCTCAGCAAGGAACCTGAGTACGAGACCCAACATCCCCCACCGGGTGAAGGGAGCTTCTCCGTTTTCACCTGGGAAGAGAATGCCAGAGGTGAGGCTAGGTGGGTTGCACTGTGGGGTTATTGGTGATCTCGGAGCAGGGTTCTTTTTTTGCAAACATTTCATGACCCAACTAGCTGACATTATCAGTGCTGGAGGGGAGTGGGGTTTGTGGAGAGGGGGAGGAGGAGGAGGAGGAGGAGGACTGTGGGGTCCTTGCTAGTCTTTGTGCTTGATTGTTTTCTTACAGACATTTCATTACCCAACTAGGTAACATCATCAGTGCTGGAAGGGAGTGGGATTTGTGGAGAGGAGGAAGAGGAGGAGAACTAGTATCCTTGGTGGTCTCTAAGCTTGTTTTCTTGCAGATGTTTCATGACCCAACTAGGTGACATTATTAGTGCTAGAAGCAGTGGTGAAATCTAAAATTCGTTACTACCGGTTCTGTGGGCGTGGCTTGGTGGTGCTGGTGGTGGTAATGTGACTGGGTGGGCGTGGCCATTTTTTTTTTTTTTACTTTTAAAACCATTTTTTCTACAACCTCTTCGGCGAAGAGGTTGTTAAAAAAATGCTTTCAAAAGACTCTTGACGATCCCAGCTGAGTTGCCTGATCGGCAGAGGCTTTTTTAAAAAGCCTCTGCCGATCAGGCAACTCAGCTGGGATCGTCAGAGGCATTTAAAAGAAAAATAGGATTTTTTTTCTTTTAAATGCCTCTGACGATCCCAGCTGAGTTTTTTAAAAAGCCTCTGCCGATCAGGCAACTCAGCTGGGATCGTCAGAGGCATTTAAAAGAAAAATAGGGTTTTTTTTCTTTTAAATGCCTCTGACGATCCCAGCTGAGTTTTTTAAAAAGCCTCTGCCAATCAGGCAACTCAGCTGGGATCATCAGAGGCATTTAAAAGAAAAATAGGATTTTTTTTTCTTTTAAATGCCTCTGACGATCCCAGCTGAGCCGCGCGATCATCAGAGGCTTTTTTTTTTTTTAACTTTTAAAAGCATTTTTTCGGCCGAAGAGATTGTAGAAAAAATGCTTTTAAAAATTAAAAGAAAAAGCCTCTGATGATTGTGTGGCTCAGCTGGGCTTGAGGGGCTTGGGGGGGCAGGGATTTTTTGCTTCCGGTTCTCCAAACCACCCGCCTCCATCGCTACCGGATCAGGCGATCCGGTCCGAACCGGGAGCATTTCACCCCTGGCTAGAAGGGAGTGAGGTTTGTAGAGAGGAGGAGCAGGAGCAGGAGGAGGAGGAGTCCTTCGGGAGAAGGGCGGTATAATATATAAATATAATATATAAATATATATATATTTTTTTATTTTTTTTTATTTTTTAATTTGATTTATATGCCGCCCTTCTCCGGAGACTCAGGGCGGCTTACAGTGCATTAAGCAATAGCCTTCATCCTTTTGTATATTTATACAAAGTCAGCTTATTGCCCCCACAATCTGGGTCCTCAATTTACCTACCTTAGAAAGGATGGAAGGCTGAGTCAACCTTGAGCCTTGGCGAGATTCGAACCTGCAGTAATTGCAGGCATCTGGTCTTAATAACAGGGTGCTTTAGACCACTGTACTACCAAGGCTCCTTATATGTATATATAAACTGTGGCGTCCTTCGTGTTCTCTGAGCTTGGGTTGTGGGATTTTTTTTTTCCTTTGCAGACGTTTTATGACCCAACTAGGTAACGTCATCAGCCGGCATGCGTTGACTTCAACTTCCAGAATTATCAAACATGGCTGGCTCAGGAATTCTGGGTGTTGAAGTCCACAGGCCATCCAAGGCCATTGATCCCCCTCCCCTGATTTAGAGGCTTACGTTCTGGCAGGTCTGACACCCTTTTCAGAGACACGTGGCCTGTTGGGGGGTTGGAAGGCTTTTGGTCCAAAGAAGGGGCCAAAGGCTGAGACTAAGAGCTTCCTCCTTTTGATTTTGCTCTTAAGGAAGGTCAGATCTGAGTATTTCTGAAGAAGCAAGCTGAACGTGTGGGGGAAAGGAATACTTAAGGTCAGCCTATGTAATAAAGCAAGGAGATGAAGAAGAGGATGACAAAGTGGGAAGGGACCTCGGAGGTCATGTAGTCCAACCAAGAGCCTTGGTGGCGCAGCAGACTAAAGTGCTGTTAAATAGCACCAGCTGCCTGCAATTATTGCAAGTTCAAATCTCACCAGGCTCAAGGTTGACTCAGCCTTCCATCCTTCCGAGGTAGGTAAAAATGAGGACCCGGATTGTGGGGGCAATAAGCTGACTTTGTATAAAAAAGAACACCGTTTGGGGGGGCCCCCGAAAGCCCTACTAAGCAGGTATATACAAAAGTACGAAGGCTATTGCTTAACGCATTGTAAGCCACCCTGAGTCTCCGGAGAAGGGCGGCATATAAATCGAACCAATAAATAAATAAATTAATTAATTAATTAACCCCCTGCTCAAGCAGAAGATCCTGATTCCATTTCAGACAAACAGCTGTCCAGTCTCTTCTTAAAAACCTCCAGTGTTAAATAGAATAGAATAGAATAGAATAGAATAGAATAGAATAGAATAGAATAGAATAGAATAGAATAGAATATTGGAATGAATAGAATAGAATATTGGAATGAATAGAATAGAATAGAATAGAATAGAATAGAATAGAATAGAATAGAATAGAATATTGGAATGAATAGAATATTGGAATGAATAGAACAGAACAGAATAGAATAGAATATTGGAATGAATAGAATAGAATAGAATAGAATAGAATAGAATAGAATAGAATAGAATAGAATAACAGAGTTGGACGGGACCTTAGAGGTCTTCTAGTCCAACCCCCTGCTTAGGCAGGAAACCCTACACCACTTCAGACAAATGGTTATCCTAATCTCTTCTTAAAAACTTCCAATGTTGGAGCATTCACAACTTCCGGAGGCAAGTTGTTCCACTGATTAATTGTTCTCACTGTCAGGAAATTTCTCCTTAGTTCTAAGTTGCTTCTCTCCTTGATGAGTTTCCACCCATTGCTTCTTGTCCTGCCCTCAGGTGCTTTGGAGAATAGCTTGACTCCCTCTTCATTGGGGCAGCCCCTGAGATATTGGACCACTGCTATCATGTCTCCCCTGGTCCTTCTCTTCATTAAACTAGACATTCCCAGTTCCTGCAACCGTTCTTCTTATGTTTTAGCCTCCAGTCCCCTAATCATCCTTGTTACTCTTCTCTGTTGATGAAATAGTGGTCAAAAGAGAAAGTCGATGATTGGATGACATCGTTGAGGAGGTCCTCGGGGGAAGGAGGTGAGGAATGAAGTGCACAATTAATGTAGGAGGTCAAGAGAGGAAGATCAAGAAAGTTGATGGTTCAACAACGTCGAGGAGACCCTCTCAAGAAGAGGCCATTAGATGAGGTCAAGAGAGGAGGAACAAGAAAATCAGGGTTGAGCAATATGGATGAGATCTTCATGAGTTAGATGTGGATTAAAGATGATGCATGGAGCAGTTGATAGACGTGGGGAAAATATAATATAGGTTTGAAAACAACCACTTCGCAAATGCATGGCACAACCAGGAGTGAGATTCAGCCGGTTCGGACAAGTTCAGCCGAACTGAAAGTTAATTTTACATCTGGTTCCGCCGAACCGGTAGTTGAAATGACTGGCTGATCCCGCCCACCTTACCCCACCCCTGCCAGGAATCTCCACGCGGCCTGTTTTGGATGCCAGGTAAGTGCAGTGTCTACGCGGAGGCTCTGGGAGGGTGAAAAACAGGCCTCCCGGAAGTTCCGGAAGTCTGGAAACAGGCCTGTTTCCAGCCTCAGGAGGGCCTCCAGAGCCCAGGGGAGGCCGTTTTCGCACTCCTGGAGGCTCGACAAAAGCCTATGGAACCTGGGGAGGGTGAAAAATGGGCCTACCAGAAGTCTGGAAGTGGGCCTGTTTCTGGCCTCCGGACGGCCTCCAGAGCCCGGGGGAGGCCGTTTTTCGCCTTCCCAGAGGCTCGAGAAAAACCTACGGAACCTGGGGAGGGTGAAAAATGGGCCTACTGGAAGTCTGGAAACAGGTCTGTTTCCAGCCTCAGGAGGGACTCCAGAGCCCAGGGGAGGCCGTTTTCGCCCTCCCAGAGGCTCGAGAAAAGCCTACGGAACCTGGGGAGGATGAAAAATGGGCCTACTAGAAGTCTGGAAGCGGGCCTGTTTCCGGCCTCCGGATGGCCTCCAGAGCCCGCGGGAGGCCATTTTCACCCTCCCGGAGGCTCAAAAAAAGCCTCCAGAGCCTGGGGAGGGTGAAAAATGGGCCTAACGGAAGTATCGGAAGTCTGGAAACGGGCCTGTTTCCGGCCTCCGGAGGGCTTCCAGAGCCCAAGGGAGGACATTTTCACCCTCCCGGAGGCTCAAAAAAAACCTTCAGAGCTCGGGGGAGGCCATTTTCGCCCTCCCGGAGGCTCAAAGCCTCCAGAGCCTGGGGAGGGCAAAAACGCCCCCCCACCATGGTGCAGGAAGCTGACTAGGCCACACCCCCATGGCCACACCCACCCAGCAACCAGGCAGAGAACCAGTTGCTAAAATTTTTCAATCCCACCCCTGGGCACAACGTAGGAGAACCGACCCATCAGGATAAGATTCGGCAGTCCAGTTGCATTTAAAAGACAAAGGCCACTCTTTTGAAGACAGCAAAGTCCACCTTCTGGACAGAGAGGGCCGCTGGTTTGAAAGAGGGGTCAAAGAAGCCATCTGTGTTAAGATTGAACAGCCCTCTCTCAATGGAGTGGGTGGGATACGACACGACCCCACCTGTCTCCTGTTTTTACGACACAGTCCTTTCAGCCGTTCCAAGAAGGTTTCGTAGCCATTTGCACTATTCGGGCCCAGATAACCTCCAAGTGACCTCAAGGACTCTCAGAGAGAGTACTAATGAGCAGATGACTGCAAGGAATATATAAAGCTTTCCATTCTCCACCATTCAGTCAGAACCGAAGAATCTTCTTGGATGAGGAGCGAAACGTCTTCAAGCAAACCAAAAGTCCAGTTGCCTCTTGAAAAAGCAACAGGAGCCTGAGTGGCGTAGGAGGCTAATGCCTCCTACTAAGGCAGCATTTAACATCCAGCTGCCTGCAATTACTGGTGAGTTCAATTCTCACCAGGCTCAAGGTCGACTCAGCCTTCCATCCTTTCTAAGAAGGGTAAAATGAGGACCCGGTTTGTGGGGGCAATAAGATGACTGTGTATAAAATATACAAAAGTATGAAGGCTATTGCTTAACGCATTGTAAGCCGCCCTGAGTCTCCGGAGAAGGGCGGCATATAAAAATAAATAAATAAAATAAAATAATAAAATAACTTTGGGATGCTTGAAAAAAGCTAAAAATAAAAATAAAAAATGGAAAAGTACTGGGAAGTCATAGGTATAAGCCAGCTGTATCTAGCTTACCCTTTCTTTTGCTTAAACTGTAATTCCTTGGGCTTATTCCCCCATAACTCTTTTTTTATGCTTCGCCTTATGTTTATTTATCTGTTTATATCTATCTATTGAATTTATATCGCCATCCATCTCACGTTCGTGACTCGGGATGGCTCACATGATTAAAACGGCCTCCCCAAAAACACAATAAGTAAAATACAGATGACAGTAAAAACAACCCCATTAAAACTGAATTAAAACCCGTAAAACATCATCAGGAGGAGAGTACCACTCATGAGTCAGTCAATAGATTCATCTAGGCTACAGATCATCACCAGCTCTGCTGGCAAGAAGGCAGAAGCCATGGCTACGTTTGGGAGGCAAGGAGATTGAGAGAGGGGGAGAGTTTGGTCTAATGGTTAACGTAGCAAGATAGAAACTAGGAGACGGTGAGTTCTAGTCCCACTTTAGGGACGAAAGCCATCTGGGTGACTATGGGCCAATCACCAAGAGATTGCGAGTTCTAATCTCGCCTTGGACATGAAAGCTCTCTGGGTGACTTTGGTCCAATCACCAGGAGACGGTGAGTTCTAGTCCGGTCTGCCTTGGGCATGAAAGCTCTCTGGATGACTTTGGGCCAATCACCAGGAGACTGTGAGTTCTAGTCCAGCCTGCCTTGGGCATGAAAGCTCTCTGGATGACTTTGGGCCAATCACAAGGAGACTGTGAGTTCTAGTCCAGCCTGCCTTGGGCATGAAAGCTCTCTGGATGACTTTGGGCCAATCACAAGGAGACGGTGAGTTCTAGTCCAGCCTGCCTTGGGCATGAAAGCTCTCTGGATGACTTTGAGCCAATCACAAGGAGACGGTGAGTTCTAGTCCAGCCTGCCTTGGGCATGAAAGCTCTCTGGATGACTTTGGGCCAATCACCAGGAGACTGTGAGTTCTAGTCCAGCCTGCCTTGGGCATGAAAGCTCTCTGGATGACTTTGGGCCAATCACAAGGAGACGGTGAGTTCTAGTCCCGCCTTAGGTATGAAATCCAGCTAGGTGACTATGGGCCAATAACCAGGAGACGGTGAGTTCTAGTCCCGCCTTAGGCATGAAAGCCACCTGGGTGACTTTGGGCCAGTCCCTTTCTCTCGGCCTAGTCCCCCTCACAGGGTTGTTGTTTTGGAGAAAATAGGAACAGGAAGGAGCATTACATATATTTGCCACCTTGAGTTGTTTACAAAAATAATTAAACGTGGGGCATAAATAATTTTTTAAAAACCCAAAATATACAGGCTACGAGGGGATGATATTCCCAAGAGCAGGTACCTTGTGTAGCTTATCCTAACAGGGTTCGCTAGATATTGTGCAGTTACATATGCAATTATACTGTCAAAATATATTCCAGTATGTAGGTCTACATAATTATACTGTCAAAGTAATTGGAAACATCTGGCCATCCTTGCCTGATCTTGAAAAATTAAGTAGGTTTGTTCTTCGTACTTTTATGGGATTTTTTTTTTTTTAAAAACTGATTGATTCTATGCCATCAAGTTGTTTTCGACTCCTAGATAAATAGATCTCCACCATTACGAGCCATCCCTAACCTGTTTTCTTCAGGACTCCCGGGGGTGCGTTGGAGAGGGAGTTTGGTATAGTGGTTGAAAAAATCCCTTAGTAACCAGGAGGAAACTAAGCTCAGAGAACCCTCCTTTCTCTTCCTCCTCCTCCTCCTCCTCCTTTTTGCAAATCTCACCCCCTTCTAGCACTGATAATGTTGCCTAGTTGGGTCATGAGATGTCTTCAAGAAAACCACCAAGCCCAGAGGGCTCCAGGACCCTATAATCTTCTTCCCACTCTTCCTATTCTTTCTCCTCTTCCTCTCCGCAAACCCCACCCCTTTCTAGCACTGATGATGTTACCTAATTGGGTCATGAAACGTCTGCAAGAAAACCAACAAGCTCAGAAAGTGCCAAGGACCCCACAGTTCGGGCTTGAGCTATAAATATTTTCTTTTATCAGAAAGTTTTTTTTTTAATTTTTTTTATTTATATGCCGCCCTTCTCTGGAGACTCAGGGCGGCTTACAATGCGTTAAGCAATAGCCTTCATACTTTTGTATATTTATACAAAGTCAGCTTATTGCCCCCATAATCTGGGTCCTCATTTTACCTACCTTAGAAAGGATGGAAGGCTGAGTCAACCCTGAGCCTGGTGAGATTTGAACTTGCAGTAATTGCAGGCAGCAGATATAAGTAGATGTTAATAACAGTGCTTTAGGCTGTAGAGCCACCAGAAAGTTTGTTCATTTGGGAGACCGTTTGGGACCTTGCATCTTTTCTGCAAAGTTTGTATCCGTGCAATGACCTAATTTTCCTCCCAGAAATTCAGAAGCACGCCAGGGTGTTTGCCTGCTCATCAGACAAAGCGTTTCACTGTTAGGCCATCTCCGTGCATTTTTCAAGGCGCCGGCTTCCACATCAGCTGGCAATGCTGGTAAACAAGGAGAAATGAGTTTCTCGGACACCATCTACTGGCCTTCAGAAGAAATAACCTTCTGAAGAAAGTTGCAAAACTTTTACCGGTACCTAACACAGTGGCTCTATCATCTTCAAGCCAACAGGACAGATCAAGAAACCTGGGGGGGGGGGAGAAAGAGAACGAGACAGAGAGGGAGAGAGAGAGAGAAGAGAAAGAGAGACAGAGAGGGAGAGAGAGAGAGAGAGAAAAGACAGACAGAGAGACAGAGAGAGAGAAAAAGACAGAGAGACAGAGAGAGACAGAGAAAGAGAGCGAGAGAGAGAGAGAAAGAGAGAAAGAGAGAAAGACAGAGACAGAAAGAGAGACAGGCAGAGACAGGCAGAGAAAGAGAGACAGAGAGAGACACACAGACACAGAGAGAGAGAAAGAAACAGAGAGAGAAAGAGAGAGAAAGGGACAGAGACAGAGAGAAAGAGAAAGACAGACAGAGAGAAAGAGAGACAGACAGAGAGAAAGAGACAGAGAAAGAGAGAAAGACAGAGAGACAGACATGGAGAGAGAGACAAATTGAGAGAAAGAGAGAGAAAGAGAGCGACACAGAGAGAGAGAAAGAAAGAGAGACAGAGAAAGAGAGACACAGACAGAGACACAGACAGAGACAGAGAGAGACAGAGAAAGACAGAGAGACAAAGAGACAGAGAGAGAGACACAGAGAGAGAGACAGAGAGAGAGAGAGAGAGAAAGGCATTGAGACAGAGAGACAGACAGAGAAAGAGAGACAGACAGAGAGAAAGAGACAGAGACAGAGAAAGAGAGAAAGACAAAGACACAGAGAGAGAGAGAGAGCGTGACACAGAGAGAGGTACAGAGAGACAGAGAAAGAAAGAAAGACAGAGAGAGAGACAGAGACAGAGAGACAGAGAGAGAAACAGAGAGAGAGAAAGAGAGACAGAAAGAGAAAGACAGAGAAACAGAGAGAAAGAGACAGAGACAGAGAGAAAGCGAGAAAGAGAAAGACAGAGAGAGAAAGAAAGAGAAAGCAGAAAAAAAGAGAGTGACAGAGAGACAGAGAGAAAGACAAAGAGAGACAGAGACAGAGACAGAGAAAGACAGAGAGAGAGAGAGAAAGAGAAAGACAGAAAAACAGAGAGACACAGAGAAAGAGAGAGGGAGAGATGAATGATGAGATCAAAGGGAGTTTATTTTAGATCTTAAGCGCTAGGGAGCCTCTGAAAACTGGTGTGATGCCCCCCAAAAAGCAAATTATAAATCAGATCTTGAATTGAAATCTCACTCCTGCTGTGAATTCACCAGGATTTTATTTATTATTAAAAGTTTTTACCTCACCTTCATAGGTTTATACAGTAGGTAACTCAAGGCAGCGAACGTATTTAATTCCTTCTCCTTCCTTCCTTCTCTTCTTTTCCCCACAACAATCCTATGAGGTGGACAGGGCTGAGAGAGAAGGACTGGCCCAAAGTCACCCAGAGAGCTTTCATGCTTAAGGCAGGACTAGAACTCACTGGCTCCTGGTGACTGGCCCAGGGCTATCCGGCGAGCTTTCGTGCCTAAGTCGGGACTAGAATTCCCCATCTCCCTGTTTCTAGCTGTACTGCAGACCGAATTGGCTCTTAATGCACCTTATAGAATCATTTAAAGCAGAGTTTCCCAGCTTAGCCATTTTAAGATGTCTGGACTTCAACTCCCAGAATGCCACCTGGGGAATTCTGGGAATTGAAGTCCATGCATCTTTGAAAAAGTTTATGAGTTCATTCAGGGAAAAATTACTGCAAAGCCCAAACATCTGGGCAATTCTAAGGACTGAAGTAAGGAGGCAATTCTTCTTTGGGGTGCCATTTGGGGATCAGGTGAGCCCCCCCAATCAGAAAGTTCACCCCAGATAGGCTTGGACCTCATCCTCCATTTTTAAAGTTTCTTCATATTCTCATACTGTTGGCTCTGTTTTTATTTTTGCCCCGGGATTTGTTTTATATTCGAACCTGCTTTTTTCTAAGCCGGCCGCCGACTTGTCACTTCGATTATGGTGGCATAGTTATCATTTTCATAAAGCAATATATTCCTTCAAAATTGTGTTTGGCCACGTTCGGAGAAACCGGTCGACCGAGTGACATCAGCAGAGACACAGCAGCCCAAGATGGATGTCTCTGAACAGGACGGATGTTAATTGAATCTTAGCCGGGCTCTGAATTTATGACCTGTGATGTTTTATTGAGTTGGCTGTTGTCGGCTTTTAATTTCGGTGAGCCGCTCTGGAGCAGCGTGGTAGGAAGGCGAGAGATGACTCCAGACAAAGAATGAGGGGTGCTCATTCAGGTAAGTTAGGATTTGGGGAGAATGAAATAAGATTTGGCATGATCTGTTTTTAACAAACCCATGCTGGCTACTAGCTATAACTTTTAAATAGACTAGACTAGACTAGACTAGACTAGACTAGAATAGAATAGAATAGAATAGAATAGAATAGAATAGAATAGAATAGAATAGAATAGGGAAAATAAATAGAATGAGAATGAGAATGAGAATAGAATAGAATAGAGAAAATAAATAGAATAAGGAGAATAAAATAGAATAGAATAGAATAGAATAGAATAGAATAGAATAGAATAGAATAGAATAGAATAGAATAGAATAGGGAAAATAAATAGAATGAGAATGAGAATGAGAATAGAATAGAATAGAGAAAATAAATAGAATAAGGAGAATAAAATAATAGAATAGAATAGAATAGAATAGAATAGAATAGAATAGAATAGAATAGAATAGAATAGAATAAGAAGAATAGAATAGAATAGAATAGAATAGGGAAAATAAATAGAATAAGGAGAATAGAATAGAATAGAATAGAATAGAATAGAATAGAATAGAATAGAATAGAATAGAATAGAATAGAATAGTTGGAAGGGACCTTGGAGGTCTTCTAGTCCAACCCCCTGCTTACGCAGGAAACCCTATAGTATAGGGCCTATACCATTTCCGACAAATGGTTATCCAATCTCTTCTTAAAAACTTCCAGTGTTGGAGCATTCACAACTTCTGGTGGCAAGCAGTTCCACCGGTTAATTGTTCTCACTGTCAGGAAATTTCTCCTTAGTTCTAAGTTGCTTCTCTCCTTGACGAGTTTCCACCCGTTGATTCTTGTCCTGCCTTCAGGTGCTTTGGAGAATAGCTTGACTCCCTCTTCTTTATGGCAGCCCCTGAGATATTGGAAGACTGCTCTCATGTCTCCCCTGGTCCTTCTTTTAATCAAACTAAACATAGAAGCAACGGTTCTTTTAATGTTTTATCCTCCAGTCTCCTAATCCTCTTTGTTGCTCTTCTCTGCACCCTTTCTAGAGTCTCCACATCTTTTTTACATCGTGGCGACCAAAATTGGATACAGGATTCCAAGTGTGGCCTTATCAAGGCTTTATAAAGTGGTATTAACACTTCATGTGATCTTGATTCCATCCCTCTATTGATGCAGCCTAGGATCGCATTGGCTTTTTTGGCAGCTGCTGCACACGGCTGGCTCAGATTTAAGTGATTGTCCACTAGGACTCCAAGATCCCTCTCAGAGTTACTACTATCAAATCTCATCTGAAAAACTTGGCACAGTTCTCAACCAGACTTTGAAACAACTGGTCTCAGAGCGAGAATGAAGACAGTCTCGTTTCTGATCTCATCTAATCGTCTAAAAGGTCAAACTAGAATTCTCGGTGGAGTTTAGGTAGGCAATGCATACAGGTAGTCCTGGACTTACAACCATTCGTTTAGTGACTGAACTTACAACGGGACTGAAAAGTGTGACTTTTGAGTTTTTCAGACTTACAACCATTGCAGCATTCCAGAGGTCACATCCTCAAAATTTAAATGCTTGACCACTGGTTCATATTTATGTCTCAGGGTCAAGTGGTCAAAATATATAATAGAGAACTGAGATATTTAATTGTGAATGTTTTAACAGCAGCTAGAATTGTATTTGCTAAAAATTGGAAAGAGGAGAAAATACCTACGAAAGATGAAATCATTAAGAAAGTTATGGAATGTGCTGAAATGAGTAAATTTGACATTTGAAATTAGAGAACAGGAAGATAAGCAATATTATATGGTATGGGATTTATTCTATCAATGGCTAGATAAGAAAGCATGGAAACGAAGTATGAAGTATGAAATAAATGCAATAATAAAATATATGATATGGTTTTTTAGGGGATAAATGCCATTGTTAAATAAATATTAAATGAGAATAATAGCACAATGAGATATAATAAATTGACAATAATTTGTAATTTGTAAATTTTGGATATGGGATTAAGCACAAAAGAATTGTAACCGGATGTGTGGATGATAGTTGTTTTTATGTTTTGTTTTTAAAAAATAAAAATTAAAAAAAAAATCTGGACACTTGGCAACTGGCGTATATTCGTGACGGCTGCAGTATCCCGGGATCATGTGTTCCCAATCTGCAACCTTAAAGTCAATGGGGAAGCCGGATTCACTTAACAACCACGTTATTAACTTGACAATGGCAGTGATTCACTTAACAACGGTGGCAAGAAACATTCACTTTAACAACCATGTTAATTAACAACCAAAACACCTGAAGGCAGGAGAAGAAGCAACGGATGGAAACTAATCAAGGAGAGAAGCAACGTGGAATTAAGGAGGAATTTCCTGACAGTGAAAACAGTTAATCCGTGGAACATATTGCCACCAGAAATTGTGGATGCTCCCTGGAGGTTTTTAAGACGAGATTGGAAAGCCATTTGTCTGGAATAGGGTCTCCTGTTCGAGCTGAGGGTAGACTAGAAGACCTCCAAGGTCCCTTCCAACTCTGTTATTCAGTGGAACGGCTTGTCTCCAGTTGCTGTGGGTGCTCCATCACCAGAGGTTTTTAAAAAGAGACCTAGATACATAGAATAACAGAATTGGAAGGGACCTTGGAGGTCTTCTAGTCCAGCCCCCTGCTTAGACAGGGGACCCTGGCCTATACCATTTTATTATTATTATTATTATTATTTAGAGACTTCTATACCACTTCATAGTGCTTTACAGCCCTCTCTAAGCGGTTTACAAAGTTAGCATATTAGCATATTGCATTAGCTAAATTAGCATATTGCCCCCAACAATCTGGGTCCTCATTTTACCCACCTCGGAAGGATGGAAGGCTGAGTCAACCTTGAGCCGGTGAGATTTGATCCGCCGATCTGCTGAACTAGCAGTCAGCTGAAGTAGCTGCAGTACTGCACTCTAACCCCTGCGCCACCTCGGCTCTTTCAAGTCCAATCCCTTTTTGAAAGCCTCCGGTGATGAAGCACCCACAACTTCTGGTGGCGAGCTGTTCCACTGGTTAATTGTCCTCACTGTTAGGAAGTTTCTCCTTAATTCTTCTCTCCTTGGTTAGTTTTAAGAGATCTGTCTGAAATGGTATAGGGCAGTGATGGCACGCATAGCCATATCAGTGGGCACGCCAGCTCACTGGCGCCCGCCGGCCAGCTGATTTTCGGGCCTTCTGGGCCCACCAGAAGTAGGGAAACAGGCTGTTTCCTGCCTCCGGAGGGCCTGGGGCGGGGGGGGGGGGAGGCTGTTTTCGCCCTCCCCAGATGCATAGATAGGATCTGGAGCCAGGTGAAAAAGAAAAATAGGCCTACCAGGCCATCGTGTGCCAGGAGCGGGGGGGGGGGGGGTTGCGCCCACATGTGCAGGGCGGGGCGCATAGAATTATGGGTGTGGGCACACATGCGTGTGAACCTCCCCCACCCACCCCCTCCTGGCACGTGATGGCAGAAAGGTTAGCCATCACTGGTATAGGGTTTCCTGACTGAGAAGGGGGGTTGGACTAGAAGACCTCCAAGATCCCTTCCAGATTCTATTCCTTTCCCTTCCCTTCCTTTCCTTTCCCTTCTATTCTATTCTGCTCAGCTTGTTGTACAAATGTCACTGCTAAGTTCCAAGCTAACTTAGTTCAGGTGTTGTGTGAACCCAGGTAGCGCATACAGTCAACTTCCCTGCTATCTTTGTGTCCTTTTTTTTTCTAGCCACCCAGCAAATCACATTTTTTTTCCACTTGTGCTGCAATGTTGCTCAGTTTTCTGCTTTAAAAAAAAAGAAGCAGCTCAGGGGCTGCCCCAAGAAAGAGGGAGTCAAGCTATTCTCCAAAGCACCTGAGGGCAGAACAAGATGCAATGGGTGGAAACTCAGCGAGAGAAGCAAACTAGAACTAAGGAGAAATTTCCTGACTGTTAGGAGCCTGGATAGCTCAGCAGACTAATGCATTGTAATTTAACTCCAGCTGTCTGCAATTAGTAAGTTCGAATCTTGCCAGGCTCAAGGTTGACTCAGCCTTCCATCCTTTCTAAGGTAGGTAAATTGAGAACCCTGTTTGTGGGGGCAATAAGCTGACTTTGTATAAAGATACAAAAGTACGAAGGCTATTGCTTAATGCATTGTAAGCCGCCCTGAGTCTCCGGAGAAGGGCGGCATATAAATCAATTTTTTTTAAAAAAAAATTAAGCAGTGGAACGACCTGCCTCCAGAAGTTGTGGGTGCTTGAACACTGGAGGCTTTTTAAGAAGAAATTGGACAGTCATAAATTTATGTGAAATGATATGGGGTCTCCTGCTTCAGCAGGGGGCTGGACTAGAAGACCTCCAAGGTCCCTTCACACTCTTATTATTCTGTTATTTGGGGGGGGGGAGTTGATGCGTCTCTTGGACCGCCAGGTGGGTCTCGTCTCGTCCACCCAGCCAGGCTCTCCTGCTTCAGCAGGGGGCTGGACTAGATGACCTCCAAGGCCCCTTCCCACTCTTATTATTCTGTTATTTTGGGGGGGGGGAGTTGATGCGTCTCTTGGACCGCCAGGTGGATCTCGTCTCGTCCACCCAGCCAGGCTCTCCTGCTTCAGCAGGGGGCTGGACTAGATGACCTCCAAGGCCCCTTCCCACTCTTATTATTGTTATTTTGGGGGGGGGAGTTGACGCGTCTCTTGGACCGCCAGGTGGATCTCGTCTCGTCCACCCAGCCAGGCTCTCCTGCTTCAGCAGGGGGCTGGACTAGATGACCTCCAAGGCCCCTTCCCACTCTTATTATTCTGTTATTTTTGGGGGGGGAGTTGACGCGTCTCTTGGATCGCCAGGTGGATCTCGTCTTGTCCACCCAGCCAGGCTCTCCTGCTTCAGCAGGGGGCTGGACTAGATGACCTCCAAGGCCCCTTCCCACTCTTAATATTCTGTTATTTTGGGGGGGGGAGTTGATGCGTCTCTTGGACCGCCAGGTGGATCTCGTCTCGTCCACCCAGCCAGGCTCTCCTGCTTCAGCAGGGGGCTGGACTAGATGACCTCCAAGGCCCCTTCCCACTCTTATTATTCTGTTATTTTTGGGGGGGGAGTTGACGCGTCTCTTGGATCGCCAGGTGGATCTCGTCTTGTCCACCCAGCCAGGCTCTCCTGCTTCAGCAGGGGGCTGGACTAGATGACCTCCAAGGCCCCTTCCCACTCTTATTATTCTGTTATTTTTTTTGGGGGGGGAGTTGACGCGTCTCTTGGACCGCCAGGTGGATCTCGTCTCGTCCACCCAGCCAGGCTCTCCTGCTTCAGCAGGGGGCTGGACTAGATGACCTCCAAGGCCCCTTCCCACTCTTAATATTCTGTTATTTTGGGGGGGGGAGTTGACGCGTCTCTTGGACCGCCAGGTGGGTCTCGTCTCGTCCACCCAGCCAGGCTCTCCTGCTTCAGCAGGGGGCTGGACTAGATGACCTCCAAGGCCCCTTCCCACTCTTATTATTCTGTTATTTTTTTGGGGGGGGGGAGTTGACGCGTCTCTTGGACCGCCAGGTGGATCTCGTCTCGTCCACCCAGCCAGGCTCTCCTGCTTCAGCAGGGGGCTGGACTAGATGACCTCCAAGGCCCCTTCCCACTCTTAATATTCTGTTATTTTGGGGGGGGGAGTTGACGCGTCTCTTGGACCGCCAGGTGGGTCTCGTCTCGTCCACCCAGCCAGGCTCTCCTGCTTCAGCAGGGGGCTGGACTAGATGACCTCCAAGGCCCCTTCCCACTCTTATTATTCTGTTATTTGGGGAGGAGGAGTTGACGCGTCTCTTGGACTGCTAGGTGGATCTCGTCTCGTCCACCCAGCCAGGCTCTCCTGCTTCAGCAGGGGGCTGGACTAGATGACCTCCAAGGCCCCTTCCCACTCTTATTATTCTGTTATTTTTGGGGGGGGAGTTGACGCGTCTCTTGGATCGCCAGGTGGATCTCGTCTTGTCCACCCAGCCAGGCTCTCCTGCTTCAGCAGGGGGCTGGACTAGATGACCTCCAAGGCCCCTTCCCACTCTTATTATTCTGTTATTTTTTTGGGGGGGGGGAGTTGACGCGTCTCTTGGACCGCCAGGTGGATCTCGTCTCGTCCACCCAGCCAGGCTCTCCTGCTTCAGCAGGGGGCTGGACTAGATGACCTCCAAGGCCCCTTCCCACTCTTAATATTCTGTTATTTTGGGGGGGGGGAGTTGACGCGTCTCTTGGACCGCCAGGTGGGTCTCGTCTCGTCCACCCAGCCAGGCTCTCCTGCTTCAGCAGGGGGCTGGACTAGATGACCTCCAAGGCCCCTTCCCACTCTTATTATTCTGTTATTTTTTTGGGGGGGGGGGAGTTGACGCGTCTCTTGGACCGCCAGGTGGATCTCGTCTCGTCCACCCAGCCAGGCTCTCCTGCTTCAGCAGGGGGCTGGACTAGATGACCTCCAAGGCCCCTTCCCACTCTTAATATTCTGTTATTTTGGGGGGGGGAGTTGACGCGTCTCTTGGACCGCCAGGTGGGTCTCGTCTCGTCCACCCAGCCAGGCTCTCCTGCTTCAGCAGGGGGCTGGACTAGATGACCTCCAAGGCCCCTTCCCACTCTTATTATTCTGTTATTTGGGGAGGAGGAGTTGACGCGTCTCTTGGACTGCTAGGTGGATCTCGTCTCGTCCACCCAGCCAGGCTCTCCTGCTTCAGCAGGGGGCTGGACTAGATGACCTCCAAGGCCCCTTCCCACTCTTATTATTCTGTTATTTGGGGAGGAGGAGTTGACGCGTCTCTTGGACCGCCAGGTGGATCTCGTCTCGTCCACCCAGCCAGGCTCTCCTGCTTCAGCAGGGGGCTGGACTAGATGACCTCCAAGGCCCCTTCCCACTCTTATTATTCTGTTATTTTGGGGGGGGGAGTTGACGCGTCTCTTGGACCGCCAGGTGGGTCTCGTCTCGTCCACCCAGCCAGGCTCTCCTGCTTCAGCAGGGGGCTGGACTAGATGACCTCCAAGGCCCCTTCCCACTCTTATTATTCTGTTATTTTGGGGGGGGGAGTTGACGCGTCTCTTGGACCGCCAGGTGGGTCTCGTCTCGTCCACCCAGCCAGGCTCTCCTGCTTCAGCAGGGGGCTGGACTAGATGACCTCCAAGGTCCCTTCCCACTCTTATTATTCTGTTATTTTTTGGGGGGGGAAGTTGACGCCTCTCTTGGACCGCCAGGTGGATCTCGTCTCGTCCACCCAGCCAGGCTCTCCTGCTTCAGCAGGGGGCTGGACTAGATGACCTCCAAGGCCCCTTCCCACTCTTATTATTCTGTTATTTTGGGGGGGGGAGTTGACGCGTCTCTTGGACCGCCAGGTGGATCTCGTCTTGTCCACCCAGCCAGGCTCTCCTGCTTCAGCAGGGGGCTGGACTAGATGACCTCCAAGGTCCCTTCCCACTCTTATTATTCTGTTATTTTTTGGGGGGGGAAGTTGACGCCTCTCTTGGACCGCCAGGTGGATCTCGTCTCGTCCACCCAGCCAGGCTCTCCTGCTTCAGCAGGGGGCTGGACTAGATGACCTCCAAGGCCCCTTCCCACTCTTATTATTCTGTTATTTTTTTGGGGGGGGGGAAGTTGACGCGTCTCTTGGACCGCCAGGTGGATCTCGTCTCGTCCACCCAGCCAGGCTCTCCTGCTTCAGCAGGGGGCTGGACTAGATGACCTCCAAGGCCCCTTCCCACTCTTATTATTCTGTTATTTTTTTGGGGGGGGGGGGGAAGTTGACGCGTCTCTTGGACCGCCAGGTGGATCTCGTCTCGTCCACCCAGCCAGGCTCTCCTGCTTCAGCAGGGGGCTGGACTAGATGACCTCCAAGGTCCCTTCCAATTCTGTTACTCTCTTTGGGAAAAAAAAGTGGATCGCCAGACGGATCTCCCCCCCCAGCCAGGCTCTTCGTGCGGCTTAGCAAGTGCCTGCCCGGCCCTCCCTTTCCCTTCTCCGGGGACAGACGGGAACTCTTACATAAGGCGCTTATGCAACGGAGCCCCCCCCCCTTCCTGCTTTCACCCCGAGGTCGGCAGCAGCAACTCTGCGTCTCTATCCTTTCAAGCATCTCTAACCTCCATTCATGCGGACGCGCCGGCATTTCCAAAGTACGCGGTGGGGGGGGGGACTCACTACAGACCCCCAAATATGGGAGAGGGATTTCCATTCATCCGACCGTTGTCCCTCATCTGGATCTGCTGGAGGGAGATGGACCTCCTGTGGAGGAAGATTAAGGAATGCCCTAAACTAAAAAGAGGCAAGAGCGATCCGAATTCTCTCTCGTTTCCCCCCCCCCGTTTCTGAGATGGAATGGACTCTCCCTTCTTCCAGAAGCTATGAATGAAATATTTGCCGCGAAAGGGAAAGGAGCAGACCATTCTAACGAAGGGGGAGGTTTGTTCTTAACTACAACTGCAAATTTAGGTTTCCGACGTGCGGAGACATTCGGGGTGCTTGGTTTTATTATTTTAGAAAGGATAAGAAGAGATACGGAGCACAGTTCGGAAGAGGCGAGAGACTCCTTAGAGCGGGGTGGTTTTTATGATCTTTTCCCCCCCTTTTCTTTCGGAAAAATAGTTCGACACGCTCCCTCCTTCCTCGGTGGGCGGGCAGCGCCGCGATTGGCTGGGCGCATTTTAAAGGGGCAGACAAGGCGCGCTTTTTCTACCCTCCGACCTTTCCTTTCGCTTCTCATTTTCGCCTCAGCCGCTCGGAGAATTACCGTCCTCCGGCCGGCCGCCCGCAAGCCAGCCAGCCAGCCAGGCGGGCAAGCGGGCGAGGAAGAGAGCCGGGGAAAAAAAAAAAAGCAGCGAACGTGAGCCTCCGTCGAGCCCCGGTCCGGCGGGGCGGGCGGGATGAAGAGAGGCGCTCCCCGCCCGCGACGACTCCGACCACGACGGGCAAAAAGGCGGCGGCGGCTGCAGTGGTGGCAGCTAGGCCCCGCCGCGGCGTTGCTATGGAAACGGGCGGCGACGGTGGCCGCCGAGGGACAGAAAGGTTGCCGGAGCGGCGCCTGAGGCGCGGCGAGCGCGAGCGGCTCCCGCCGCCGCCGCCGTTTCTGAGGGGCGCCATGGAAGGCCGCTCGGTCGGTCTTCCTCGCCGAGCTTCTCCGTCGTCGGTCAAAGCCGCCTTGGCTTCCCCTCCGCGCTACCGCCTGGTGTCTGAAATCGGGCGCGGGGCCTACGGCGTGGTGTACGAGGCGGTGTCGGGCCGCAGCGGGGCCCGCCTGGCCGTCAAGAGGCTGAGGTGCGACGCTCCGGAGAACGTGGAGCTGGCCCTGGCCGAGTTCTGGGCCTTGACCAGCCTCCGACGGCACCACCCCAACGTGGTGCGCTTCGAGGAGTGCGTCCTGCAACGCGACGGGCTCGGGCAGCGCATGAGCCACGGGAACAAGCAGAGCGCGCTCTACCTCCGCCTGGTCGAGACCTCCCTCAAGGGTGAGGAAGGGGAAGGAAGGGGCAGAGGGAGGGGTCGTCTGGGCCAAGGCTCTCCAACCTTGGCCGCTGTAAGCCTGGAGGACTTCAACTCCCAGAATTCCCCAGCCAGCTTTGCTGGCTGGGGAATTCTGGGAGTTGAAGTCCTCCAGGCTTACAGCGGCCAAGGTTGGAAACCCCTGCTCTGGGCTGTCTCCCCGGGAAGGACACGTGTCGGGGACGTTCGCACGACGAGGTGGGGGGGAAGGGAGGGGAGGGTGCTGACCTCTGGGAGGCGGTTCTGCTGAGGGCAGGGGGATCAAAGGTGGGGGGGTGTCAGGGGAGGGGTTGAACTGGGGGGAATGGGGGTCTGGGGTCTTGCAGACGTCTCAGGAGCCAGCTAGGGAACGTTATCTGTGAACTGGGGGAAATGGGGGTCTGATGTGGTCTCTGGGTGGGTGCAGTCTTGGAAACGGCTCAGGACCCAACTGCTGAGGGCAGGGAGATCAAAGGTGGGGGGGGGGGGGTGTCTGGGGAAGGGAGGGGTTGAGCTAGGGGTGGGATGGGGGTCTGGGGTCTTGCAGACGTCTCAGGAGCCAGCTAGGGAACGTCATTCAATGCTAGAAGGGACTGTGGTGTGGGGGCAACTTTGGGTCCTTGGTGGTCTCTGAGCTGGGGGGGGGGGTCTTGCAGATGTCTCAGGAGCCAGCTAGGGAACATTATCCATGAACTGGGGGGGGGGGTGCTGCTGAGGGCAGGGGGGGGTGTCTGGGGAGGGGATGGGTTGAATGGGGGGGGGAATGGGGGTCTGGGGTCTTGCAGACGTCTCAGGAGCCAACTAGGGAACGTTATCCGTGAACTGGGGGGGGTGCTGCTGAGGGCAGGGGGATCAAAGGTGGGGGGGTGTCTGGGGAGGGGATGGGTTGAATGGGGGGGGAATGGGGGTCTGGGGTCTTGCAGACGTCTCAGGAGCCAACTAGGGAACATTATCCATGAACTGGGGGGGATGTGCTGCTGAGGGCAGGGGGGTGTGTCTGGGGAGGGGATGGGTTGAATGGGGGGGGAATGGGGGTCTGGGGTCTTGCAGACGTCTCAGGAGCCAACTAGGGAACGTTATCCGTGAACTGGGGGGGGTGCTGCTGAGGGCAGGGGGATCAAAGGTGGGGGGGGGGTGTCTGGGGAGGGGATGGGTTGAATGGGGGGGGAATGGGGGTCTGGGGTCTTGCAGACGTCTCAGGAGCCAACTAGGGAACATTATCCATGAACTGGGGGGGATGTGCTGCTGAGGGCAGGGGGGGGTGTCTGGGGAGGGGATGGGTTGAATGGGGGGGGAATGGGGGTCTGGGGTCTTGCAGACGTCTCAGGAGCCAACTAGGGAACGTTATCCGTGAACTGGGGGGGGTGCTGCTGAGGGCAGGGGGATCAAAGGTGGGGGGGGGTGTCTGGGGAGGGGAGGGGTTGAACGGGGGGGGTGGGAATGGGGGTCTGGGGTCTTGCAGACGTCTCAGGAGCCAGCTAGGGAACGTCATCAGTACTAGAAGGGAGTGTGGTGTGGGGGAAGAGGAGGACAACTTTGTGTCCTTGGTGGTCTCTGAGCTGAGGGGCTGGGGTGTTATTGCAGACGTCTCAGGACCCAGCTGGGGAATGTCATCAGTGGTGAAAGCAAAGCTGGCTGGGGAATTCTGGGAGTTGAAGTCCTCCAGGTTTACAGCGGCCAAGGTTGGAAACCCCCGCTCTGAGCTGTCTCCCCGGGAAGGACACGTGTCAGGGATGTTCGCACGATGAGAGGGAGGAGAGGGTGCTGAGCTCTGGGAGGCAGTGCTGCTGAGGGCAGGGGGATCAAAGGTGGGGGGGGGGTGTCTGGGGAGGGGAGGGGTTGAACTGGGGGGAATGGGGGTCTGGGGTCTTGGAGACGTCTCAGAAGCCAACTAGGGAACGTTATCCATGAACTGGGGGGGGGGTGCTGAGGGCAGGGGGGGTGTCTGGGGAGGGGATGGGTTGAACGGGGGGGGGGAATGGGGGTCTGGGGTCTTGGAGACGTCTCAGAAGCCAACTAGGGAAAGTTATCCATGAACTGGGGGGGGGGTGCTGCTGAGGGCAGGGGGGAGGTGTCTGGGGAGGGGATGGGTTGAACGGGGGTGGGTGGGAATGGGGGTCTGGGGTCTTGCAGACGTCTCAGGAGCCAGCTAGGGAACATCATCAATACTAGAAGGGAGTGTGGTGTGGTGGGGAAGAGGAGGACAACTTTGGGTCCTTGGTGGTCTCTGAGCTGAGGGGTGGGGGGGGTTATTGCAGACGTCTCGGGACCCAGCTGGGGAATGTCATCAGTGGTGAAAGCAAAGCTGGGTGGGGAATTCTGGGAGTTGAAGTCCTCCAGGCTTACAGTGACCAAGGTTGGAGAGCCCTGCTCTGGGCTGTCTCCCCGGGAAGGACACGTGTCAGGGACGTTCGCACGACGGGGGGTGGGGGAAGGGAGGGGAGGATGCTGAGCTCTGGGAGGCGGTGCTGCTGAGGGCAGGGGGATCAAAGGTGGGGGGGTGTCTGGGCAGGGGAGGGGTTGAACGGGGGTGGGAATGGGGGTCTGGGGTCTTGCAGACGTCTCAGGAGCCAGCTAGGGAACGTCATCAGTGGTGGAAGGGAGGGGGGTGTGTGGGGGAGGAGGATTGTGGGGCTTTCTGAGGTTGCTTGTTTCCTTGCAGACGTTTCATCACCCAGCTAGGGAATGTCATCAGTGCTAAAAGGGAGTAAGGTTTGCAGAGGGGAGGAGGGGGGGGATTGTGGGAGTTGAAGTCCGCCAGGCTTACAGCGGCCAAGGTTGGAGACCCCTAGTCTGGACGGTCTCCCGGGGGAGGACACGTGTCGGGACCGTTCGCACGATGGAGAGGGGGGAAGGGATGGGAGGGTGCTGAGCTCTTGGAGGCGGTGCTGCTGAGGGCAGGGGGAGCCACGATGGGGGGTGCTTGGGGAGAGGAGGGGTTCAACTTGGGGGAATGGGGGTCTGATGTGGTCTCTGAACTGGGTGGGTGGGGAGGTCTTGGATACGTCTCCGGATCCAGCTAGGGAACATCATCAGTGGTAGAAGGGAAGTGGGGTGTGTGGGTGGGAGAGGAGGATTGTGGGGCTCTCGGTCGGTTCTGAGGTTGCTGGTTTCCTTGCAGAGGAAGCGTTATCTGTGCTAGAAGGGAGTAAGGTTTGCAGAGGGGAGGAGGGGGATTGTGGGGTCCTTGGTGCTCTCTGAACATGGTGGTTTTCTTGCAGTGGTCTCTGAGTTGGGGGGGGGGATCTTGGGGACGTCTCAGGACCCAGCTAGGGAACGTCATCAGTGCTGGAATGGGTGGGGTGTGTGGGGGAGGATTGTGGGGCTCCGTCTTTTCTGAGGTTACTTGTTTTCTTGCAGATGTCTCAGGACCCAGCTAGGGAACGTCATCAGTGTTAGAAGGGAGTGTGATGGGGAAGAGGAGGTCAACTTTGGGTCCTTGGTGGTCTCTGAGCTGGGTGTGGGGGGGGGGTCTTGCAGACATCTCAGGACCCAGCTAGGGAATGTTATCAGTGCTGGAAAGGAGAGGAGTTTGTAGAGGAGGAAGAAATAGGACTTTGGGGTCCTTTGGTACTCTCTGAACTTGGTGGTATTCTTGCGGATGTTTCAGGACCCAGCTAGGTAATATCAGTGCTAGAAGAGAGGGGGGTTTGAGGGGGGACTGTTGGGATCCTTGGTGCTCTGAGCTTGGTTGGCTCTCTTACAGACGTTTCATGACCCAGCTAGGTAATATCATCAGTGCTAGTAATAAGGGAAGAGCCCAAACCCCATCAGCCTAGCTAACGTAGAGGGATAAACCGGGGAAGGAAGGGGCAGCTAACAGGTGTAGAAGTGCCCCAGCTATGCAGGAAAGTGATGGGTTTACAAGGGAGATGTTGGAAGAAACGGGTAAGTCCTTAACTATTACTAACTGAAGAGATAGTACTATATCCTCCTGCCGTGAATATACTAACACTGTACTCCTGTTTCTTATTTATCCCCACAACAATGCTCTTGCGAGTGGATTGGGCTGAGAAAGAGGGTCTGAGACTGAACTAGAACTCAAAATCTTCCCGTTTCTAGGTCAGCTCTACTGGCTGGGGCATTCTGGGAGTTGAAGTCCACACATCTTCAAACTGCCGTGGTTGAGAAACACAGGACCTCTTTACAGTAGCATCTTTAGTATATGCAACGTTGGTTCTTTTGTTGGCTCCGAATTTAGTGGCCCTCAAAGTGTAATTTTTGAGAGCCGAGGTGGCGCAGTGATTAGGGTGCAGTACTGCAGCTACTTCAACTGACTGCTAGCTCAGCAGATCAGCGGATCAAATCTCACCAGGCTCAAGGTTGACTCAGCTTTCCATCCTTCCGAGGTGGGTAAAATGAGGACCCAGATTGTTGGGGGGCAATATGCTATTTAGTATACTGTTGATTGTTGTAAGCCGCCTAGAGTCCTCGGAGAGTGGGCGGCATAGAAATATGATTAATAAAAAAATAATAATAATTTTCAAAATTTACTCTGTTTCCCCCCAAATAAGACATCCCCTGATAATAAGCCCAATCGGGCTTTTGAGCACATGGCAATAAGGCCAAGCGCTTATTTCAGGGTTCAAAAAAAATATAAGACAGGGTCTTATTTTTGGGGAAACACGGTAGTGAGAAGCTGAGATAATGCTGGTAATAGCTGAAGAATAATAAGTCTTTGGATCCTGGCTTAGTCCTGCAAAAGCCAAAAGCACCTTAGGATGCTCACTATCCATCTCTGTTAGTTATGCTGTTCTGGATAAAGAAATAGAAAGCTGTCGAGTCCCACCATTGGTTCACTCAGTATAATATTTATGTAGCATTGATAGTGTTATGTAGTTTGGTAATGAAACGTCCACAAGAACACAACCAAGCTCAGAAAGCGCCAAGGACCTCATAATGATTAAATAAATGATTATGTCATCATTTTGGACTTCTAATTTCCATATAGACTTTCTCTATGAAAGGTTTGCCCTTAACTTGGTTTTTTTAGATCTTCTGAAGACCATTTTAACCAAGACCATCCACCTTGCTGCTGGTCACCCTCTTCGCTTTCCTTCCACTGTGGCTGTGTTCTTGCAGACGTTTCATTACCAAACTAGGTAACATCATCAGTACTACATAAGCATTATTCTGAGTGAAACAGTGGTGGCACTGATGATGTTACCTAGTTTGGTAATAAAATGTCTGCAAGAAAACCAAGCACAAGAGAGTGCCAAGAACCCCTCTTTTCAGCCTGTAGAAATATTTTCCTATATTGGTACCATTGTTTTGTCTTATGCTTTCTGGAATATATGAGAGCAGGTGAGCCTTTTCTAAGCCACCCTAAAAATGCTGGGAATTCATACATTCAAACCTTCCCAGTCGTGGTGCAATCACTGTGAATCCTCTACTCTTGTGTTTGAGCTTTTTCAAGCCAGGAGAACTTTTTACATGCACCGTGTAGTGTTGCTTACACAGAAGGGTAATCTAACTAGTAAAGCAGGGGCCTCTGCACTTGGCAACTTTAAGACTTGTGGACTTCAACTCCTTTGCAAATACAAATTTGCCAAAATAACAAGGAAAGCCCAATGCTCGCTCGGGCTTCCAGTAGTCAGTTCTTCGGCAGACTGCGGCTGCCAGTATTTCATTCCTCTATATTTAGTATAAATCTGGTTTTAACGAGGTATCCTGTAGACTCAAGTGAACCTTGCTGTTTAATTGAGAACAGAACGGTGGAGGGGAGAGCAGAGAGGAAACCACATGGCCGAACAGCGTGCCCGGTCACCGCATAACCAGACGTGGGCTGGGCATCACGCACGTCATCGGTCACGCATGTGTGTGTGATTTTTTTTTTTGAGCAGAAGCGTCTTCTTAAATAAGCCAGACCCTTTCACGTGTCAGCCAGCCTGCTGCAGATGTGGGGGGGGGACGTGCCAGAGCACACAGAGTGGGCAGATGGGCACCGAGCATTGTGCCTTATTCATTTGCCGGGCATCAGCAGTCTTTGTGCTTCTAGTTATATCATCTGTCATGTGGCTAATTGCTGGCTGTAATCTCTTGGGCCTAACACGGCAGGTCAACACAGAATAAGCGGTCACCGAGTGGAATTAATACTACACGACCCATCTGATCTGGAGAAGGGGGCACCGATCCCTTTGTTGTCCAACCAACTGATGGATTTTGTCAGAACATTTTTAAAAACAATTATTATTTTTACAAGCGTGGAATAGAACAGTGAAAGATTATATAAAGCAGAAGCAAGAAAAATAATGCACTAAAAAGACCTTTCCTCCCCCCCCCCCACTCCCCGAAACTGATTTCTCGCGACCACCACCGTGACAAGTATAAACAATTCTCTGATCGCTTCGCCTTCACTTAGCGAACAAAAATAAAGAGCTTCATCCCCTTAATCCGCCTGCTCACAATAGGCAAAACAAGTAAGTCGTGTCTTATTCGATCCAGTGACCAGCAAAAGAGAGAGAGAGAGAGAGAGACAAAGCGAGTGTCAAACATTTTTAAGGTGATAACAAGCTGTGGATTAAAGGGAAGCCTGTGACATCAGTGAAATCTGTACTTCTAAGCACATTTACTTGGAAGGATTCCCGCTGGATTCCAGAAAGGTGGTTTTTGCGTAACAAGGTTCCGATGGGTATAAGGTACGGTATCCTCGTTGGAACCTTGTTACGTAAAAACAACTTTTTGGGAGTATGTTTATATTGGATGGATATTCTAGTGCAGTGATGGTTAACCTTTTTGGGCCCCGAGTGCCCAGAGAGCACACGCATGTGAATGCACGCACGCGTGCCCAAACCCCCAAAATTCAATGCATGCACACGCATCCCCGCACATGCGCCCCCACGCCCCGTTTTGGCTTCCAGCTTGGTGCAGGAGGCTTTCCAGGCCCAAAACGTTTGAAACTTCAAACGTTATAAATCAAGGCAATCTGAGTAAGATTTTAGTTCATTAGAAACGAGCAATTGTTCTCTTTTGGTTGTTTCCATGCAGCAGGTAGTGTCCATATGGTAATGCCAGTTAAACATCTGTCAGATTTGCCCAAACTCACTCGCTTCATACAGGTTTGAACCTGCAAAACCTGTTGGTATTAAATTATAGAAAGAAAGAAAAAATAGTTAAGTGGCTAAGAGCAATAAAACATCTGCCTCCCAACATTATCTCTCATAAAATCAGCTGCAGTCAGAGTTCCATATATATATATATATGATGTGCCAAAGTGCCATCTGGTCTGGATCGGTCTTTGAAGGGCCTTTCAGAAGCTGGGATAAAACGTTGGCAAAGCTACTTCTTTCTTTGAAAAGTCAGGATGGGGTGAACGGCAAGTAGTCCTCGACTTACGACCACAATGGAACCCCCAAATTTCTGCTGCTGGGCAAAACAGTTGTTAAGTGAGTTCAAGTGAGGGAGTGGGGTTTGCGGAGAGGCGGCAGAAGACTGCGGTCCGTGGTAATCTCTGAGTTCGGTTGTTTTCTTACAGACATTTCATTACCAGACTAGGTACCGTCATCAGTGCTAGAAGGGAGTGGGGTTTGCTTTCTTTTTATATACAAGTAGTCCTCAACTTACGACCACAATTGAGCCCAACGTTTATGTTGCTAAGTGAGAAAGTTGTTCAATGGGTTTTGCCCCATTCTGTGACCTTTTTTGCCACAGTCGTTAAGTGAATCACTGGGGTTGTTAAGTTAGTAACACAGTTATTCAGTGGATCTGGCCTCCCCATTGACTTTGCTGGAAAGAAAGTTGCCAATGTGTGATCCTGAGATAACTCCAACCGTCATAAATATGATAGCCAAGCATCCTGAATTTTGATCAAGAGACGATACTGCAACGGTCGTTAAGTGTGAACAACGGTTGCAAGTCACTTTTTCCACCGCCATTGTAACTTTGAACGATCATCAAATGTTTTGTTGTAAGTCGAGAACTCTCTGTAGTCTTTGGAAGCGACGGTTCCTTGTGAGAATTTTTTCTGACTATGGGTAGTCCTCGACTTACAACAGTTCATTTAGTGACTGCTCAGAGTTACAACGGCACTGAAAAAAGTGACCATCGTGACCATTTTTCGCACTTACGACCGTTGCAGCATCCTCGTGGGCACGTGGTCAAAATTCCGACACCTGGCCTCTGACTCATATTTATGACAGTCGCAGTGTCCCAGGGTTATGTGATTCCCCCTTTTGCGACCTTCTGACAAGCTAAGGCGATGGGGAAGCCCAGTTCATTTAACAACCGTGTTCCTAACTTAACTGCAGTGATTCACTTAACGACGGTGGCAAGAAAGGCCGCAAAAATGGAGCAAACCTCACAACAAACGTGTCACTCAGCAACATAAATTTTGGGCTCGATTGGTCATAACTCGAGGCAAGAGGCTGACTCTGTAAACTGCTTAGAAAGGGCTGTAAAGGGCTATATCAGTGCTATTGCTTATTACTTGTACAGTATTTCCTCTTGTGTGGTCTGAAAGAGAAAGCAATCTTGAAGCGCTCTTCCGCATCCTCATAACGAAAGAAAAAGCAGTAATATTATTTCTTTAATTATTGAATGCAGCCACCATAGAATTTTTATAACTTGGGCCCTGCCTTTCCTCTCCGTGTTTGTTTACCAGCCGAGATTAAGGAGGAAATAGGATGAGAAAAAGCTCCTTTATGTGGGATTAAGTCCTTCGATCCTTCAGGGTTGTAGTTCACACCCATTTTCCAACATGTTTTCTTTGTTGAGGAGGAAGCCCAGCCAAATTTTGATAGGACCTTCAATTACCATAGTAATAGTCATGGTGACAGACATGTTTATGCAAATAACCAGCATTTCTCACAATCCTTTATGGCAAAAATAATATTAAAAAAAAAAACAATCCGGATACAGGTAGTCCTCGATTTACGACTACAATTGAGCCCAACATTTTGGTAGTTAAGTAAGACACTGGTTAAGTGATTTTTTTGCCCCGTTTTACCACCTTCCTTGCCACAGTCGCTAAGTGGAATCACTGCAGTTGATAAATCAGTAACCTGGTTGTGAAGTGAATCTGGCTTCCCATTTGACTTTGCTTGACCCACACGACCTTGGGACACAGCAATGGTCATAAGTACGAACCACTTGCCAAGCACCTGAATTTTGATCGCAGGATCATAGCGGCTGCTTCAAAAGGTCGTAACTGTGAAAAATGGTCATAACTCCCTTTTTTTCAGGCCGTTATAACGTTGAATGGTCACTAAGCAAACTGTTGGAGGATTACCTGTAGTTTTTTGTGTGTGTGTGTGTTAGCAGCATTTAGTTATCTATGCCTCATTCTGTTTGGAAGATTAGTGATATTTTGTAAGCCTCCCAGGCTCATATAGAGTAGAATGGCAAAGTTACATCAAAGTTTGAGGAAGGGGAAAAGTCAGTTCTGTACTTAAACCAGTGTGTGTTCTGTCCCCGTCTCACACACGCACACAAACAGACAGCCAGGGGTTAAATAAACTGGCAGACAACCAATTCTTCCGATAAGAGGCTTGGCAGCAACCCAGTAGCTGCTTGCCAAGAACTTTTACTCAATAAACAAAATACCCACAGTCAAGAATTGTCCAGTCCGTAAAATAAATCCAAGGCCAATAATGTTGTTTCCAAAGGTGCAATGTGACTCGATAGTAGTTAGTTTTGTCCGTCACAGAGTCTGAATGGCCACCTCACCCCCTTTTATGCCCTGTGGGGTGTGGTCCAGTGACTCAGCTTAATCTCTGGCACACCTTTTCTTCTGTTGCACGCGCTTATCTCTGCGACGCTGCCAAGGATCCAGCCAAGACTCATTTCCCTCATCACTGTCCACCTGTGGCTGTGTGGACGTGCTTGGCCCCGGCCCTATCTCTTGCCCTTCGGCGGACACCAAAGGCATTGCCAGAGAGGAGGGTCCTGGAGAGGGAGGCCTTGCCAACTCCTCTCCTTCACTCTCGGAGTCCTCTCCTGCCGATGACACAGGCTCCGGTAACGGAGCCACAACAGCGTGATGACTTCTCAATGCTAGTAAAAGGGACGTGTGAACAGTATACACAAGATTTGAGTATACACAAATCTTGTGTATACTCAGCAGGCTGTGGCTGCAAAAAAAAGCAGAAATAGGGTTTTAGAAGGCTCCCAGGAAGTAATAGCTTTATTTTATTATTCTCCTTTGGTCCGATGCTGTCTGGAATCCGGTATCCAGCTCAGCATCACACACGAGTTGCTAAGATTCTAAGGCGGTCTCAACCTTGGCAACTTGAAGATGTGTGGACTTCAACTCCCAGAATTCAATTCCCCAGACAGACAGAATTAATTGAATTCTGGGAGTTGAAGTCCACACATCTTCAAGTTGCCAAGGTTGAGAAATACAGTAGTCCTCAACCTATGACAATTCATTCAGTGACCGTTCAAAGTTACAACGGCACTGAAAAATGAATTGATGACAGTTTTCCACTGTTATGACCGTTGCAGCACCCCCATGGTCACATGATCAAAATTCAGACACTTGGCAACTGGCATGTATATTTCTGCCCGTTCCAGTGCCCTGGGTGATAGCACCATTTGCAAACTTCTGACGGGCAAAGTCTGTGGGGAAGCCAGATTGATTCACTGCAGTTGTTAAGTTAGTAATGCAGTTGTTAGGTGCACATGCCAATAACTGTGGCAAGAAAATGGGGCAAAATTCACTTAGCAGCATAAATCATGGACTCAATTGTGGTCAGCAGTCAAAGACTACTGATATTCTGGTTTCTTAACCAGCGGTGGGTTTCACATTACTACTGCTTCACCCCGTGTGCGCAAAGCGCACACACACAACTTCCGCACATGTGCTCGGCCTCAAAAACGTGGTTAAATAGGATGGCATTATGCTGCTACCGATTCACCCGAACCGGCTGAATACCACCTCTGATCTTAACCTGTGTGAATCCTAAATGAATGGTTTCAATCCGTTCTAAGTGATTTGGAGTCACTCCGTTTTGCCCAAGGCAGTAATTATTCCTCCTGCTCTTTTCTCCTTCTGCCAGGCGAGAGGATTCTGGGTTACGCCGAAGAGCCTTGTTACCTGTGGTTCGTCATGGAGTACTGCGAAGGGGGAGACTTGAACCAGTATATTCTTTCCCGCAGGCCCGACCCGGCCACCAACAAGAGTTTCATGCTCCAGCTGACCAGCGCCATTGCGTTCCTGCACAAAAACCACATCGTGCACAGAGACCTGAAGCCGGACAATATCCTGATCACCGAGCAGTCGGGAGCTCCGGTTCTCAAAGTCGCAGACTTTGGGCTGAGCAAAGTGTGCGCGGGATTGACCGCCCGAGGCAAGGACGGCGACGACGACGACAAAAATGTGAATGTGAACAAGTACTGGTTGTCCTCGGCTTGTGGTTCGGATTTCTACATGGCTCCCGAAGTGTGGGAGGGGCACTACACGGCCAAAGCGGACATCTTTGCGCTGGGCATCATTATCTGGGCCATGATCGAGCGGATAACCTTCATCGATGCCGAGACCAAGAAGGAACTCTTGGGGACTTACGTCAAGCAGGGGACCGAGATCGTACCTGTCGGGGAAGCTCTACTAGAAAACCCAAAGATGGAGTTGCACATTCCTCAGAAACGCAGGACTTCCATGTCTGAAGGAATCAAACAGCTCCTGAAAGACATGTTGGCTGCTAACCCGCAAGATCGACCCGATGCCTTTGAGCTTGAATCCAGAATGGACCAGGTTACTTGTGCTGCTTAAACTCAGGTCAAAGTGTTGGTGGGCTCTGAAAACAGGGTAAGGGGCCTTTCTTCTGTTTCTCTGCCTATTAAAATGATCCTGCCATGAATCCAAGGGCTTGAGGCACTTGGGTGAAATTATACCGGTTCGGGCCGGTTCGGCCTAACCGGAGTAAAAAAATGCTTTAAAAAGTTAAGAAAAAGAAGGCATCACCACAAAAAGACTGACTTATTTATTGTTTGGAAGGCAAGTTAGGCCCTTTCCTGCTACCTCTATGAATTTAAAGTCTCGGCCCAGGTAAAGAACTTTCTGGAACTTTCCCTCTCTTTTTAAATGCAGGGTGGGCTTCCTCTTAAGCTGCATGTGGAAAGGCGACACTCCTCGACTTAATGACCAGAATGTTTGTTGTTAAAGCAAGGCGGTTGTTAAATGAGTCAGGCTCAATTTTACCTTTTTGGCCGCCGTTATTAAGTGAATGTCACTTTTCGCAGTGCCGTTGCAACTTCGGTCACTAAACGAATGGCTATAGAACGAGGACTGCCTGTAGTTTCTCCAGACAGGTGTTGTGCAACCTTAGCAAATTTAAGACCCTGGCTGGGAAAGATTCTGGGAGTTGTAAATTTTTTAAAAAAATTAAATCAGATTTTTTTTTTATTTTTATCAAATTTATTTTAATAAAATGCTTTTATTCCTTGCTCAGCAAGGACCTTGCTGAGGTTGAGAGAGCGTGGCCGGCCTGCAAGAGCCATGAAGCCAGCTGTGGTTGCCCTCACCCGCTGCTCACAAGTCAAATTCGGCAGAAGGGGGTCTGTTTTTTCCTTTGGGCTCCAGGCAGGTTGGATTTGATTTAAATCAAGTTGATTTAAATCACAGTTTAAATCATGATTTAAATCACTAGTAAAAAGGCTTGATTTAAATCAGCTCGATTTAAATCATAATTTTTAAAGAGCAACTGTCATCTCTGCTACTCCTTTGACCCACTGTTGACTCACCAATAGTCCCAGTGTTGCAGAATATACAGCCTCCTGCTACATAACTAAGCTCCATTTCATGCTGAATAAACTAAATTATTTATGTATCTTAAATAGTTTAAATAGTTAGGCCTGGCCTAACTTTCCCTTTATATTGCTTTTGATTTTGTTTTAAACTGGGATGTCTTGAATTATCTAGGACCAGAGTGTTTAGTATATTTTAATTGGGTTTTTTTTAACGTTTGTATTACATGTATTTTTATCTTTCGCTGTTCACCGCCCTGAGTCCCTCAGAAATAGGGCGGTATATAAATTTAATAAATAAATAAATAGAAAACTATCTTACGATAGATTTTTACCCCAAAAGTTTGTTATTAAAATAAATTCAATAAAAATAAAAAAAACTGATTTAAATCAAAAAATCCAATTTAAATCAAAAAAATCTGATTTTTTTTTTTTTAAAATCATTGATTTTTATCCACCCTGGCTCCAAGCGAGGCCGGAGAACAATCGGCAGAGACGCAGAGGCCCGTCTCTCTAGAGACATTCCAGACATAGGAAGATGCTTTCCAAACATCACCGTGTCACGAACAATAGTTTGGGCTTTTGCAGGCTCCGATGTAGCACAACAGATACTCCCTGGAGCTCCCGCACTCTCTCTCTCGTCACCCTGCCGTATTTGTGGATCACCGCAGAAGCCAGCCGGGGAACCTCTTAACCACGGCCTGCAATTTTAAATAATTGCCTAGCTGCTGTCATGCAAAACCCCCTGTGTTCTGCTCACTGAATTGAGCCTGGGTGGCTAAGGGGAATTCTTCTGCTTTTGAGAGGCGTCTCCGCTTGCAAATTGGGGGTTAGGAACAAGAGTTTGAGAATTCTTACTTTTTTCTTTTGTTTTCCCCGCTCTGCTGCTTTGAGGGAGGCTTTAAAAAGCGCATTTTGCTTGTTGGCCCCAGATATGAAGAAGAGAGTATGAAAATAGGTGCTTTTCTACAGAGCAGTCTGAAGGATTTTATTCACTAAAACAAGGAGGAAGGGTACCAAAGATGTTTTTTTTTTCAAGCGGCAACTGGACTTTCTGGTGTTTCTTTGAAGACGTTTCGCTTCTCATCCAAGAAGCTTCTTCAGCTCTGAGCTGCAGCTTCTTGGATGAGAAGCGAAACGTCGTCAAAGAAACACCCGAAAGTCCAGTTGCCTCTTGAAAAAAAAAGCACCTTTGGGACAACCGTGATCCGGATTTCCATAGATGAGAGGGGTAGTATATTATCCCCTAGGCCAGGGGTGGGCAGTTGTGGCTCTTTTACAACCTGTGGACTTCAACTCCCAGAATTCCTGAAACAGCTTGGCTATCTACCCCTGTGCTGGAACAAAGTGGCCGAATTCAGAAAACATGTCAGTTTTGCTTGGCAGGAATTTGAAAATTAGAATCAGTTGAGGGTAGTGGTGAAGGTGGCGGCCTAGAAACCAGGAGACTGAATTCTAGTCTCGCACGAAAGCAGCTGGGTGACTATGGGCCAATCACCAGGAGATGGTGAGTTCTAGTCCCGCCTTAGGCATGAAAGATGATTGGGTGACTTCGGACCAATCACCAAGAGATGGTGTGAGTTCTAGTCCCGCTTTAGGAATGAAAGGGACTGGGTGACTTTGGGCCAATCACCAGGAGATGGTGAGTTCTAGTCCCGCCCTAAGCATGAAAGCCAGTTGGGTGACTTTGGGCCAATCACCAGGAGATGGTGAGTTCTAGTCCCGCCCTAAGCATGAAAGCCAGTTGGGTGACTTTGGGCCAATCACCTGGCGGCAGTGAGTTCTAGTCCCGCCCTAAGCATGAAAGCCAGCTGGGTGACTTTGGGCCAATCACCAGGAGATGATGAGTTCTAGTCCCGCCTTAGGCATGAAAGATGATTGGGTGACTTTGGACCAATCACCAAGAGATGGTGTGAGTTCTAGTCCCGCTTTAGGAATGAAAGGGACTGGGTGACTTTGATCCAATCACCAGGAGATGGTGAGTTCTAGTCCTGCCCTAAACATAAAAGCCAATTGGGTGACTTTGGGCCAGTCATTCTCTCAGCCCTATCTTACCTCACAGAATGGTAGTTGTGGAGAAAATTGGAAGAAGCAGTGAAAGAAAAAAGAGGCTAAAAAATAAATTAGTTAATATTATGAAATGCAAATATGGGTATTTTAAGATGCGGAGGGTTAGGGAACAGATGCCCATCGGGAGAAAGTCCTTGCAGTTTCCTTGAATTGGAAGCCCATTGGGTCGTCTACGACAGGCTCAATGAAACGGTTAAATTGCCTGATTGGTATCCGGCCGCAGCTTTTGTGCAGGTGTGTTACCTGTGATATGACCCCTCCCATTTGGCATTAAAAGGAAAGTCCCGTCCAGTCCTCCTTAGAAAAATGACCCATAATTAATTCTCCGTCTTGCTTTCCAGCTCATTTTGGGTGAGCCTCTTTGAGCCCTCAAGAACCCATCCCAGAAAATACGTTGATGCATTGATTATACATCAGTTGACAAGGCTGTTTGGATTAAAAAGTTAAGACCCGAAGCCCCTTATCGAATAGTTGCTCTGAAATGAAGCTGGGCTGAAGTGTTTCGCCAGTATTGATCTTGTTTTCAGTTGTTTGTAATTAATTTAACATGGATACCTGCTGTTGCATCAATCATTAAAAATAATAAATCATATTCACCAATAAATCATATTCACCAAGCTCGGTATCCAAATAATGAATATCAAAAGAGTACAGGTAGTCCTTGGCTTAACGACCAGAATTGAGCCCCAAATTTCCATTGCTAAACAAAACAGTTAAGTGAGCTTTGCCCCATTTTACGGCCTTTCTTGCCGCGGTTCTTAAGTGAATCACTGCAGGTGTTAAGTTAGTAACCCTGTTGTTAAGTGAATGTGGCTCCCCCATTCACTTTGCTCATCAGAAGGTCGCTAAAGGGACACTGCAACCGTCATAAATATGAGCCGGTTGCCAAGCTTCCAAAGTTTGATCACGTGACCCTGGGGATGCTGCAACGGTCGTAAGTGTGAAAAACGGTCATAAGTCACTTTCTTCAGTGCCGTCATAACTTGGAGCGGTCACTAAATGAACGGTTGTAAGTTGAGCATTACCTCTACTACTTTTCGTCAGCTGAACCTGTCTCACTTAAGGCCTTGGACTTGTGGGGTGAACAGAGGAAGGATGTTTAAATGTATTAAATGCTGCCCTACATTCTTGGAAGAGACGCCCTAAATAGAGAGCCGGCCTGGCCTAGTAATTAAGGCACCATGTTAGAAAGCAGGAAGCCATGGGTTCAAGTCCCACCTTAGCCATTAAAGCCAATTTATTTATTTATTTATTGCTTCGCTTTATATGCCGCCCTTCTCCGGAGACTCAGGGCGGCTTACAATGCGTTAAGCAATAGCCTTCATACTTTTGTATATTTTATACAAAGTCAGCTTATTGCCCCCACAAACCGGGTCCTCATTTTACCTACCTTAGAAAGGATGGAAGGCTGAGTCAACCTTGAGCCTGGTGAGATTCGAACTTGCAGTAATTGCAGGCAGCTGGTGCTATTTAACAGCACTTTAGTCTGTTGCGCCACCAAGGCTCTTATTAGATAGATGATAGATAGACAAGACAGACAGACAGATGATAGAGAGAGAGAGAGATGATAGATAGAGAGAGAGAGAGAGAGAGAGAGAGAGATAAAGAGATAGATTTATTTATTTATTGGTTCAATTTATATGTCGCCCTTCTCCGGAGACTCAGGGCGGCTTACAATGCGTTAAGCAACAGCCTTCATACTTTTGTATATTTTATACAAAGTCAGCTTATTGCCCCCACAAACCGGGTCCTCATTTTACCTACCTTAGAAAGGATGGAAGGCTGAGTCAACCTTGAGCCTGGTGAGATTCGAACTTGCAGTAATTGCAGGCAGCTGGTGCTATTTAACAGCACTTTAGTCTGTTGCGCCACCAAGGCTCTTATTAGATAGATGATAGATAGACAAGACAGACAGACAGATGATAGAGAGAGAGAGATGATAGATAGATAGAGAGAGAGAGAGAGAGAGAGAGATAAAGAGATAGATTTATTTATTTATTGGTTCAATTTATATGTCGCCCTTCTCCGGAGACTCAGGGCGGCTTACAATGCGTTAAGCAACAGCCTTCATACTTTTGTATATTTTATACAAAGTCAGCTTATTGCCCCCACAAACCGGGTCCTCATTTTACCTACCTCGAAAAGGATGGAAGGCTGAGTCAACCTTGAGCCTGGTGAGATTTGAACTTGCAGTAATTGCAGGCAGCTGGTGCTATTTAACAGCACTTTAGTCTGTTGCGCCACCAAGGCTCTTATTAGATAGATGATAGATAGACAAGACAGACAGACAGATGATAGAGAGAGAGAGAGATGATAGATAGAGAGATAGAGAGAGAGAGAGAGAGATAAAGAGATAGATTTATTTATTTATTGGTTCAATTTATATGCTGCCCTTCTCCGGAGACTCAGGGCGGCTTACAATGCGTTAAGCAACAGCCTTCATACTTTTGTATATACCTGCTTAGTAGGGCTTTCGCCCCCCCCCCCCAAGCGGTGTTCTTTTTTATACAAAGTCAGCTTATTGCACGCACAAACCGGGTCCTCATTTTACCTACCTCGGAAGGATGGAAGGCTGAGTCAACCTTGAGCCTGGTGAGATTTGAACTCTCACTAATTGCAGGCAGCTGGTGCTACTTAACAGCACTTTAGTTTGCTGCGCCCAAGGCTCTTGGGTTGGGTGACTTTGGACCAGTGATTGCCAGCCCAACCCACCTTTGTTGTTGTGGGGAAACCAGGAGGATAACAGATAACAGAGTTGGAAGGGACCTTGGAGGTCTTCTAGTCCAACCCCCTGCTCAGGCAGGAGATCCTATACTATTTCAGACAAATGGTTGTCTAGTCCCTTCTTAAAAACCTCCATTGATGGAGCACCTACAACTTCTGGTGGCAAGCAGTTCCACTGATTGATTGTTCTAACAGTCAGGAAATTTCTCCTTAGTTCTAAGTTGCTTCTCTCCTTGATTAATTTCCATCCATTGCTTCTTGTTCTGCCTTCAGGTGCTTTGGAGAATAGCTTGACTTCCTCTTCTTTGGGGCAGCCCCTGAGATATTGGAACACTTGCTATCATGTCTCCCCTAGTCCTTCTTTTCATTAAACTAGACATACCCAAAAACTATTCTTCACGTTTTAGCCTAAATCCCCGTATCCTCTTTGTTGCTCTTCTCTGCCTTCTTTCCAGCATCTCAACATCTTTTTTATCTCGTGACGACCAAATATCGTGGCTGTAATATCCCTTACCAAGGCATTATAAAGTGAGGAAGGTCCGTTGGATACGTTTTGCCCCTTTGAGCGATTTGTAAAAAAATAATAAAGGTACCAATAAATACAATCAAAATAAAATATTTGCCACGTGACGGAAGAAGCCTCGTCTGACCTCTCCGTAATCCAAAAACAAGCGATATTTCCATTCTTGTTTTTTTTTTTAAAAAAAAAAAACCCACATGCTTTGGATTAATCCCAGGACAACGAATGAAGCTTTGCATCCCTCGGGACATGACTGTACCTTTTTAAAAGAGTACCTGTCCAGACCTTTTTAATCCTTTTCGTAGACATTTGCTTCTCAGGCACAGAGATGATTAGAGGTTATGTAAGGAGCCCTCCATCCCCCAGACTTGTTTATGAGGGCATCAAAAGCTCCAGAGGAATGGCTTTCCTTCCTCTCGGGTCCTTTTGGAGCATTTGATGTTGTCTTCGATTTCTGTTTATTTTTTTATTTTTATTTTTTTGAGCCCGTCCTCCCCGCCCAAAACTTTTCAAATCATCTGCGTCTGCCAGTTGCGTTTGTTCCTGCGCCCATAACATGACGGTGCAGGGTTGCATAACCAGGCTGTGCCCTCTGGGGAGAAAAAAAAAATCCTTCAAAATTCAGGATGCTTACACGCGAGTCCAGTAAACACAAAAGGCCGGGACGGAACTGCCCCTTTGGCTGTTTGTTTGGCCGGGAGGGGGCTAGCCGTCTGTCCTTATCCCCCCCCCCCTTGGATATGAGCTTAGTCAGGAATGGGTCTTCTCCGAAAAAAACAGCGAAAGAGGGCTGCTCCTTATATAACCGAAAAGGAGGAGGGGAGGACGACACACACTGGCTGACCCCTTGCGTGCTTCCGAGCGAGAGGGATTGCCTTGTTTACACAGACTTAGTTGCGGGTCGGTCAAACGCGGCATTTTCTTCCTTTTGAACTTGTGGGAAGCCGGCTTCTTACCGTGACAGCATCTCTTGAAGAACTGGGCTTGTAGCCAGATCTGTGTCTGGCTACGGTCTGGTTTGCCCTCTGTAATCCTCAGTGGTAAGTGGAGGTAGTCCTCTACTTACGACTGCAATTGAGCTCCCACGTTTCTGTTGCTGAGCCAGACAGTTGCTTTGGGCACTGGGTTGGGCTATAAGATCTCCGAGGGTGCTTCCAACTCTTGTTTATTCTGCTGCGTTAAATATTTGACTTGGGCAATAAAAATTGGGCCCGCCGTGTATATATGGCCCTGCACGTTGGAAGGATTTTGCCAGATCAGATCTTTCAGAACTGTCTAGCAAGGGTCCTTCCCACCCTGTTATTCTATATATAAAGTGTTAATACCACTTTATAATACCTTGATAAGGCCACACTTGGAATACTGCATTCAGTTTTGGTCGCCATGATATAAAAAAGATGTTGAGACTCTAGAAAGAGTGCAGAGAAGAGCAACAAAGAGGATTAGGAGACTGGAAGCTAAAACATATGAAGAACGATTGCAGGAATTGGGTATGTTTAGTTTAATGAAGGACTAGGGGTGACATGATAGCAGTCTTCCAATATCTCAGGGGCTGCCCCAAAGAAGAGGGAGTCAAGCTATTCTCCAAAGCTCTTGGCAGGACAAGAAGCAATGGGTGGAAACTATTGGTTTGATTTATTGTTTATTGGTTCAGTTTATATGCCGCCCTTCTCCGGAGACTCAGGGCGGCTTACAATGCATTAAGCAATAGCCTTCATATTTTTGTATATACCTGCTTAGTAGGGCTTTTGGGCCCCCCCTAAGTGGTGTTCTTTTTTACACAAAATCAGCTTATTGCCCCCACAATCCGGGTCCTCATTTTACCTACCTCGGAAGGATGGAAGGCCGAGTCAACCTTGAGCCTGGTGAGATTTGAACTCGCAATAATTGCAGGCAGCTGGTGTTACTTAACAGTGCTTTAGTCTGTTGCGCCAACAACTAACCAAGAAGAGAAGCAACCTAGAACTAAGGAGAAATTTCCTGACAGTGAGAACAATTAACCAGTGGAACAACTTGCCTCCAAAAGTTGTAAATGCTCCAACATTGGAAGTTTTTAAGAAGATGTTGGAGAACCATTTGTCTGAAGTGGTGTAAGGTTTCCTGCCTAAGCTGGGGGTTGGACTAGAAGACCTCCAAGGTCCCTTCCAACTCTGTTATTCTATTCTATTCTATTCTATTCTATTCCATTCCATTCCATTCCATTCCATTCCATTCCATTCTATTCTATTCTATATCCTATGCTGTCTTTCCACTATAAGCCTTTAAATGTCTGTGTATGTCTAGTTTAATGAAAAAAGGGACTAGGGGAGACATGATAGCAGTCTTTCAATATCTCAGGGGTTGCCACAAAGAAGAGGGAGTCAAGCTATTCTCCAAAGCACCTGAGAGTAGAACAAGAAGCAATGGGTGGAAACTAACCAAGAAGAGAAGCAACCTAGAACTAAGGAGAAATTTCCTGACAGTGAGAACAATTAACCAGTGGAAGAACTTCCCTCCAGAAGTTGTAAATGCTCCAACACTGGAAGTTTTTAAGATGTTGGATACCCATTTGTCTGAAGTGGTGTAGGCTTTCCTGCCTAAGTAAGGGGTTGGACTAGAAGATCTCCAAAGTCCCTTCCAACCCTGTTCTGTACAAGTGCCAAATATGGACACTTACGACAAAACATACATGAAACTGAATAAACGAGATGGTTGAGGAAAGCTGCTGGAGTGACCAAAAGAGATAAAATCAGCAATGAGACCATCAAAGAAAGAATTAGCCTAGAAGAACCAATCTTAAACTGCAGGAAGGGGGTTGGACTAGAAGATCTCCAAGGTCCCTTCCAATTCTGTCATTCTGTTGTGTTAAAGATTTGATTCGGGCAGTAAAAAAATTGGAGATGCCGTGTATTTATGGTCCTGCACACTGGAAGGATTTTGCCAGATCAGATCTTCCAGAGCTGTCTAGCAGCAGAACAGTTTTCTTTGCCTGCTGGTCTTTTTTTTTTTTTAAAAAAAAAAAATATTATTATTATTATTATTATTATTATTATTATTATTATTATTATTGTTATTGTTATTATTTAATCTTTAGTGAGATTCGCAGCCTTTGAGCCTGGTTAATAGATGATGATGATGATGATGATGATGATGATTATTATTATTATTATTATTATTATTATTATTATTATTATTATTATAGATTTCTCTGCCTTAGCTGATCCTGTAAAATAGCTGGTCCTGCTATGCTTGACGTGATGCCAGTTACAGCAGCCTCAGCAGAATTCTCCTCTCCCGAGGGGCCAATTTCGACCCTCCGTAGCTCCGATTTCAGAAACACCCTTTTGCCAAAGCCAGCAAGGAAAATAGAGCAGGAGTAAAAGCCATGTCTAATTATGGCATACTTTTAGCCATTGTTTTCTTCTGAAGGCTAATTGGGCCTTTCCACTGGGGGACGGTGGAGGAGGAGGAGGAGGAGGATTTAGTCCCAAGAAACTTGGTGACTGAGTTTGGATGCTAGGAGTTAAAAGGCCAGGCAAGGTTTCCCTTGTGACCCAGGTAAATTAGGAGGCAAACTTTGTGAATTACTGATGATGTCACTGACTTTGATGCGTGTTTATCTTCCTGGCCTGTCTCTCAAAAGTACAGGTAGTCCTCGAATGTGAGGGGCTTTACAATAGTTGAGTAACAATATTGGGGGGGAGGTCCTTGGTGCTCCCTGAGATTGGTGGTGGTCTTGCAAACTTTAATGACCCAACTAGGTAACATCACCAACAGTGCAAACCCCACTGCCTTGTAGCACTGATGATGTTACCTAGTTGGGTCATGAAACGTCTGCCAGAAAACGACTAATCTCGGAGAGTGCCAAGGACCCACACACACACAGAGTTCTCCTCCTCCTCCTCCTCCTCCTTCCTGCAAGCCCCATTCCCTTTGAGCACTGATGAGGTTACCTAGTCGGGTAATAAAATGTCGGCAAGGAAACAACCAAGCTCAGAGAGCACCAAGGACCCCACAGTCTTCCCCTTCCTCTCTGCAAACCCCACTCCCTTCTAGCACTGATGGTGTTACTTAGTTGGCTCGTGAAACGTCTGCAAGAAAACCACCAGGCTCAGGGAGGCCCCAGGGCAGGGTGAAATGCTCCCGGTTCAGACCGGATCACCCGATCCGGTAGCGATGGCGGCGGGTGGTTCGGAGAACCGGTAAAAAAAATCCCTGCCCGCCCCCATGCCCAGCTGAGCCGCACAATCATCAGAGGCCTTTTTTTTTTACTTTTAAAAGCATTTTTTTCTACAACCTCTTTGGCCGAAAAAATGCTTTTAAAAGTTAAAAAAGCCTCTGATGTAGTCGTGCGGCTCAGCTGGGATCGTCAAAGGCTTTTAAAAGAAAAAAAAACCCTTTTTTTTTTTCTTTTAAATGCCTCTGATGATCCCAGCTGAGTTGCTTGATCGGCAGAGGCTTTTTAAAAAAACTCAGCTGGGATCATCAAAGCCTTCTGAAAGCATTTTTTACAACCTCTTCTCCGAAGAGGCTGTAGAAAAAAAATGGTTTTAAAAGTTAAAAAAAAAAATTTGGCCACGCCCACCCAGTCACATTACCTCCCCCAAGCCACGCCCACAGAACCGGTAGTAACAAATTTTAGATTTCATCACTGCCCCAGGAACCCCATATCAAGGAATTTCAGAAAGTTTGCTTCTCCAGTGGCATTTAAGAACCAGTCACATTCTTCAGACCCTTCGCTCTACAGTTTCTCCGTAATCAGTAGTTAACCGATTTCAGCATAATAATTATATTAAGTAAATTAATATCAGGGCTCTGATAATAGACATTTCACCAGCGCTTTTCTTTTTTCTTTCTTTCTTTCTTTTCTTGCAGGATTTTTTACTGGGACCTGGAGAGTCTCCCCCGACGTACATGCAAACTTTACGAAGCAACTAACATAGACACCAAGTTCTCTGGTATATCGTGAAACTTTTGAGACTCGTCTGGAGGCCCCGGGAGATTCAAGGAGGGCAGGAGCTGCTGCAACCGACTTCATTATAAGACTATTAAATCCTCTTTTATTTTTTTTTACATTTCCCCCTTCCTTTTTTTCCCCCCTCCCTCCCGGCTCATCTTTTGCTTATTCCCTTCATCTGCGCAGTTCATTTGGAATTCCTCTTTCACTTAAACAAAATACTGAAGAAAAAAAAAACCCCAGCAAATAATTTTCTGTTGCTGCTACTGTTTAAGTACCAGAATTCTGGGACAAAATGTGTACATAAGGTTTTGTTTTGTTTTGTTTTTTCCCCCCTCTCCGAATGTCATTGAGCAGGGTGATATTTAGTTGAGAGTATGAAGATCTGTGACAAAAATTTTATTTTTATTTTTTTGGTTTCTGGTTGCTGCTGCCTGGCCCCTAAAGCTAGAAACACAGCGGAACACACATTTCTCCTGCTCCCCTTTTTTTCAAAATGACCTACATCGGGGGACCTAAAGACATGAGATATCGGATAGGGATATTTAAGGTAGACACACAAACCTTTCAAGGTGTCTGCTGGGTTAGAAACCCAGATCTAAGCATCCCAGGAGCCTGTGTTTCTGTATGCCAAACTTTACAGAAAGGTGTGTGGGGTTTAGAAGTGATAGAAAACATCCGTAGAAACGGTCTTCATGTAGAAAAAGTTATCCTAAGTCTGTATCTAGGGGTTTGTAGTTTACTTAGCTAGTCCTTGGCTGGCTAAATTCAGCCAGCCTGAAATCAAGTGGCTATCTTAACATCGCCTTTTACCTATTTTAGCCGTCAATCTTCTTGAAATTTCTTCCCTTCCACAGAAGTACAGGCCCTGTCTTACTTCTTGAAGGCTTCTTCAAAGTTAAGGCTATCTTTTCAAAGTTAAGAGTATCCACTTGCAGCCATCGCGTGTCTACGTTTACGCACCCACAAAAGAATTATTCCCAATTTTAAACGCTGCCCTAAGTAGCGCTCTCCTAAGACGATCATTCCATGGTTCTCGAAAGTCTGAAAGCCAGTCGCTTCTCTTCGGTGACGGGGACGCTAAGCCGACCGCCTGCTTTGAACTGACTATCCTGCTCCTTTCAATCAGCCGTAGGTTGGTCTTGGGGGTTACCGCTCTTCGTTCAGCGGCAGGGAAGACACAGTTGGATCGGCGTCATAAAACCGAATCGGTGCTTTGCCTTTCGCCCCCCCTGGTCTAAGACGAACCGGGTCATTTCAAATGGTTCCCGAGGTCGTTCGTCAGTTTCTCGAGGATTGAGTGCTGCAGAATATTTACTCTCCAAAATATCGGCGTTCCTTAGTTATGTGCAGCCAGTTTTAGACCATGAATATCAGTCTTATTGTAGATGTAACGTGGCTTGCGAGGGTTTTCATTCTACACAGCCCTGATTGACAAGACAGAGCTCAAAAGAGCTCCTTTTGGGATCCAAGGTGAACTAATCTAAACTAAAACAATTTCCCAAGAGACGTTTCACACTACCGAATGTTTCTCTTTTATCATTTGAAATTAGCCTGTTTTTTGGGGGGGTAGAGTTGGATCAAAAATTTAGGGTGTTGACAAGCCCTGTTTTGAACCCGTTGCCCCGAATTAAGATTTTGAGAACTCCCCCTTTTCCTACAGAGGTCCATTCATCCACGCATCCTACCTATCCCAGGGCACAAGCCACGTCGCATTGCGTGTCAAATGTCCCGCGAGCTTCCGTGCTGCTCCAGCCAAGGGGTCCTCGCGTTCTACTTCTGCACTTTTGAGGGATGTTTGGGTGGGTGCGAGCGTGTGTGTGTGTGCGGAGGAAGCCTCGTGGGCAAGATGCCATCGTGCGATTTCCTTTCCCGTTGGTGAGGTTAACGCTTTTGTGGTGATAGCTTAGATCTTTGGCGGACTTCAACTCCCAGAATTCCCCAGCCAGCCATGCTGGCTGGGGAATTCTGGGAATTGAAGTCCGCAGGTCTTAAAAGCTGCGGACACTCCTGGCTTAGACCTTATTCAAGTGCCTTATTCAAGGATTTTGAAAGCCTCTTGCGAGAAATGCGTTAAAGCTAAGGAAAGAGCTCTTTGGCTTGTTGAGTTGTGCTTCAGCCCCGGTTCTCCACTTTACAATCTCTTTGTCCGTGTCGGTCTTCTTCTCGGTTGCCCACAAAAGCTCTTTAGAAATCGATCGACGTTTCTTGGGTTGGCTGTATCAGGTGCCAACAAGACGTTTCTGGAGGCCAGCAGCAGCATCTCAGGAGGGTCTCCTCCTAAGGTCTTTTGCCCTCGTTCCTAAGGACGGGAGCCTCTCCCTGCTTCTGGGTGTGATCTTCCTTTGACTTAATGGATGTGACTGTGTTGTGTTACAAGCAACAGACCTTTGGCCCCAGGATTCTGGTGTCTCCCGGGTTTCAGACACGACGATTGGGGTTCCTGCAGAAGTATCTCTCCCACCTTCACTCAGAACTCGTCATCCCCGTCCCCCCTCCTCAGTCGCTGGTTATATGAATGTTGAATGGAGATTGCTAATTTATTATTGAGAGTGATCAGATCTCACCGGCGTAGTAAAAAAAAAGTTATTTGGGGATCGATTGGCGGGGTTTTTTTTTCCCGAGTTTATTTTAAACTGTTTACATCTCAGTTTGCTGTTTACAGTGTGGGCTTTGCGCTTTGACCCTGGCCCATTCACAGAACCTTCCTTTCCCTCCCCCCCATCATCTTTTCCCAACGACTCGATCTCTACTTTTCATTGGAAGGATGGCAGAGGCTGGCACCGAAGCTGGCATCATCTCGACAGCTTTTCTAAAGGTGCCAACGTGCCATCCACACCTGTCTTCTCTTTTGTACATCTGGCCATATCTTCCTGTTTCCCTTTTTTAACCACATTGCATTCTCATATTTGACTCTTAAACTTGGCAGAAGAATTTTTAAAAAGTCCGTCATGGGTAAGTTCTGTACCATCGAGAAACTAAGTTTGAACTTTCCTTTGGCTTTGATCAGATTCAAGGCCAGTCACAGGAAACGATGATCGCTTTATGACCTATGGACTTCAACTCCCAGAATTCCTGAGCCAGCCATGGCTGGCTCAAGAATTCTAGGAGCTGAAGTCCTCAGGTCATAAAAGGAACCTAGTTCCCCACTCATTCTAGGCCAAAAAAAGCTCTTTTGCCAAGGTTGTGTATCAGGATCTCTTCCTCCCACCATAAGGTTGGAAAATGAGAGGTCAAAGGTAGCCATTACAAAGACTACAGCTGCTGTCATCTCAGTCTGGGTTGTAGTGAGCATTGGGGTAGGAACCCAACACATCATTCTTGATCAACCCAACACATGGCATTCTTGGTTATAAGTCTTCCTTCCCACCAGCTTTGGGGACAGCTGGATACCTAAGTAGCAATAGATGTCACTAGCCTAAGGCCTGGGAGGCTTTGGCCTATTGAGGGAAGACCGGCCATCAACCACAGTTGACGTTGGCCAAGATCAACTCATCGGGGGGGGGTGGAATATAATTGTTGAGTTGGCATTAGGAACTAGAAGCATAGAGTCTGCAGATCAACGGCGTGAGAGCAGAAGACACTGCCCAGGGCACTCGGGGACCCCACTCCCCATCATGAGGACTACTCTCTTTGCAAGTTGGTCACCTTCTAGGGCTGTGCCTTGACCTTCCCAGCTGACCCATGGGGAAGAGGGAGGGCAGGATTTCCACTTCTCCAGATGTACTGAAGAGTTGAGGTGCTGCTCATTGGCTTTGCCGTCTCCCTAATACCTTCGCTCCCTCAGCTTCCCACACTGCCGGTCCTTTTATAGAGCAATAATCTTTTTTATTTTTAATCTGTGTGTGTGCGCGCACGCAAGATAGATTCCAGTTTGAATCTCTTTTGTCTTTATCCTTCTCAACGTATTGTATCTAGTTATCATCTGGATTTAAGTCCTCGGTTGCCTGATGGGGCTTTTACTAACCCATAGAAATGGCTGACCCAAACAGCCTGTCAGGAATGGGGTAGATCTGCTTTTCCAGTGACCAAATGGTTAAAATCGAAGAGGGCAGCGTTGTGTTGCGGGTTGGGAAGGTTCCTTCAAAACTAGACTTTTAGCCAGCCCAGGGTTTTGTTGTGGCTGATGGGTGGACAACTGCTAGATCTTCTCGTTTGTGGCCTCCGACACGACATATATCAGCGGTGTCCCACCTTGCAACTTTAAGACTTGTGGACTTCAACTCCCAGAATTCCCCAGCCAGCATGGCTGGCTGGGGAATTCTGGGAGTTGAAGTCCACAAGTCTTAAAAGTTGCCAAGGTGGGACACCACTGATATATTCCATGAGCCCACTGTTCCAAAACGAGAGAAGATGACTTGGACAGAACATCTGAGAACTTGCCTTTTAAGCATCTGGCGCCATTTCTCTCTGGGGCTTTGCTCGGTTCCTCAGAGAGGAGAAATCTTTTGGGGCACCCCGAGGCAAGCAGCAGCTCTCGACCTGCACGGAATTAAAACGATTGTTGCAAAAAGCTGTCGGAAGTTTGAAAAAGAAAAAAATAATTCAATGTCACTTCCTGGAATACCTGACTTGGATTGGCATGATGGAAAAGCTACCTCACTCCTGGCGGTTGAGCGGATGCTGGGTGCCCCTCTCTTTCTCTCTTTCTCTCTCTCTCTCTCTCTCTCTCCCTCCCTCCCTCTCTCTCTCTCACCCTCCTCTCTCTCTCTGTGTACTGGGTTCAAAAATTGTACACCCCTTCGTGTTGCGCTGGGCAAAATTGGCCCCCAAGGATCTTTTTTGCCATGTTGAGTTGAAGAACACGAGTCTTCCTCTTACAGAATTTCTTCCGCCTGGCAAAACTCGGATCGCTGCCCAGGTCATCCGTCCTGTCATTCCTTCTGCTACTTTTCCAAGAGTCACGAGTTTTCCTGACTTTAAAGACCTCCAGAAACTATTGGGCTACCATTTCCAGGTTTCTCTCAACTAGTAGGGATATCTAGAACTTAAGGGATATCTAGATACCTAGTTTCTAGTAGAACGATATCTGGAACTAGATACCAACTGGTAGGGATATCTAGAACTTAAGGTATACCTAGATACCTAGTTCCTAGTAGAATTAGATATCTAGAACTAGATAACAACTGGTAGGGATATCTAGAAATTGAAGGATATCTAGATCCAGATACTTGGTTTCTAGTAGAATTAGATATCTGGAATTAGATACCAACTGGTAGGGATATCTAGAACTTAAGGTATACCTAGATCCCTAGTTCTTAGTAGAATTAGATATACAGAACTAGATAACAACTGGTAGGGATATCTAGAAATTGAAGGATATCTAGACCCAGATACTTGGTTTCTAGTAGAATTAGATATCTGGAATTAGATACCAACTGGTAGGGATATCTAGAACTTAAGGTATACCTAGATACCTAGTTTCTAGTAGAATTAGATATCTGGAACTAGATACCAACTGGTAGGGATATCTAGAACTGAAGGGATATTTAGATACTAGATACCTAGTTTCTAGTGGAACTAGATATCTGGAAGTAGATACCAACTGATAGGGGTATCTAGAACTTAACTGGAGGCCCATTGGGTTGAAGACGCTGGAAGGTCCTTAATCTAGACCAGGGTGTCTCGAAAACCTGGCAATTTTAGAACTTGTGGACTACAACTTCCAGAGTTCCCCAGCCAGCTGGTTGAGGAATTCTGGGAGTTGAAGTCCACAAGTCTTAAAAGTTGTCCAGTATGGAGACCCCTGATCTAGAAGAGCAAGGCTTATGAAAGATGAAAATAATCCCTATATACTATCTCGTTATGATCACCAACTTGTTTTTTTGGTTGTTGTTTTTTTTTAAATCCTCTCTCCTGCAGATACCCCTGAGGAAAAAGGGGGGGAAAGCCCTTTTTTTTTTTCCACAGGATCCAGGCCCAGACATGGCCCATTGCAAACATGGACACAGATCCCGGAAAAAATAATAATAATTGAATGTCCAGAAGGAACGTCTTAAATCCCAGATTTCAAGGGGCCGTTTTCCCATGCTAGTCTTAAGAGAATTCTCCTCCCTTTTCTTTGCACAGAAGCTGGTAACTCTAGGACCCGTGTGTGAATAAATCTTTTTATTTTATGGTTTCCATTTTTTATTTTTTATTTTGGTTTACTTGGGTTGGTGTGAGACCTTGTATTTAAATCCTCGGAACACTGTGGAAATCCTGATTGTGTTTGAATGACAGCAGCTTTGTAAATTAAAATGTTTGTGTGAATAAAGCTAGCGGGTGGGATTGAAAAGCCCTTCCCAGTTTTGAAACGAAGCCTCTTTGCTTTTGTTTTTTAAACCTTTTTGAGTCTGTCTTTTTTTTTTTTTTTCCCCCGTCATAATCAGACACAGAGGAATGCATCTCGGGCGTGATAAAGAATTTCCAGGAATAAAATACTAAACCCCTCCCAAAAAATTCAGGCCTGAATCCAATAGTTGTCCACAGCAAAGAGTGAATGTCAGAGATAAAATTGGAAGACAGAGCAGAAAAGGATAAAGGAGTGCTGCACATTTTTAAAACTGGAATTAACAGTGTTTAATAAAGTTTTAAATGCCTTAGAACAGCCTTTTGCGAGTTTTAAGATCGGTGGACTTCAACTCCCAGAATTCCCCAGCCAGCTGGCTGGGGAATTCTGGGAGTTGAAGTCCACCGATCTGAAAACTTATCAAGGTTGGGAAACACTGGCTTAATATTTAAACTGCGTCTTCTCCCTACTTCTTGTGGCCCACCAGCTACCAGCGGAGCTGGCGGCAGACTCAGACGATGAGGAAGTTGGGGAGGAAATTGAGCCAGTTCTGGAGTCTGGGGAAGGCTCTGATGGATGCTCTGCGTCGGACGCAGAGATAGAGCCAGGGCCGCCCGATATTTTCCAGCCACTGGAGAGAGGCAGCTGCCTTTGGAGGCTGAGATGAGTGAGGAGGAAGAACAGCTGGGGCCTGTTCCAGATTCACGTATGCGCAGAGCAGTTAGGAGAGGTGAGCAACGGAGGACAAGGAGTCGACTCGGGAAGCAAAGGCACACGTGGACGCTGAATCGCCCCTCCCTGGCTGGGGAACAAATAAGAAGGAAAGGGGAGTGGTGGTTGTAGGAGACAACCGTTCGTATTTCTGAAGATTTCGCTCATGGTGTTTCGTGGCCCAAAGACTGCTTGCCAGAACTTAGATTTGCAGCTTTGCGGCCTGGCAATTATCTCAAGGAACTGATCAGGTCTTTTCCTGCAGTTAACTCCTTGAAGGACTCTTGCCTGGACTTTTCGGTGTGTGAATACCATTAATTCACAGGAGATAAATAAAGAGGGATTTTTCCGTGACAAGGAGTCTGTTTCTTGCTTCTGCTAAGGCTGGGTGAGAACACTGCCTCTAAAACCCTGTTTATGGCATTCTTGCAAAAAGGACGCTTTTTGTAAAAGTAGTTTTTGGTTTAAGTGGGGGGGGGTAAAAATAGCGGAGACTAGGCCCTCTTTTGCAGGAAGAATGGATTAGCCGGAAGGCTGCATTAAGACGTTAGGGGCTGCCCCATAGAGGGATTTTTTGCCCCTTTTAAGCCGGAGAGCCAAAACAAGTGGTGTTTTCCTAGATGCTTTTAATCATTCCTGGGGATGCAGTTTTGGCTCGTCGCTTGACAAAGTTTGCCGACTGCAATGCCATCCTGGATTTCAGCCAGAACCACCATTCAACACTACCCAAGCTTAGGGTTGAGCAAGTCACAACTTGGCTCTTTCGGATTTGCAGACGGGGAGGATCGTGGGGTTCTTGGTGCTCTCTGAGCTTGGTTTTTTTCCTTGCAGACGTTTCATGACCCAAATAGGTTACAACCTCAGTGCTAGAAGGGAGTGGGGCTTGTGGGGAAGAGGATGAGGACTGTGGGCTTGGTTGTTTTCTTGCAGACATTTCATGACCCAACTAGGTTACAACATCAATGCTAGAAGCGAGCGGGGTTTGCCATCTATATACAGGTATTCCTTGATTTAAATAACCACCATTGAGCCCCACAATTTATGCTGCTAAGTGAGAAATTTGTTAAGGGAGTTTTGCCCCGTTTTAACGACTTTTCTCGCCACGTTTGTTAAGCGAATCTGTCGAAATTAGCAACACCGTTGTTAAGTGAATCTGGCTTCCCCGTTGACTTTGCATGTCGCAAAAGGGGAACACACGACCCCGGGGGACACTGCGACCGTCATAAATATGAACCATCATTCAAGTACCCAAATGTCAATCACACGACCATCGGGATGCTGCAACGGTCAGAAGTGTGAAAAATTGTCGTTTTTTTAGTGCCATTATAACCTTGTCCAGTCACTAAATGAACTGTTGTAAGTCAAGAACTACCTGTACAGGGCAAGCTGGACAGAACAAGGCATTAATGCAGTGATGGCTAACCTTTTTGCCATCGCATGCCGGGGGCGGGGGCGGGGGGCGCGCACATGCCCACACCCATAGTTCTATGCGCCCTGCGCATGCATGTGCAAATCCACCCACCCCTGTTCCCCCAGGTCCTAGAGCTCACCTGGTTCCAGGGCCTCTCTAGGAGTCTGGGGAGGGCGAAAACAGCCTTCCCCAACTCCCTGTAGGTCTTCCGGAGGCTGAAAACAGCCCGTTCGACAACTTCCGGTGAGCCTAGAAGACCTCAAAATCAGCTGGTTGGCGCGCATATTCCCGCCGGAGCTGAGCTCACATGCCCACTGATACGGCTACGCATGCCACCTGTGGCACGAGTGCCATAAGTTCGCCATCACAGCACTAATGTCTAAACAAAGAGCAAACCCCATTCTCTTCTACCACTGATTATGTTATTTAGTTGGGTAATGAAACATCTGCAAACCCCGCTCCCTTCTAGCACTGATGATGTTACCTAGTTGGGTCATGAAACGTCTGCAAGAAAACCACCAAATTCAGAGAGCACCAAGGAACCCACAGTCCTCCTCCTCCTGTTCCTCCACCTCCCCACTTCCTTCTAGCACTGATAATGTTACCTAGCTGGGTCATGAAACATCTGCAAGAAAACCAAGCTCAGAGAGCACCATGGAGCCCACAGTCGTCCTCCTCCTGTTCCTCTACCTCCCCACTTCCTTCTAGCACTGATAATGTTACCTAGCTGGGTCATGAAACGTCTGCAAGAAAACCACCAAATTCAGAGAGCACCAAGGACCCCACAGTCCTCCTCCTCCTGTTCCTCCACCTCCCCACTTCCTTCTAGCACTGATAATGTTACCTAGCTGGGTCATGAAACATCTGCAAGAAAACCACCAAGCTCAGAGAGCACCAAGGAGCCCACAGTCGTCCTCCTCCTGTTCCTCCACGTCCCTACTTCCTTCTAGCACTGATAATGTTACCTAGCTGGGTCATGAAACGTCTGCAAGAAAACCACCAAATTCAGAGAGCACCAAGGACCCCACAGTCCTCCTCCTCCTGTTCCTCCACCTCCCCACTCCCTTCTAGCACTGATAATGTTACCTAGCTGGGTCATGAAACGTCTGCAAGAAAACCACCAAATTCAGAGAGCACCAAGGACCCCACAGTCCTCCTCCTCCTGTTCCTCCACCTCCCCACTCCCTTCTAGCACTGATGATGTTACCTAGCTGGGTCATGAAACGTCTGCAAGAAAACCACCAAGCTCGGAGAGCACCGAGGACCTCACAGATCAGGCTTTAGTGGGAAGGAGCAACCTTGGCACAAACCAAGTCCCATCCCCATCACACATGTTTGGAAAGCTCCCTTTTGTCCTCTGACTGGAATATAAACAAGCATCATTCAAAGCCGGTCAGCTGGAAGAGATCCATTTTAGAGCATTGTCCGGGGACATTACGAGCCACGATACGGACATGTTCCGTTTCCAAGAGCCGCCGGCTGTTTAGCTTTTGTGTTTTGCATATCCTGAGTGTTTTCCCATGTGCACCGGGTACCAACCAACAATGCCAAAGCCCGATCAAAACAAATCAAGGGTTTCACCTTTGACAGATTACATAACGCGACGGTGTTATGCAATTGCTGACAAGAGCTTTTCTCGTCCCCGCTCGCAAGGTGTTTGCGCTCCCTGGGATGAAAATAGCAAAGAGTACCAGATGCTTCGCTGGACATCTGCAAATCCGACAACCGAGTCTTTGCAAATCCTTGGAAAACAATCTCAGAAAGGCATCCGAGCACTTTTTTTTTTTTATTATTTGATTTATATGCCGCCCTTCTCCGGAGACTCAGGGCGGCTTACAATGCGTTAAGCAATAGCCTTCATCCTTTTGTGCATTTATACAAAGTCAGCTTATTGCCCCCACAAACTGGGTCCTCAATTTACCTACCTTAGAAAGGATGGAAGGCTGAGTCAACCTTGAGCCTGGCGAGATTCGAACTTGCAGTAATTGCAGGCAGCTGAATGTTAATAACACGCTATTAGCCAGCTGCGCCACTAGGCCCCGTGGTTTGGGAAAGGGATGCAAGCATCAAATCTTAAAGGTGCAAAATTTGGGGTCGATTCTGGCAGGAAGCAGGACAGCCAAGGTACGAACGAATGTCCAGCTTCACTTCACATTCCTTTTATTTTGGGGGGATATTTTTTCTGTGCTCAGTCTGGAGCCATTCCAGAAAATGGACGAGACCAGGAGACAGCAACCTGCAGCTCTGGAGCCGCATGTGGCTCTTTCACCCCTCTGCTGCGGCTCCCTGTCACTCAAAATATGTGTCACAACTGCCAATGTGCGACACCTGCCAGCACACAATTTATTACGCTTTTTCAACCCCTGGTAGGCCAACCATGGATAAATCCAAGAAAAGAAAAGTTTCAGAAGAAAACAGAACGTTTAATTCAACTACATATGCTAGTTTTGTGGCATCTCAAGAAATAGTCAGGCACGGGAAGGGTTTTGTGGCTCTGTTCTGCCCCAGCTACAGACCCCAAAGAACGCAGCACACACAAAGTCTGTTCAAACCTTAGTTTACTAAATAAAACGGTTTTTTTTTACAACAATTGCTGTTAATTAACTGCATTAACAGCCGCCAAGAATTCAAAGAATAATACTGAAAGCTTACTGTGGTCAGCAGAATGCCCAGAAGCAATTTGCAGAAAGCTGATAAGATAAGCAAGACAAGACAAGAAGGTATGTGAACGGAGTTGTTTCCTGCAAATTGCCGCAGTCATCGTCCTTCCTTAAATAGGCTAAGGGAGGGGCCAATTAGCTCCAAGCCTTACTCTCGAGGAGACCTTCTCCTGAGGAGCCACTCCTGCCTTTTGGCAGCTCTGTGCGCCCGTGCATCGAGAAGAGGCTCCTCCTCTTCTTCCTCTTCACTTAAGGGAGGTTCTGAAGGCCCTGGCTGAATCCCTGCCTCTGGCACCACATCTTCTCCAGCCTCCTCATTGTCCGACTCGAGTGCCAGCTGTACAGGCTGCTGGTGCAGCACCACACCAGCCTCCTCGCTGTCGGAATCAGCTACTAGCTGTACCAGCCGCTGATGGGCCATAACAGGCTCCCGGTGTTTTCTGTGGGAAGTGGGTCCAAATGGCTCTTTGAGAGTTTAAGGTTGCAGACCCCTGGACTAGACGACCTACCATTGTTTGACAATCTTGACCTCTTGAAGATGGGAGGACTTCAACTCCCAGAATTCCCCTGTAGCAAAGGTTGAGAAACACCGATCTAAGCCAAAAACTCTTCATTCCCAAGCATATTTTTGCACACTGTTCTCTAACAATCACGGGGTTACCTTGTATCCAGACCTGGAACGCTCACCAAAGAGTTTTCACGACACCCCAAAAATGACATCACCATAAGAGATGTCAGGATTAAATTTGGGGGGTTTCCTAAAACCCCCAATAGGGCTTACCCTGAAGCATGCAAAAATTAAACCTAACTTTTTTGGTTGAAGAGCTCATATATGATGAGGTCAAATTGCAGTGTTTACACCTCTTTGTTCATACCATTTTTTTTTTGGCTTGGCGCAGTTTCCCAAACAAACCTGGTTTGATTCAAAGCCACCCTCTACTCATTCTCGAAGGTTTGTTATAGGATTGTGTGCCTTTCACAACTTCATCAAACACACCAAACGGAGAGATAATTTAAAAAGAGAGAGAGAAAGCAAAGAATCATTAAATCAACATGGAGCCCATGGAAGAAACGTCATGTCAACAGAAACCTAGGATAAAAACACTAATTTTGTCCAGGAAGAAAAACAAGAGTTGGAAGGGACCTTGGAGATCTTCTAGTCCAACCCCCTGCTCAAGCAGGAAACCCTATGCTCGTGATAATAATAATAATAATAATAATTTTATTTCTATACCGCCCTTCTCCCGAAGGACTCAGGGCGGTGTACAGCCAATTTAAAAACACAAGACACAACAATAATTAAAAATTAAAATAATTAAATAAATTTGGCCGATTTAAAACCCCAAAAATTTAAATACCCCAATTTAAAATTATTAAGTCGATAGCCCGGCCTGGCGGAACAACAGGGTCTTCAATGCGCAACGAAACACCCGGAGGTCGGAGATCTTGCGTATTTCCGGGGGCAGTTCATTCCACAGGGCTGGGGCTCCCACAGAGAAGGCCCTCCCCCTGGGTGTCGCCAGCCGACATAACTTGGCTGATGGCACCCTGAGGAGACCCTCTCTGTGGGAGCGGACTGGTCGGTGGGAGGCTATTGGTGGCAGAAGACGGTCTCGAAGGTACCCGGGTCCTATGCCATGGAGCGCTTTAAAGGTGGTAACCAACACCTTGAATCGCACCCGGAAGACCACTGGGAGCCAGTGCAGCTCGCGCAGGAGGGGTGTCACACGGGCACAACGGGTTGCGCCCATAACCACCCGTGCGGCCGCATTCTGGACCAGTTGGAGCCTCCGAGTGCTCTTCAAGGGGAGCCCCATGTAGAGAGCATTACAATAGTCCAGCCGGGAGGTGACAAGGGCATGAGTGACCGTGCGCAAGGCGTCCCGGTCCAGAAAGGGCTGCAACTGGCGGATCAGGCGAACCTGATAAAAGGCCCCCCTGGCCACGGCCGTCATGTGCTCTTCTAAAGACAGCCGTGCATCCAGGAGGACGCCAAGATTGCGAGCCCTCTCTGTGGGGGGCAAAGATTCACCCCCAATAGTCAGCGATGGCACCTGCTGACTATATCGGGACGCCGGCAACCACAGCCACTCGGTCTTGGACGGGTTGAGTCTGAGCCTGTTCCTCCCCATCCAGACCCGCACGGCCTCCAGGCAGCGAGACATCACAGCAAGGGCATCGTTGGGGTGGTCTGGGGTGGAAATGTACAGCTGAGTATCATCAGCGTACAGATGACACTTCACCCCAAAACCACGGATGATCTCACCCAGTGGCTTCACATAAATGTTGAACAGAAGAGGCGAAGGCGAACCTATGGCATGCGTGCCACCTGTGGCACGTGTAGCCATATCAGTAGGCACGCCAGTTCCGCTCCATGATTTTCGGGCCTTCTGGGCCCACCAGAAGTAGAGAAACAGTCTGTTTCCTGCCTCCAGAGGGCTTGGGGAGGGCAGGGAAGGCCCGTTTTTCTTTCTCACCTGGCTCCAGATCCTCTCTATGCATCTGGGGAGGGCAAAAACAACCTTCCCCACTCCCTCGGAGGCCCTCCGGAGGTCCGAAACGGCCTGTTTCCCAACTTCCGGTTGGACAGGAAGTGACTTTTTTGCTGTCCCCAGCCTCCAGAGCCTCTCTGCGTGCCAGGAGCGGGGTAATGTAAATGAAGCAGGCTCTGATAAATGACCACTGGATAACTTTCTATTCACTCTATTCTAAAAAGCAATGCATCCGGTTGGAAAAAGTACAAACTCAGCCAAAATCCTTTTGGTACCTCTAGGAGGCCTCTAAGTTGTCAGAAGAAAGGAACATTCTAATGACATACAGCTTAAAGGTTAGTTAGGTCAAGGGGATCCACATGAGTTAAAAGTTGTCTATCGTCAGAAGATGATTTGAGTCTATGCTTCAGTAATCTACAAAAAGAATTATAACTGTTTTGCAAAGAAACTCAGTAATTAGGAAATGTCAATTAAAAATGACAAATGTATACGACCATATGAATTGCTGAGTTAACAGAATCCTTTGTCTAGAAGGGTATAAAAACCATTGTACCTAATTTCTGTCTTTGTTCAACGCTTCATGTACAGAGCTTTGAACCTATTGCGCAATATACAAATTGTCTCTGATTAACCCAAAAGTTATGTTGGTCTTATTAAATCCACAACAGGGGGGGGGAGGGAGTCACGCATGCATGCGCAGGGCGGGGTGCATAGAATTATGGGTGTGGGCACGCACGAACGCGAACCTCCCCCACCCCTTCCCCCTCCTGGCACGCGATGGCAAAAAGGTTAGCCACCACCGCCCTATGCCATCTCTTGTTCCTCCACTTTGCCATGGGCAACAGCTTTCCTAATTGAAAATAAATAAATGCAGATTTTACTGATTTGTCAGTCTTCAATCTTTTATGACAGTCACAGACCAGAATTAAAAACATCACCTTTTTGTGATCTTCCCAGCCAGCTTCTGACAAGCATAGTCAAGGAAGGAAGCCAGATTCACTTAATGGCTGCATGAGTCACTTAACAGCTGCAGTGATTCCCTTAACAACTGTGGCAAGAAAAGGTCATAAAATGAGGTGCAATTCGCTTATCAACTCACTTTCAGCGGGACTAGAACTCACTGTCTCCTGCTGATTGGCCCAAAGTCACCCGGCTGGCATGGCTAAAGCGGGATTAGAACTCACTCTCTCCTGGTGATTGGCCCAAAGTCACCCAACCGGCTTCCATGAACAAGGCAGAACTAGAACTCACTGTCTCCCACTTTCTAGCCTGGTGCCTTAACCAGTAGACCAGTGATGGCTAACCTTTTTGCCGTTGTGTGCCAAAAGTGGGGGTAATGGGGGAGATTGCGCGTGCCCACACCCATAATTCAATGCGCCCCGTCCCCCCACACATACGCGTGTGACACCCTCCCGCTCCCCCCCGCTTTTGGCACGCGATGGCACAGTGGGCCTAGTAGGCCCATTTTTTTGCCCTCCCCAGGCTCCAGAGCCTTTCTAGGAGCCTGGGGAGGGTGAAAACAGCCTTCCCCACTCCCCCGGAGGCCCTCCGGAGGCCCGGAAACAGCCCGTTTCCTGACTTCCGGTGGGCCCGGAAGGCCTGAAAATCAGTTGGCTAGATGCGCACATGCGTGCTGGACTGAGGTAGGGCAATGCTCGTGTGCCCACAGATATGGCTCCATGTGCCACCTGTGGCACCCGTGCCATAGGTTCGCCATCACGGCACTAGACCAATCTGTCTCTCCCCATTTCATGAGAGGCAGACGATTCTTGATTTCATGGCTCCAGTCACCATTTCTGTGAATTTTTGATTCCACTGGATCTATTATTCAGCCATCTTTACCTGTTTTTATTCCTTTCGCTTTTATTATCCCATTTTTCATATTTTAAGGCATTTGCAAATGACACCCAGCATCACTGGAAGTCAGGTGACTTATAAATTGTAATGCACGTATTCTTTGACATACAACCATAATTGAGCCCGCAATTATGTTTGTAAGTCGTGACGGTCCTTAAATGAGTCATCGTGTAATGTTGCCTGATTTTACATTCTTTTCTTCTTCTTCTTTTTTTTTTTTTGCCACAATATATTTTAAGATTCTTGATGACTCTTGCCAGTGATTTTAAATTAAATTAACTCAATAATGGTAACAGAGTTGGAAGGGACCTTGGAGGTCATCCAGCCCAACCCCCCGGCTCACACAGGAGACCAGCTTTTGGCAAATGGCTGCCCAGTCGCTTCTTATTATAAATAATCATTATTATAAATTATCATTGCAATTATTATTGTAATAATTATAATTATTATAAATTATAACTATAAATTATATTTACTTTAGAAATTTTTATAAATTATATAAACTGATAAAATATATATCATATATCATATCATATCATATTATATTATATTATATTATATTATATTATATTATATTATATTATATTATATTATATTATATTATATTATATTATATTATATTATTATATTATATTAATTATATTGACTCAGTATGAGCCACGGTGGCACAGTGGTTAGAGTGCAGTACTGCAGGCTACTTCTGCTGACTGCCGGCTGCCTGCAATTTAGCAGTTCAAATCTCACCAGGCTCAAGGTTGACTCAGCCTTCCGTCCTTCCGAGGTGGGTAAAATGAGGACCGAAATTGTTGGGGTCAAGAGGCTGACTCTGTAAACCACTTAGAGAGGGTTGGAAAGCACTGTGAACCGGTATATAAGCGCTATTGCTATATTATTATATTATATCCCAGCCGTATCTATGTATCTATGGACATCTCTTCCCTAACAACAGCCTTTACCTGTCCAGTGTGTTGCATGTCCCTTCTCATAACCCCGAAAGCTGTCACTCAGGCTCAACGTCTTAAAATACATAATTTTATCATCCCTTCGTTTTCCCCGGGTGACTCATGCCTTGCAAGAGGAAAACACCCTTATTTTGATGGTTTACGCCTTGCTTTTAAATCATCCTCTGTAGTGCAATCTCTTGATGTGGCTGGATTAGTAATCAATGCAGGCCAGCAACGCAGGAAGTTGCAACCGACTTAACCATTCATTTAGTGACCGTTTCAAAGTTACAACGGCGCTGCAAAAGAGAGACTTACAACCAATTTTCACGCTTAGAATGTTGCAGCCTCCCCACAATCGTGTGATCGAAAATTCAGATGCTTGGCTACCAGTTCACATTTATGACGGTGGCAGCGTCCCCGGGGGTCAAAGGCAGGGGTGAAATCCAGCAGGCTCTGACAGGTTCTAGAGAACCGGGAGTGGAAATTTTGAGCAGTTCGGAGAACCGGCAAATACCACCTCTGGCTGGCCCCCGAGTGGGGTGGGAATGGGGATTTTGCAATATCCTTCCCCCAGGAGTGGGGAGGGAATGGGGATTTTGCAGTATCCTTCCCCTGGAGTGGGGTGGGAATGGAGACTTTGCAGTATCCTTCCCCTGCCACGCCCACCAAGCCACGCCCACCAAGCCACGCCCACATAACCGGTAGTAAAAAAAAAAAAAGATTTCACCACTGGTCAAAGGCCAAAATAAACCCTTTTCTGCTGAAAATCGCGATGTTTTCAAGCATCTTTCAAAAGGAGAGAATCCCGCCCGGAGGAAACCTGGTGGCGGAGTTATTATTTAAAAGGCATGAAAAGAGAGAAATAGAGCATGTTTTAACAATATTTTATTTTTATATGTTTATTTTTATTTAATCAGATTTAGGGCGCTGCCAATTTCGTACATTTGACACTTGGGCGCTGCGCGTGACTGAATCACGAGGCTAAACAATCCGCAAAACCTGTCACCATTCAAAAAATTGTTGAAACTCATATTTTATTTTGTCAAGAGCCGGTATATGTCCAATCTTGGCACGTTTAAGACTTGTAGACTTGCAACTCCCAGAATTCCCCAGCCAGCAATTGACTGGCTGGGGAATTCTGGGAATTGAAGTCCACTGATTGGTTGGTAACTCCCGTTCTAAAGACTTCCTTATCCCTGTTGCGACTTATTTTAGCCATTCCATCTTTATTGCTGCTCTCTTGCCATTTTTGAGCCCCCATTGTCCTATAACCAACATTTATACCTATGCCTTTAAATGCAAAAAAAAACCCCACACCCCTTCATTCTCCCCAAAATATAATAAACCGTATTATGGCACATTAGAGGCACATTAGAACATCTGTTAGGCCTTGGGCTAGGCTAATTCAAGGTCCTTTCAGACTAATTTTTATATTTTGGAGAGGGGTTTTATTGATCCCCGGGGTGACTAAACTTTCTTTCCTGATATTCCGTCTTCCTTGCAGCCCTTGTGCAGTCAGGCAGCCCGAGAAAGGGATGGAATTAATTACTTAAGTACATTGGCAGTTCGATTTGATTTGGCTAGGGATCAGAATTTGCACTCCTTCCAGAGAGCGTGAAATTAAAACTTGCAATTTGCAAGCGAGGCAAAGGGGGTAGAGGCGTAGCTCCGTGGTTTTGAAACTACTCCCGGGCTACCCATAGAAGAGAATATTTGTAGCTCTGAGTTGAACTGTGGGGTCCTTGGTGCTCTCTAAGCAGAGTGAGATTCAGCCGGTTCGGGCGATTCGGTAGTTAGGGCCAGCGGATGGGCTCGCCCAACTGCCCTGGCACTATCCCGTCTTATACAATTGCTGTGTTTTTGACGCCGCACGCATGTGTGCAAGGCGCGCGCACGAGCGAAGCTATCCCGTCCTATACAATCGCTGTGTTTTTGATGTAGCGCACATGTGTGCAAGGCGCACGTGTGCACATGTTCAATTCTGGGCGAACCGATTGTTAAATGAGGTGAAGTCCGCCTCTGTCTCTAAGCTTGGTTGTCTTCTTGCCAACGTTTTATGACCCAACTAGATAACATCATCAGTGCTAGAAGGGAGTAAGGTTTTGTGGATGTGGAGGAGGAGGAGGAGGAGGAGGAGGAGGAGGAGGAGGAGGAGGAGGAGGAGGAGGAGGAGGAGAACTGTGGGGTCTTTGGTGCTCTCTGAGATTAGTTGTTTTCTGGCAGACATTTCATGACCCCACTAGATAACATCATCAGTGGTAGAAGGAAGTGGGGTTTTGTGGAGGAGGAGGAGGAAGAGGAGGAGGAGGAGGAGGAGAAAGAGAAAAAGAAGAGGAGGAGGAGGAGGAAAGGAAAGGACTGTGGGGATCTTGGTGCTCTCTGAGATTAGTTGTTTTCTGGCAGACATTTCATGACACAACTAGATAACATAATCAGTGCTAGAAGGGAGGGTGTTTGTTGAGGAGGAGGAGGAGGAGGAGGAGGAGGAGGAGGAGGAGGAGGAGGAGGAGGAGGAGGAGGAGGAGGAGGAGGAGGAGGAGGAGGAAATGATTTGAAATTGAGCAGCAGAAGACAGAACGTGACGTTTTCTGTGAAAAATCAGAAGACCAATTCTCCATGTTCCTGTTTGCATTTTGAAGTATTTTCTATTTAACTCTTGATTTTTTCCCCTCCCTTGCCATATAAACTGAGATCTATTTTTCCACCACTGTTTAAGTGATACAGCAATTGTCAGAATAAGCATTGTTCCAAACCAAAAACTCCTTGGCAAAACATTAATTTCTATCACGGACATTTCTCGCCAACAGTGACAATATTAATTTCTCTCTAATCTCATTCTATGTCTCCACATAATTATTCCGCTGTAATGTACAATTCATATTAGTCACAGCGATACCGAAGTATCTTCCTTTTTTTTTTCTCTCTCTGTCTTAAAAGCAGTTTTTCCCATCAATGCCATTTGTTTTTTGAAGATCGTATTCTTGGTTAATAATATCTCTGTCTTTTGTTTTCAGCTAAAAGCTGGCTAATACCCTTAAGTCCATCAATATCCCATTAATATTTTTATTCCTTCCGGAGGCTCTTCAAAAAATTATCACGGGTGGTTGGCAAATCTTACAATTTATTAAGTTTCTCTTTTTAATCTTCATTCCAGCAATTCTGTCATCTTATCTTATATCTCTCTTCAATACTTCCAGAGCTAAAATAAATAGCAACGGGGACAAGAGGCGCCTTTATCTAGTCCCTTATTCTATTTCACAAGGTTTTGTTAATTCGGCATTCGCAACAGGGAATTGTGCCTTTTGTGAACGTGTAAATTGATTTTACCCGTTTAATAAAATTCTCCCCGCGATTCAAATCCTCCAAACTTTTACACAAAAGAATCGAGTTCCAATTGGCGAAGAACTTTTCGGCACCGAGGAAAATCAATGCTGCCCGTAATTCTTTATGTTAATTTAAAATATTGTCAAATATCTATTGGTAGTCCTCGACTTATGACCATAGATTGAGACTGGAATGTCTGTGGCTGAGGAAGGCTGTTGCTGAGGGAATCGCGCCTCATTTTACGACATTTTTTTGATGCAATTGTGGCATTGTTACGTGAATTATACCGTTGTTAAGCGAATCTAGCTTCCCCCCCCCCATTGACTTTGCTTGTCAGATACTACCTGGGAAGAGATGTAAACGGCAGCCACATGACCCCAGGATGCTGCCATGTCCAAATTTTGCAGCAGTGGTACCTACTTGGGTAATGAAACATCTGCAGGAAAACAACTCAAATAACAAAATGTCTGTAAAGAAAAACAATTAAACTCAGAGAGCACCAAGATCCCCACAGTCCTTTCCTCTCCTCCTCCTCCTCCTCCTGCTCTTCTTCTTCTTCTTCTTCTTCTTCTTCTTCTTCTTCTTCTTCTTCTGCTTCTGCTTCTGCTTCTGCTTCTTCTTCCTCCTCCTCTTCTTCTTTTTCTCCTCCTCCTCCTCCTTCTTCCTCTCTTCTTCTCTTCCTCCTCCCCTTCTTCTTCTTCTTCCTCTTCTTTTTCTTCTCTTCCTCCTCCTTCTTCCTCTTCTTCTTCTCTTCCTCCTCCTCCTCCTCCTTCTTCTCTTCCTCCTCCCCTTCTTCTTCTTCTTCTTCTTCTTCTTCTTCTTCTTCTTCTTCTTCTTCTTCTTCTTCTTCTTCTCCTTCTTCTTCTTTTTCTTCTCCTCCTCCTCCTTCTTCCTCTTCTTCTTCTCTTCCTCCTCCTCCCCCTCCCCTTCCTCCTCCTCCTTCTTCTCCTTCTCCTCCTCCTTCTTCTTCTTCTCTCTGCAAACCCCACTCCCTTCTAGCACTGATGATGTTACCTAGCTGGGTAATGAAATGTCTGCAAGAAAACAATTAAACTCAGAGAGCACCAAGATCCCCACAGTCCTTTCCTCTCCTCCTCCTCCTCCTCTTCTTTTTTCTCTTCCTCCTCCCCTTCTTCTTCTTCTTCTTCTTTTCTTCTTCATCTTCTTCTTCTCCTTCTCTTCTCCCCCTCCCCCTTCTCCCCCTTCCCCTCCTCCTCCCTCCTTTTCCTTCTTCTCCTTCTCCTTCTTCCCCTTCTCCCCCTCACCATCCTTCTCCTCCTCCTCCTCCTTCCTCCTCTCCCCAAATCCCCCTCCCTTCAAGCACTGATGATGTTACCTAGTCAGATAACAAAATGTCTGCAAGAAAACAATTAAACTCAGAGAGCACCAAGATCCCCACAGTCCTTTCCTCTCCTCCTCCTCCTCTTCTTCTTCTCCTTCTCCTCCTCCTCCTTCATCTTCTTCTTCTTTGCTTCTTCTTCTCCTTCTCTTCCTCCCTCTTCCCCTCCTCCTCCCCCTCCTTTTCCTTCTTCTCCTCCTCCTTCTTCCTTCCTCCTCCTCCTCCCCAAATCCCCCTCCCTTCAAGCACTGATGATGTTAACCTAGGTCAGATAACAAAATGTCTACAAGAAAATCAAGCTGTCTGCAATTACTGTAAGTTCAAATCTCCCCAGGCTCAAGGTTGACTCAGCCTTCCATCCTTTCTAAGGTAGGTAAAATGAGGACCCGGTTTGTGGGGGCAATAAGCTGACTTTGTATAAATATACAAAAGGATGAAGGCTATTGCTTAAACGCATTGTAAGCCGCCCTGAGTCTCCGGAGAAGGGCGGCATATAAATCAAATTAAAAAAATGAAATAACCAAACCTAGAGAAAAACAAAGATGCCACAGTTCTCCTCCTCCTCCTCCTCCTCCTCCTCCTCCTAAACCCCACCCCCTTCCATCCCTGATGATGTTACCTACTTGGGTCATGAAATGTCTGCAAGAAAAACCACTAAACCCAGAGAGCATCAAGGATCCCACAGTTCTCCTCTCCCCTCCTCCTCCTCTCCTCAAATCCCTTCTAGCCCTGATCATATTCCCTAGTTGGGCCACGAAACGCCTGCAAGAAAACAACCAAACTCCGAGAGCACCAAGGAGCCCACAGTCCAACCCCGAGCTACAAATACTCTCCTCTGTGGGTTTTGTGGATCTCTCCCTGTTTGACACGCATCCTCGTCGGGGTGTTTTTTGACCAAAAGTCTCCCGAAACTTTTAAACAACTTGAGAGTTAAACTGACCACGGCCTCGGATGGGTAGATAAAGATCGATATGGCAGGGGGTGGGAAAAATATGTTCTTTTGCAAAGCTCTTTTCTAATTCCAGGATCGATGGCTCTTGGCTCTCTATCTGCGGGTCGAGAATTAAACATCTGCAAAGGGAAGTTCTCAAACCCTCAGCAAATGAGAGCATTAAAAGCTCATTATTCCCCGGGTGACAAGGAAAAAAAGCCTTTTTCGCCAGTCCTCAAACTTCGGATATTGATCCCCCCCCCCCCCCCCTCGAGAGGCTCATTTATTTTCAGAAACATCTAAGGCTGCTCGGGAGTTTGGGTTTAAGAAAGTGAAAGGGGGGGAGGGAAATAATATATTTTGTGTGCATCTTGTTCCAAGACCCAGAAAAAGGAATGGAGATAATCCTCGCCTTACGACCATCATGGAGCTCAAAGTTTAGGTCAGGTGTCGGCAACCTTAAACACTCAAAGAGCCACGAAGGTCTTAGATTATTGCTAAGGAAATGATTATTCCAATTACTTCGGCTAAGCCAATGTTCCAGGAAGCTGAAGAGTATTTGTTAAGGACCTCAACACAAGGTTTTCCTCCACAGGGGTGAAATGCTCCCGGTTCGGACCGGATCGCCCGATCCGGTAGCGATGGCGACAGGTGGTTCGGAGAAGTGGTAGCAAAAATCCCTGCCCCCCCCACACACCCAGCTGAGCCACACAATCATCAGAGGCTTTTTTTCTTTTAACTTTTAAAAGCATTTTTTCTACAACCTCTTCCAATGAAAAAAATGCTTTTAAAAGTTAAAAAAAAAAGCCTCTGATGATCGCGCGGCTCAGCTGGGATCATCAGAGGCTTTTCAAAGCATTTTTTTCTGCAACCTCTTGGCCGAAGAGGTGGTTAAAAAAATGCTTTTAAAAGTCTCTGACGATCCCAGCTGAGTTGCCTGATCGGCAGAGGCTTTTCAAAGCATTAGAAAAAATGCTTTGAAAAGTTGGGAAAAAAAAAAAAAGTTGGCCACGCCCACACAGTCACATTACCCACCACCACCAAGCCACACCCACAGAACCGGTAGTAACAGATTTTACATTTCACCCCTGCTCCAAATCCATGAATACAGTTACGGTTATAAGCACCATATGTATTCTCACACAGGGCGCCATTCCAACATGGGTTTTTGATGCATTCATCGACATCAGTTAGGTACCTGCAAAATCTTAAAAGATGTTGGGAGTCTGTGAATACTAACAGCATATATCCAGGTTACACACTCATAAGTTTACAGATACCAAGATTCTTATAATATGAATTGCAGCGGACTGTAAAGTAATCTGAACTCCACGTTCAATTCTGGAGACGACCGGAAGCCCCACGTTCAATTCTGGAGCCGACCGGAAGTCCGGTTCCCCCCACCATAAAGTCTCCTCCTAGCACGGCATCCTTTTTTCCTCTGCTGACCGGAAAGTACAGTTTCACCGCCACCATAGAGTCTCTCCCTAGCACGGCGTCCTTTTCCCTCTACCTATCCTAACTGAAAACCCTATCAATTGTGGAGCTGACTGGCAACAGGGAGCCCCATCAGAGGGATGAAAGAGCCACATGCGGCTCCAGAGCCGCAGGTTGCCGACTCCTGGTTTAAGTTGTTAAGCGAGGAGAAACTTGTGAACTGAGCTTTGCCCCATTTTACAACTTTTCTTGCCACCTTTGTTAAGTGAATCAGTGCAACGGCTAAATTAGTAACCCGGTTGTTAAGTGAATCTGGCTTTCCCCTCAGTGACTTTGCTTGTCAGAAGGTTGCAAAAGGGGATTGCGTGATTCTGGGATGCTGCAACCGTCATAAATGTGAGTCGGTTGTCAAGCATAGGAATGTAAATCACAACTGTGGGGATGCTACAACAGTCGTAAGTGTGAAAAACGGTCATAAATCACTTTTTTTTCAGTGCTGTTGTAACTTTGAATGGTCACTAAACGAGCTGTTGTAAATTGGGGGCTACCTGTACAGATAATCCTCGAATTTACAACCCATAATTGTGACTAAGAATCTCCTAAGCAAGGAGGTGAAGTGAATCAGACCTGATTTGACGGCCTTATTCGTCATGTTTGTTAAGTGAATCAGGTGGTCATTAATCAAGTCTGGCTTCCCCCAGTGACTTTGTTTGTCGGCAGCCAACTGGGAAGGTCCCAAATGGTGATCAAGTGACTCCAGGATGCTGCAATTCTTGTAAATACATGTCGCCCCCCCCCCCACAAGTGCCCAAATTTTGATTCTTGTGAGTCTATGAATCATTGAATAAACCCGTTCAAGGTCTCACTGAAATCACAAATCATCAGGCTCAAGTGAACCTATCAATCAATCAATCAAAATACAACTGGAAGAGACCTTGGAGGGCTTCTAGCCAGGGGTGAAATCTAAAATTTGTTACTACTGGTTCTGTGGGCGTGGCTTGGTGGGGGGGGGGGTAATGTGACTGGGTGGGCGTGGCCAATTTTTTTTTTTTTAACTTTTAAAACCATTTTTTTCTACAACCTCTTCGGCGAAGAGGTTGTTAAAAAATGCTTTCAAAAGGCTCTGACGATCCCAGCTGAGTGGCCTGATCGGCAGAGGCTTTTTTTTTGTCTTTTAAATGCCTCTGACGATCAGGCAACTCAGCTGGGATCGTCAGAGGCATTTAAAAGAAAAAAAAAGGGTTGTTTTTTTTCTTTTAAAAGCCTTTGACGATCCCAGCTGAGCTGCGCGATCATCAGAGGCTTTTTTTTTTTTTTACTTTTAAAAGCATTTTTTCCGTCGAAGAGGTTGTAGAAAAAATGCTTTTAAAAGTAAAAAAAAAAAAAAAAGCTTCTGATGATTGCGCGGCTCAGCTGGGCATGGGGGGGGGCAGGGATTTTTGCTACCGGTTCTCCGAACCACCCGCCTCCATCACTACTGGATCGGGCGATCCGGTCCGAACCGGGAGCATTTCACCCATGTTTCTAGTCCAATCCCCTGTTCAAGCAGGACACCCTGGCCTATACAATTTCAGACAAGCAGCTGTCCAACCTCTTCTTGAAAACCTCCAGTGATGGAGCATTCACAACTTCTGGTGGCAAGTTGTTCCACTGGTTAATTGTTCTCACTATCAGGAAATTTCTCCTTAGTTCCAGGTAGCTTCTCTCCTTGGTGAGTTTCCATCCGTTGCTTCTTCTCCTGCCTTCGGGTGCTTTGGAAAATAAGTTTACCCCCCTCTTTTTTGTGTCGACCTCTCAAATATTGGAACGCTGCTATTATTTGTCCTTTTTATCATTAAACTAGACACACCCAATTACTGCAACCGTTCCTTCATATGTTTTCGCCTCCAGAGATGACATTCATTTCTGGAAATTCAAATTCATTGAAGTCCATGAAATGAAATTCACTGAAATGCATGAAATGAAAAACGAAGTCCATTGTTTCTGACGTAGGCTTCCCGAGAGCATGAAGCAGATTCCTTGTCCCGACAAAAAACTCCTTTTTATTAAGTTACTGTGAATTCCTCTCATTCACATCCAGCAAAGTCTTTCAAGGGAGAATTGACAGTCACAGACCTTACCTGGCTTGGAGAGCTGCCAGGCTGATATCTTCAAAACTTGGGAAGAAATCTCAGAGAGTCACAAACCCAATTGTCTCCTGCAAACTCCACTCCCCTTTCGCTCCTCTTTATTCTCTATGGGAGGGGCCGTTCACCGTCCACCTGAGGCTTTACTCCTGAGTCGACCCTTGTTCTTTAGCTGTTCCCTTCATCTGGTAACTCTGCACATGCGCACACTGGGAACAGGCTCCAGTTGTTCTTTTGCCCCACTTGATGTCCGACTCCGAAGGCAGCTGACAACTGTCAGACGTCCCCTGGCCCCATCTCTGCCTCCGATGCAGAGCCCTCATCAGAGCCTTCCCCAGACTCCAGGACTGGCCCATGTTCCTCTCCGATCTCCTCACTGTCTGAGTCTGCCACCAGCTCCGCTGGCAGGCCATAACATCCATTATCCTGAGAAAGCTGGAAGGAAGGAGAAGATTATGACCAGCAAGATGGATGTTCTCAATTCCAGTGACACCATTGATAGAATGAAAGGACCAGTTGAAGACTGGATGAAGATTGTCTTGGAGAAAAAAATTATCTATAGGGTTCCTAAGAGTCAACACCAACTTAATGGCATCTAATCAATTCTTCTGGATGACTGAAGTTCTTTCAAGACTGCTGAGAAGTGGGTTTAATCCATCCATAAATTAAAAAAAATTATTTCCCTTGACGTCTAATCCCATTTTTAAAACAGCTTTTGCTCTTATTTATTTATTTATTTATTTGTTTAAATTTCTATACCACCCTTCTCCAAATAGGACTCAGGGCGGTGCACAGCCTAAGTAAAAACAAAGCATACAAAATTTAAAAAACAGTATTAAAATAATTAAATATTCTGGCCATAAATTAAAACAACCCAATTTAAAATCAATTTAAAATTTAGCTCTTTCTTTACCATAAAATCACCATCTTCAGTCAACTAAAGAGGCATCTTTTTCTCCATTACCTTCTTAGCAGACTTTTTTTAAAAAATGAAGTTAATCAAAGAAAATTGACATTCAGCAAAAAAAAAAAAAAAAAGCACAGCAAAAAAGAGAGAAAGAAAGAAACTAGATGTTCCACCACATCAAAGAGCCTCTAAATATTAAACTTGGGATGCTTGAAGTGCAGGATATTTAATCTATACTTAATTTTAAGTTCAAGTTAGCCAGAAAGAGAATTGTAGATCTCAGTTATATTAATCTTCAAAGTTTGCCATGTTGTTGCCAACTCCTGCTAAAGGCAGAATGTTCTGTATTGATCTGGGGTTTAAAGAGATGAGCATTTCAAGTTATGGATAGAGGGGGGAGGGAGAGGAGGAGGAGGAGGAGGACTTGGTGGGGTTGTCCTTGGTGCTTAGTTGTTAGTTGTTTTCTTGCAGTTGTTTCATGATGCAAACTACATAACATCTTCAGGGCTAGAAGGGAATGGGGTTTGTGGAGAGGAAGAGAAGGAGAAGGAAGGGAAAATAACAGAACCTGAGATTTTAGCAGTTGATGGTGAGGTTCCAGAATCTGCAAAGTTGGACCGGAGGACACAGAGAACAATGCAATCCTAAACTGCATTAACAGAGAGCTACAATCAAGATCGAGGGAGGTATTAATACCACTCTATAAAGCCTTAATAAGGCCACACCTAGAATCCTGCATCCAGTTTTGGTCCCCACATTATAAAAAAGATGTTGAGACTCTAGAAAGAGTGCAGAGAAGAGCAACCAGGATGATGAGGGGACTGGAGGCTAAAACATAGGATGAATGGTTGCAGGAACTGGGCATGGCTAGTCTAGTGAAGAGAAGGATCAGGGGAGACAGTCTTCCAATATTTGAGGGGCTGCCCCAGAGAGGAAGGGGTCAAGCTATTTTCCAAAGCACCTGAAGGCCAGACAAGGAATAATGGATGGAAACTGATCAAGGAGAGATTCAACCTGGAAAGGAGGAATTTTCTGACAGTGAGAACAAAAACAGAAGTTGCCTTCAGAAGTTGTGGGAGCTTCATCACTGGAAGCTTTCAAGAAGAGACTGGATTGCCATCTGTCAGAAATGGTTGTAGGGTCTCCTACTTGGGTGGGGGCTTGGACTAGAGAAAAGAAGGACTAGGGGTGACATGTTAGAAGTCTTCCCATATCTCAGGGGCTGCCCCAAAGAAGAGGGAGTCAAGCTATTCTCCAAAGCACCAGAAGGTAGAACAAGAAGCAATGGGTGGAAACTAACCAAGAAGAGAAGCACCTTGAACTAAGGAGAAACTTCCTAACAGTGAGAACAATTAACCAGTGGAACTGCTTGCCACCAGAAGTTGTGGGTGCTCCATCACTGGAGGTGTTTAAGAAGAGACTGGAGAGCCCCTTGTCTGAAATAGTATAGTCTCCTGCTTGAACAGAGGGTTGAACTAGAAGACCTTGAAGTTCCTTTCAGCTCTATTGATTGATTGATTGATTGATTGATTGATTGAGAGGGGGTCAACCTATTCTCCAAAGTACTAGAGGGCAGGACAAGAAGTAACAGGTAGAAGAAGATCATTATAGAGAGATCGAACCTTACGCAACCAGGCACAGCCCCTCCTTACCCTGTCCTTCACTCAGATTTCATAAGAAGCCAACTCCACCCCTTCTGTTTTGAAGGCAAAGTCACGGGAGAAGGTTCCTGGGCTGGTCCAGCTGCTATTTGCCCCCAAGAGAGGACTGTCAAGAAACAACATCTAGAGGGCAAGTTGTAGCAAAGGAGCAGCAGGTGTACAAACATTGCTAGAAAATATTGAAGTTCAGAATGAGTCATGGTGAGATTATGTACGTCTAGGGATGCAGGCACACCTGTTTGTCTCTTAAGGGGAGGGGGAGGGGGAGGGGAAGGAAAGGGGGAGGGGAAGCGGGAGGGGGAGGGGAGGAGGAGGAGGAGGAGGAGGAGGAGAAGAAGGAGAAGGAGAAGAAAAGAAGGAGGAGGAGGAGAAGAAGGAGAAGAAAAGAAGGAAGAGGAGGAGGAGGAGGAGGAGGAGGAGGAGGGAGGAGGAGGAGGAGAAGAAGAAGAAGAAGAAGAAGAAGAAGAAGAAGAAGAAGAAGAAGAAGAAGAAGAAGAAGAAGAAGAAGAAGAAGAAGAAGAAGAAGAAGAAGAAGAAGAAGAAAGGAAGGACTGTGGGGATGGACATTTCATGACCCAGCTAGGCAACATCATCAGGGATGGAAGGGAGTGGAGTTTAGGAAGAGGAGGAGGAGGAGGAGGAGGAAGAAGAAGAAGAAGATAGAGAAGAAGACGGAGAAGGCGAAGGAGAAGAGGAGGAGGAAGAGGAGGAAGAGGAGAAACATCAAAGCAGCAACAGACCATTACAGGTATTCCTCGACATGCAACAGTTCACTTAGTGACCATTTGAAAAAAGTGACTTATAACCATCACACTTATGACCTTTGCACCTGTGATCCCATGGTGACGTGATCAAAATATAGATGCTTGGCAACTGACCGGTATTTACGACCGTTTCAGTGTCCCGGTGATCCCCTTTTTGTGACCTTCTGACAAGCAAAATCCACGGGGGAAGCCCGATTCACTTAACGACCATGTGACTAACTGAATGGCAGCAGCAATTCACTTCTCAAGGGTGGAGAGAAAGCTTGTAAAATGGAGCAAAGTGTTGTGGCCCGTCAGCGGCCTGTGCAGCTAGTAGCTGATTCCGACAGCGAGGAGGCTGGTGTGGTGCTGCGCCAGCAGCCTGTGCAGCTGGCACTCGAGTCAGACAATGAAGAGGCTGGAGAAGATGTGGTGCCAGAGGCAGGGATTCAGCCAGGGCCTTCAGAACCTCCAGAAGCTCCCATAAGTGAAGAGGACGAAGAGGAGGAGTCTCTTCTCAATGCACGGGCGCGCAGAGCTGCCAAAAGGCAGGAGTGGCTTCTCAGGAGGAGGTCTCCTGGAGAGTAAGGCTTGGGGCTAATTGGCCCATCCCCTAGCCTATTTAAGGAGAAAGGCCGACTGAAGCAATTTGCAGGGAACAACTTAGTTCACATATCTTCGTGTCTTGCCTTGCTTATCTTATCAGCTTCCTGCAAATTGCTTCTGGGCATTCTTCCAACCACAGTAAGCTTTCAGTTATTATTCTTTGAATTCTTGGAGGCTGTTAATGCAGTTAATTAACAGCCGTTGTTGTAAAAGACTGGTTTATTCAGTAAACTAAGGTTTGAACGGACTTTGTGTGTGCTGCATTCTTTGGGATCCATAACTGGGGCTGAACACAAAGCCCCCTTAACAGGTGTCTCGCTTAGCCGCAGATACATTGGGCTCAATCGTGGTCATAAGTCGAGGACGGCCTGTATTGAAGGACCCCGCAGGGCCGTCTTCTAACTTGAGGCCAGAGATGGGCAAAGACTTTTAATTGGAATTCGCTCCGTTTGACAACCTTAAGCAATGAATTTCACCCGAAGATGAATTTCAGATCCTTCGGCCAATCTGACAGGGAGCGGCAAACTTTTTGCTTAGTCCTGGCATATGAAAATATAATGTTTTATTAAGTAGTGGATCAGAGCGAGCCAGAGAAGGGATGAAAAAAAATCAATCTCTCCCTTTATGTTTTGATCCCAGAGACAGCAGCGATGACACATACTTAATTCCGATTGCCGTAGTTCGTGGGAGTTAATGCCGTGGACAATTACAATCGGTTTCTTGACAGGAAAATCTTGCTGATCAAGGGAAGCGAAGAGTTTTGACGTCTTTGAGCAAATTTATTTGTGCATCAGTTCTCAGAACCCCTGTAATCTGGCCGCGGCCAACGTGCCACGGCAACAACTCGCCGCGGGACAATCCAACAAGTCAATTGAATTTTTAAAAAATAATTAAAGATTTATTTTAATTTTTGCCATACACGTTTTATTCTTTCCCTCCTTTGAAGCATCTCCTTTAATGATTCGGTTCGACTATTTCTTCGATGTTAGTGTAACTCTCTTGTCCCGTGGCAAATTGGCTGCAGTGAGTTGGCCATTTTGAGTTGACTTGTGCTGCAGTGAGTTGGCCACGTTGAGTTGACCATGGGGAGTTGTCCCACAGCAAGTTGGCCATGGCCAGTTGGCTGCAGTGAGTTGGTTGCAGTGAGTTGGCCATGGTGAGTTGACTGTGGCGACTTGTCCTGCAGTGAGTTGGCTGTGGCAAGTTGGCTGCAATGAGTTGGCCATGTTGAGTTGACTTGTGCTGCAGTGAGTTGGCCGTGGCAAGTTGGCTGCAATGAGTTGGCCATGTTGAGTTGACTTGTGCTGCAGTGAGTTGGCCGTGGCAAGTTGGCTGCAATGAGTTGGCCATGTTGAGTTGACTTGTGCTGCAGTGAGTTGGCCGTGGCAAGTTGGCTGCAATGAGTTGGCCATGTTGAGTTGACTTGTGCTGCAGTGAGTTGGCCGTGGCAAGTTGGCTGCAATGAGTTGGCCATGTTGAGTTGACTTGTGCTGCAGTGAGTTGGCCGTGGCAAGTTGGCTGCAATGAGTTGGCCATGTTGAGTTGACTGTGGCGACTTGTCCTGCAGTGAGTTGGCTGTGGCAAGTTGGCTGCAATGAGTTGGCCATGTTGAGTTGACTTGTGCTGCAGTGAGTTGGCCGTGGCAAGTTGGCTGCAATGAGTTGGCCATGTTGAGTTGACTTGTGCTGCAGTGAGTTGGCCGTGGCAAGTTGGCTGCAATGAGTTGGCCATGTTGAGTTGACTGTGGCGACTTGTCCTGCAGTGAGTTGGCTGTGGCAAGTTGGCTGCAATGAGTTGGCCATGTTGAGTTGACTTGTGCTGCAGTGAGTTGGCCGTGGCAAGTTGGCTGCAATGAGTTGGCCATGTTGAGTTGACTTGTGCTGCAGTGAGTTGGCCGTGGCAAGTTGGCTGCAATGAGTTGGCCATGTTGAGTTGACTTGTGCTGCAGTGAGTTGGCCGTGGCAAGTTGGCTGCAATGAGTTGGCCATGTTGAGTTGACTTGTGCTGCAGTGAGTTGGCCGTGGCAAGTTGGCTGCAATGAGTTGGCCATGTTGAGTTGACTTGTGCTGCAGTGAGTTGGCCGTGGCAAGTTGGCTGCAATGAGTTGGCCATGTTGAGTTGACTTGTGCTGCAGTGAGTTGGCCATGGCAAGTTGGCTGCAAAGAGTTGGCCATGTTGAGTTGACTTGTGCTGCAGTGAGTTGGCCGTGGCAAGTTGGCTGCAATGAGTTGGCCATGTTGAGTTGACTTGTGCTGCAGTGAGTTGGCCGTGGCAAGTTGGCTGCAATGAGTTGGCCATGTTGAGTTGACTTGTGCTGCAGTGAGTTGGCCGTGGCAAGTTGGCTGCAATGAGTTGGCCATGTTGAGTTGACTTGTGCTGCAGTGAGTTGGCCGTGGCAAGTTGGCTGCAATGAGTTGGCCATGTTGAGTTGACTTGTGCTGCAGTGAGTTGGCCGTGGCAAGTTGGCTGCAATGAGTTGGCCATGTTGAGTTGACTTGTGCTGCAGTGAGTTGGCCATGGCAAGTTGGCTGCAATGAGTTGGTCATGTTGAGTTGACTTGTGCTGCAGTGAGTTGGCCGTGGCAAGTTGGCTGCAATGAGTTGGCCATTTTGAGTTGACTTGTGCTGCAGTGAGTTGGCTGCAGTGAGTTGGCCGCGTTGAGCTGACCATGGGGAGTTGTCCCACAGCAAGTTGGCTGCAATGTGTTGGCCATGTTGAGTTGATTTGCAATTTTCTGACAGAGAGAACAATCAACCAATGGAACAGGAGCTGCCTTCGGAAATTGTGGGATCTCCATCCCTGGAGGCTTTCAAGAAGAGATTGGACAGCCATTTGTGTGAAATAGTACAGGGCCGTGATGGCGAACCTATGGCACGCGTGCCAGAGGTAGCACACAGAGCCCCCTCTCTGTGGGCACACGCACCGTCGCCAGCTGTTCTTCTGGTTTCTGAAAAATGGCCGGAAAATGGCTGGAAAACAGCCAGAAAACAGCTCGAAAAATGGCCAGAAAATAGCCCCCAAAACAGCCTGAAAATGGACCAAAAATGGCTGGAAAATGGTCCCCAAAACAGCTGGAAAATGTCCTGGGAAAGGCCCCAAAATGGCCTGAAAATGCCTCGAAAAACGGCAAAAAATAGGCTGTTTTTTGGGCCAAAACCAGCCTGAAAACTGCCTAAAAACGGCCTCAAAACAGCCCGAAAAATGGCCTGAAAATGGCCCAGAAAACAAGACTGAAAATGGCCCGAGAAACGCCCAAAAAACCAGTGTGTGTGTGTGTGTGTGTGTGTGTGTGTGTGTGTGCGTGCCAGCCAGCTGGTCTTTGGGTATCTGGCGCTCTGCCACGTGCACGTGTGTTCCGGTTTGGGCACTCAGTGCCGAAAAGGTTTGCCACCACTGGTGTAGGGTCTCCTACTTGGGTGGGGAGGTTGGGCTAAATCAGGGGTGGGCAATTGTGGCTCTTTTACAACCTGTGGACTTCAACTCCCAGAATTCCTGAGACAGCCAAGCCAAGCTGTCTCAGGAATTCTGGGAGTTGAAGTCCACAGGTTGTAAAAGAGCCACAATTGCCCACCCCTGGACTAGATGACCTAGAAAGAAAGAGAAGAAGAAAGGAGAAGAAGGAAAAAGAGGATAATCTCATAGGGGTTGTGTTGTGGCTCCGTTACCGGAGCCTGTGTCATCGGCAGGAGAGGACTCCGAGAGTGAAGGAGAGGAGTTGGCAAGGCCTCCCTCTCCAGGACCCTCCTCTCTGGCAATGCCTTCGGTATCCGCCGAAGGGCAAGAGATGGGGCCGGGGCCAAGCACGTCCATGCAGCCACAGGTGGACAGTGATGAGGGTAATGAGTCTTGGCTGGATCCATGCCAGCGTCACAGAGATAAATGCACACAACAGAAGAAAAGGCGTGCCCGAGATTAGGCTGAGTCACTGGACCACACCCCACAGGATATAAAAGGGAGCGTGATGGCCAGTCAAACCTTGTGACGAACAAAGCTGAAAGCTTCCACGCCATTCTGCATTACCAGACTTTTGGCTATAGACTTTGCTGGATTATCTCTGGACTTGATTGACTCCGTAATTATTGAGCTGTTTCTTTTGATGTACCAGGAGTGGGGAGAAGTTATATTTCCTCTTCATAAATAATAAACTCTTGGCAGGCAGCCACTAGGTAGTTGCCAAGTTTCGTTATCATAAGGAAAAGGATTTTGCCGGCTGGTTTGGTCTTTAACTCTTGAACATCTGTTGGTGTGTGTGCGTGTGGTTGGGGACAGAACAGGTTGCTTCTCATTTTAGGTATAGCATTTGAGGAACTTTGAGATGACCTACAAGTTCCTCCCTTCCAACTCTGTTAATCTAATCTAATCTGGAGAGGGTGGGGGTGGATCCGCTACAGATCAAGTTGTCCCAAATGTGTTAACGTTGGAGAAGTGGGCTGGTGCTAAAGGGCATCGAGCGAAAGCTTTTAAAGTGACTAACCTTCATTAAAAAGACATGAAACAGCGGGGGTGGATGGTTCAGAAATAGAAGAAGAAGAAGATAGTATGGCGAGGTACTTAGGGAATGGAAAGGCGAAACATGGGGGCTTGGAGGAGGCACCTGAAGAAATGCAAATTGTGCGATGGGGAACCGTGTGTTAGTGAAGAGTGTAAAACCAGCACTCCCGTTAAAAGAAATAAAGAAGTGTTAATACCACTTTATAATGCCTTGATAAGGCCACACTTGGAATCCTGCATCCAGTTTTGGTCGCCACGATGTAAAAAAGATGTGGAGACTCTGGAAAGAGTGCAGAGAAGAGCAACGAAGAGGATTAGGGGACTGGAGGATAAAACTAAGGTTGGACAGTTGCAGGAACTGGGTATGTTTAGTTTAATGAAAAGAAGGTCTAGGGGAGACATGATAGCAGTCTTCCAATATCTCAAGGGCTGCCCCAAAGAAGAGGGAGTCAAGCTATTCTCCAAAGCATCTGAAGGCAGAACAAGAAGCAATGGGTGGGAACTAATCAAGGAGAGAAGCAACTTAGAACTAAGGAGAAATTTCTTGACAGTGAGAACAATTAACCAGTGGAACTACTTGCCACCAGAAGTTGTGAATGCTCCAACACTGGAAGTTTTTAAGAACAGACTGGACAGCCATTTGTCTGAAGTGGTATAGAGTTTCCTGCCTAAACAGCGGGTTGGACTAGAAGACCTCCAAGGCCCCTTCCCACTCTGTTCTTCTGTTCTGTTCTATCAACATTTGGGTATTTGCCAAAAAGCGAAATCTTAAACCTGTGTTAACAAAATTGCTGCGTTTCACATGCTACGCTGGAGCAAATAAATGACAGCCATTCCTCGACTTGCGACCACAACGGAGCCCAACATTTCCATTGCTAAGCAAGACAGTTGTTAAGTGAGTTTGGCCCCATTTTACAACCTTTCTTGCCACGGTTGTTAAGCGAATCAGTGCAGCTAAAATTAGTCACACGTTTGTTAAAAGTGAATCTGGCTTCCCCGGTGACTTTGCTTGTCAGAAGGTCGTAAAAGGGGATCACGTGACACTGCAACCGTCATAAGTATGAGTCAGTTATCAAGCCTCTGGATTTTGATCATGTGACCATGGGAATAGCGCAACGGTCGTTAAGTGTGAAAAATGGTCATAAGTCACTTTTTTTAGTGCTGTTTTAACTTTGAACGGTTGCTAATTGGATGGTCGTATGACGAGGAGTAATGGGAACAATATTTGGATGCTCATCACAAAAGTTAAACCTTAAAACTGTCTTTCTTTTTATATATATATATATATATATATATATATATATATATATATAACTTTTGACTTTTAAAAACAAAAGAAAAATACAACAAAAACACATTAAAAACACATAACAAACATAACATTACATCATTATTTTACACCTTACTGTATCGACATGTAGATATATTCTCTATTTTTACTTAAAACTGTCTTTCACATGCTGCACTCAAGCAAATAAATGGTTTCATCTTCTGATTCACGGTTTTTTGATTTAATTTATTTAGCGTATGGCTCTGACTCATGGAACATGTCACAACAGACCACAGAGGTGATCAAGGAGAGATTCAACCCGGAAATAAGGAGGAATTTTCTGACCGTGAGAACCATCAACCGATGGAACAGAAGTTGCCTTCGGAAGTTGTGGGAGCTTCATCACTGGAGGCTTTCAAGAAGGGACTGGACTGCCATCTGTCAGAAATGGTGAAGAGCAAGCTGAGAAGTCATATTGTCCGTCTATCTTTCTGAATCTTTATCCCACGAGTTGGGTTGGCGGGTGGCTTAGATTTGTATAGGTTTGTAAACAGAGGGACCTTGGAGGTAAACAGGAATATCCATAGTAACATAGGAGCCTGATGGTGCAGTGGACTAAACTACTGTTAAAGTAGTATTTAACTGCCAGCTGCCTGCAATTACCAGGCTCAAGGTTAACTCATCCCTCCATCCTTTTCGAGGTAGGTAAAATGAGGACCCGGTTTGTGGGGGCAATAAGCTGACTTTGTATAAAATAGAACACCGCTTAGGGGGGCGGCCAAAAGCCCTACTAAGCAGGTTTATACAAAAGTATGAAG